>NC_040084.1:88106068-88409098 GCF_003369695.1 Bos indicus x Bos taurus | reverse complement strand
AGTGCCCTAAAGGATTTATCTTCAGGGGAGAGACAGTGCTCTCACAGATGCCTGCATGGCTGGCAGCAACACAGGGGGTCGGGGTACTTGCGAGGAGGGCCGGGGCTATTATCGACGGGATGGTTAATTTCAACTGGAAGGCATGCAGAAGGCCTCCCTGACACATAAGCTGAAGACTGAGTGAAGCAAGGGAGCAAATCATGTAGTTATGAGGGAGCCTGGAGAGCAAGAACCCGTCCACAGGACCTGATGTGCAAGGCAGCAGGGAGAAAGAATATGTGTTGATAATAACACAACCAAAGGAAATAACCTGAATACCTACTGATAACATGAAAGGTGGTATATTCACAGTTGCCAGATGAAACAGGTTACAGAAAATACACCACCACGTTATTGTTGAAAATCCTAAAATATTTTTTCCTGTTATTTCAGTAGTGAGCAAACAAGAGTTTCAGATGTCAAGAAGGAAATGGACTGGAGTGTGGTCTACGCCTGTGAGTGCAGAATTCCAGGGCATCCTGCTTTCTCCCTGGTCACTACACAGCACTGTAAACAAGTCTATCTAGAAGGATTCTTCCAACCTTTAGAGTCATCGCGTCCCCTCAGATCCTTGCTATGGCCATCGGTCCTGAACGCTTCCTCCCTGGTCACTACACAGCACTGTAAACAAGTCTATCTAGAAGGATTCTTCCAACCTTTAGAGTCATCGCGTCCCCTCAGATCCTTGCTATGGCCATCGGTCCTGAACGCCTCTGTCTGGGAACAAGCAGGAGTGTTTTCCATTGTCAGAACACAGACATCCCTCACTTGCAAGAATGCATTAGGGACTTCCCCGATGGTCCAGGGGTTCAGAGTCTGCCTGCCAATGCAGGGGGCCAAGGTTCCACCCCTGGTCAGGGGAACTGGAGCCCCCACGTCAGAGCTAAACCTGGTGCAGCCGAATAAATATTTAAAAAGAAAGCGTTAGTATTTGAAAAGGTTTATCTTAAAAGTAAGGATCCTTAGCGTCTTACGGTGGTAAGAGCAGCTGGCATCCACTGTTCAGTTTGGGCTTCTCCAGCATTATGGCACTTGAGAACAAGCCTTGAGTTAGATACGGAGAAATCAAGATTCGGGGGCTTACTCAAACTACCCAAGGTCATAGTCAGAACATGGCAGAGAGCAACTCAAATCCGGGCGGCTGAAGACTACAAACTAACGTGTGTGGCTGCTCCAAGGAAAATCACCTCCATTATCTGGAGGTTCAGTATGAGAGCAGAAAACGATCAAAAGCCATATCAGCATTAAAATGACCCCATTAGTCTAACTTAATATTATAAATGAATTTCACTGAAGCATTGGAAGATCAGGCTGCAAAATTTGGTGACCTGTAATTAAGATATTTTACTTCTAAATTTTAAAAAGTTTATGCAAATATTTGATATATACCAAAGAATATATATAAGTTAGCAGCAATAACTAAAAACCTGAGTGTCAATTCCCAAAGTCCAGGATGGTGGTCGCTTCTAGTGGAGAGGCAGAAAAATGGGACTGGGGTGAGGGGTGCAGAGCATGACTTCTAATGCCTTTCCCATCTCAAATTCAAAATCCCCAAAACAAACAGAAACCAGGCTCCTAAAAGACCAAGTATTGAGAATGCCCAAAAATGGACTCCCCACTTGCATTGCTGAGCGCCCGGGGTTCAATTTCTGGTTGGGGAACTAAGACCCTGCAAGCCACACAGTGTAGTCTAGAAAGAATAAAACAAAAGACCAGGTACCACTGCTGAGTAAGGCTCACCATCAAAAGATGAAGAGTTGGCAAGAGATAATGCTTGAAGCTCTTCCAGAAGAAAGCCCTAATCTCTGTAGTCATAAGCGGTGTTGGAGAAACCATCTTTTGGCTCCCCTTCCTTGGGGACACAGAGTGCCAGGATAAATGGACTGAAAAGCAGCTCTAGAGGCAGACTGCAAAGCAAACAGCTGACCAGCACATGCACGGCCTTGAGTGCTGACTTAGGTTTGTTGAGACTTTTTGGCTATTTGTTTCTTTTTTTTTTGAGCCAGAGCTGACAAGCACCTCTGAAAGAATTGTAGAGGAAGAAAAGTTTCGCAAATTTTATGACTAATGAAAAGGGGATGATGTATACAACCATAAATTCTGAAATGATTAAAGGTTTATGTATAAGAACCAACATTTTATGAACCAATACAGGTGATCTTTATAAACTCAAGCTGATGGATGGAATTCCCTTGTGGTCCAGTGGTTAGGGCTCTAGGCTGCCAGTGCAGGGGAACTGGTTCAGCCCATAGTTGGGGGAACTAAGAACCCATATGCTATGCAGTGTGGCCTAAAACAGAAAGGATGGAAGAGGAAAAGCTATAATGAACACGTTGAAAAGACAAGCCACACGTGGGAGAACACATTTGTAGCACAGGATGGTAAATATTCATATTTGGAACATATAAAGGATATTATAAATGAATAAGAAAGAGGTAAATGGCCTCAAAGAAAGTAAGCAATCCACAAATTGATACGCCCATAAATATGTCTATACTCACAACTATAATGAACTACCATTTCACTACCACTAGGTTGGCAAGATTTAAAACAGTCTAACAATATAAAGTGTTAGTCACTCAACTGTGTCCAACTCCTTGTGACCCTGTGGACTGTACCCTGCCAGGCTTCTCTGTTCATGGGATTTCCCAGGCAAGAACACCAGAGTGGGTAGCCATTTCCTTCTCCAGGGAGTCTTCCCAACCCAGGGATCGAACCTGGGTCTCCTGAATTGCAGGCAGATTCTTTACCATCTGAGACACCAGGGAAGCCCATACAGTATAAAGGTTGGGAGGGCTTCCCAGGGGTGCCTGAGGTAAAGAACCCACCTGCCAATGCAGGAGACGTAAGAGATGTGGGTTCCATCCCTGGGTGGGGAAGATCCCTGGGAGAAGGGCATGGCAACTCACTCCAGTACTCCTGCCTGCAGAACTCCATGGACAGAGGAGCCTGGCTGGCTACAGTCTGACACTACTGAGTGCACGCATGCACACACACACACACACACATAAATATTGGGAAGAATGTCTGCCAGCGGACACATGTGAGGGGAGCAGTGAGTAGATCAGAATGTGACTCAATAAAACAACCTTTAATTAGCAATATATTCAGGGAAAAGATCTTTTAAAGTAGTAAGAGAAGAATTAAAAAAAAAAAAACAAATTTATTCCACTACTGTTTGCACACATTATTCTGTATCAGAATAATTATACTGGTGGGAGAAGGCAATGGTGCCCCACTCTGGTACTCTTGCCTGGAAAATCCCATGGGCTGCGAGGCCTGGTAGGCTGCAGTCCATGGGGTCGCTAGGAGTCAGATACAACTGAGCGATTTCACTTTCACTTTTCACTTTTGTGCATTGGAGAAGGAAATGGCAACCCACTCCAGTGTTCTTGCCTGGAGAATCCCAGCGACAGGGAAGCCTGGTGGGCTGCCGTCTATGGGGTCGCACAGAGTCGGACACGACTGAAGCGACTTAGCAGCAGCAGCAGCAATTATACTGGTACTCATTTTAAATGTGACCATCTGCTATAGACCGGTCATCTGAAACAAATGATGACCGGTTTAATGAGAGTGGATGGGAACCAGGTAAAGATGAGACTATCACCATAGGCAGAAGAGCTGGCTGATCATCTACACACGTTTGAGTGAGAGGAAAGTTGTACCCTCCACCACTTACTGGCTGAATGATGGCAGACATGTTTCATAATCTTGGTAAGCTTCAGTTGTATCAGCTGTAAAACGGGGATAATCACAACTGTTTAAGGATTAAGTGAGAACGTACATGACTGCTTTAGCACAGGTCTGGAGCTTGGGAGCAACTCAGAGAATGGGAGCATTTATAATGAAAATATTGCCAAGGCTTTGTTTCCTAATCCCACTCAGTTTGTCTTGGAAATGCCACAGCTATGTGTTCTGATCTCTAAATCCTAATCCTGAAACATTCAGGGCCAGCCAAGCTCCAGTGCCCGATTTAACTGGGCACTGGTCTAGACTTCCTCTTCGGTTGCAGTGTTTGTTTATGCTTATGTTCCCCGGAAGCACCTGGAATGCCCAGCCGGGGTCTGCATGTTGTTCTGCAGCTAGCAAGAAGACTGACTAATTAGGTGACTTCTTGACTTTGTGGAGTCTGGACGAGGCTGTGAACTGCCAAATGCGGCTGGAAAATCAAAAGCCACAAAACCTTCACATGGATCACAAAAGTGAGTAGACTTAAACTGCATACAACATCCATCAGGTTACGAGATGACTCTTTTTCGAGTCATAGACTCCTTCGAAAATCTAACGAGAATTGTGGAGACTTTTTTTTTTTAAGTATACACACTCCTATATATAATTCTGTATTTAATTATGGGAGGGGTGGCTGTGACTGGCAACTAACAACCGCTGGCTATGAAGCTGTATACGTGGACACTGCGTTCCAGAGAGAAGGCAAAGTATTCATTTGAAAGTGGAATCAAAACCAAATTAAGAGAGGAGAAAACAAATCCCTATAAATAGTTTAAATATGAGATCATTTCTAAAAACCTAGAAACTCAATGCTGTTTTCCTTTACTTTCTTTTCACTTTTTAGAAATAACATGATTGGGGTTAGATGCCAAAAAAATATTTGCCTTTATAGTAATAACTGTTAAGTCAAGGGGACTCCCACAGGAGTACTGACTAAAGGAGTAAGAGAAATAGAAATTCCCTGGTGGCTCAGACAGTAAAGAATACTCCTGCAATGCAGGCGACCCAGCTTCAATCCCTGGGTTAGGAAGATTCCTTGGAAAAGGGAATGGCTACCCACTGCAGTATTTTTGCTTTCAGAATTCCATGGACAGAGGAGCCTGGTGGGCTTCAGTCTACAGGGTTGCAAAAGAGTCAGACATGACTGAGCAACTAACACTTTCACTAAACTGTCATGAAGCCTTTTGCTCTGGTCTAACGAATTCATGCAACTAATTAAACTCCACTCTGTTTTAAGTCTAAATGGAATACTGATTCCATTATCTTAATCATTTTAGAGTAGATAAAACAATCCTTTCCTTCTGAGTGTTGGGACAGAACAAAAAACTAGACTAAATGTATCTTAGCAAAACCAGTCATATGAAGAAAATTTTACTTGAGAGATACCCATTATCTCTTAAGGGTCCTTGTTAATCAATATGGTATTAAATCTCATAACCATTGTACTCACTTCTCAGACTCCATTTATGGGCCTGTCTCTCACACCCACATTATAAATTACTGGGGGTAAGAGACATATCTTAATGATCTTTGATTCCCACTTCCTTCCTGTATTACTTGACATAGAGTGGAAACTCAATAAATGTGTACCAAAATAAATTCTTTCAAAGGACTTAAATGTATTTTCTTTGGACCAGAAATTCTGTCAAATTGCTGCTTTTCTGTGAATTTTCTTAAAAAAAAAAAAAAAAATTCTTTGCTGGGTTTTCTATTGGATTATTCCCTTTTTCTTTTTAAATCAGTCTGTAGTCCATGGTGGTTTATATATTCTGAACGCCAGTCATTTGCCTATTATCTTTGAAAATGTCCCCTCCCAATCTGTCAAGTGCTTTTTCAGTCTTGTATCTTTTATCGTAACTAATGTATTTTTAAAAATATAACCCAAGTTATCAATCTCTCTCTTTCGAGCTTGAGCTTTTTTGTATCTTAAGAGAGACACTCTCTTATATACAACCACACTTCTATGGACATAAATTCGTTCACAGACTTCAAATAAATCTGTATTACTACATTTAGCTTCAGTAGAAGGATGTTAAAACGGGGGTCTTATGCATTTCAATGATGTCCCCAAACCATGTCAACTGCTCACATGCCAAAGAATGACGCTAAACCTAGAAGCACATGCAAAGGAATTGCTTGAAGATACATTTTGTATCCCTTTGTCCAAGAGATACCTTTCAAAGGGGCTACAACAAGGCTGTACATTGTCACCCTGCTTATTTAACTTATATGCAGAGTACATCATGAGAAATGCTGGGCTGGAAGAAGCACAAGCTGGAATCAAGATTGCCGGGAGAAATTTCAATAACCTCAGATATGCAGATGACAACACCCTTATGGCAGAAAGTGAAGAGGAACTCAAAAGCCTCTTGATGAAAGTGAAAGTGGAGAGTGAAAAAGTTGGCTTAAAGCTCAATACTCAGAAAACGAAGATCATGGCATCTGGTCCCATCACTTCATGGGAAATAGATGGGGAAACAGTGGAAACAGTGTCAGACTTTATTTTTCTGGGCTCCAAAATCACTGCAGATGGTGACTGCAGCCATGAAATTAAAAGACGCTTACTCCTTGGAAGAAAAGTTATGACCAACCTAGATAGCATATTCAAAAGCAGAGACATTACTTTGCCAACAAAGGTCCGTCTAGTCAAGGCTATGGTTTTTCCTGTGGTCATGTATGGATGTGAGAGTTGGACTGTGAAGAAGGCTGAGTGCCAAAGAATTGATGTTTTTGAACTGTGGTGTTGGAGAAGACTCTTGAGAGTCCCTTGGACTGCCAGGAGATCCAACCAGTCCATTCTGAAGGAGATCAGCCCTGGGTGTTCTTTGGAGGGAATGATGCTAAAGCTGAAACTCCAGTACTTTGGCCACCTCATGCGAAGAGTTGACTCATTGGAAAAGACTCTGATGCTGGGAGGGATTGGGGGCAGGAGGAAAAGGGGACGACAGAGGATGAGATGGCTGGATGGCAGCACCGACTCGATGGATGTGAACTCCGGGAGCTGGTGATGGACAGGGAGGCCTGGAGTGCTGTGATTCATGGGGTCGCAAAGAGTCGGACACGACTGAGCGACTGAACTGAACTGAACTGAACAAGGGTAGAAGCTGGGCAAGGATTGCTTCAAAGAAAGTTATGGATGTGCGGGTCTCACTCCAGGCCTGCCAGCTGCTCCCCCTTTTCTGGAACCAGTGAGTGAGGGTGTAGCAGAACAACTGCAAAGGCTCAACAGTGATACTGCCATGTGGGCCCAGTAAATATCTATGAGCTGAAAAGAAACAGCCCATGGCAGGGTCCTGTGAGAGATAGAACTGCACTCCCACTGATGGTTGTCAGATGTCCAAGGGCTATAGTATCCAGAGACCAGGTATGGAACCAGCAGTAGAATTTTTTTAAAGGGAAATATATAGCCCAGAAGTCTTCTGCCTAGAGTGTGGAAGAGGCCAGACTAGTATCATCAACTGGCCAAGATTCAACCCTGGAGGGGCCAGAGGCAGCCTAAGTGCCAGGTGAGGGGGGTTAGAGAAGCAGCCACCCTCCACCCCCGTGGTCTAGACGCAGACCCAGTTTTTACGCTGGAGAGAAGCTTCCATTTGAATGCAAATTAGGTTTTGATCTTCATGAGACTGGACATGCAGATATTAACTGGTAGTGAGAGTAATACACTGCAAATTTTATCCAAGTGCAAGGGAAGAACCAGCCCACAGAGCAAGCTCGACCAGGAAACGGGGAAAGAGTGATGATGGTCCCTGTTCCCTCTGTTCAGGACACTGACTTTGCTCCCAGAGTTCCATGGAGCCACAGCATCAATTTACCACCTTCCTGAAGGTTTAACAACGTAGATCTTGAGTCCTGTGGCGTATACTGATAAAAGGCACTAGTGTTACACGTGTGCTGTGTGCTAAGCCACTCAGTGTCCAACTCTGTGTGACGTTATGGACTATAGCCTGCCAGGCTCCTCTGTCCACGGGATTCTACAGATAAGAATACTGGAGTGGATTGCCATGCCCTCCTCCAGGGGATCTTCTTGACCCAGGGATTGAACCTGCATCTCTATGTCTCTATGTCTCCTGCATTAGCAGGTAGGTTCTTTACTGTCTGAGCACCAGGGACATATAATGAACTATGATCTTATGTTAAAAATAATATAAAGAGAGATATTTGCACACTCATATTAACAGCAGCATTATTCAAAACAGCCAAAAGGTGTCCACTGACAGATGAATGGGTAAACAAAATGCAGTATATACATACTCTGGAGTGCTGCTGTTGCTGCTAAGTCGCTTCAGTCGTGTCCGACTCTGTGTGACCCCATAGACGGCAGCCCACCAGGCTCCCCCGTCCCTGGGATTCTCCAGGCAAGAACACTGGAGTGGGTTGCCATTTCCTTCTCCAACTATGGAGTACTGTTCAGCCTAAATCAATTAGTAAGGGAATTCTGACAAATGATGACAACATGGGTGAACACTGAGGACATTATGCTAAGTGAAATAAGCCAGTCAGAAAAACACTGATATGAATTATCTAGAATAGTCATGTGCAGAGACAGAAAGTAGAAGGGTGGTTTCAGGCCCCGGAGACATGGAGCTGTTGTTTAATGGGTACAGAGCTTTAGTTCTGCACCATGAAGAGTCCTGCAGATGAATGGTGGTGACGGTTTTCACAACAACATGAAAGTATTTCACTGAGTGGCACACTTAAAAATGGTTAAAATGATAAATTTTATGTTAGAAGCATCTTAGAATAGTTGAAAATAAAACCTAAATAAAGGAAATTTAACCTCCATTAGTCATGTATCCAAAATGGAGTAAATAATAGCGAGGAGCGACTAAAAATTATCCAGTCTTACCATGTGTCAGGTTACCATGCCAGAATGCATCCATCGACTCACTTAATCCTTATTTCAAACCTATGAGACAAGTCCTATTAAAATCTCTACTTCATAGATAAGGAAACTGAGGCAAACATGGGTTACCTTGCCTAAAACTACATAACTTGAAAGGAGTTGAGAAAGATACTCCAACTCTAGGACTTGGCCTTTCGGAAGAGATCATAGAAATAATTCACATAATTATTGATATTTACATAGTTACTTCGGTTTACAAGGGGCTTCCCAGGTGGTGTTAGTGGTAAAGAACCTGCCTGCCGATGCAGGAGATTTAAGAGAAGTGGATTTGATCCTGGGTTGGGAAGATCCCCTGGAGGAAGGCATGGCAACCCACTCCAGTAATCTTGTCTGGAGAATCCTATGGACAGAGGAGCCTGGCTGGCTACAGTCCATAGGGTTGCAAAGAGTCGGACGTGACTTAGCACGTTAGGTTTACGAAGCACTTTCTCATTTGTTACTGCTCATTAAGACCTGCAGCATAGGTATTCTCCTTTTGTCAGAGGAGGACACTAAGTCCTAGAGAAGTTAAGGAAATTGCTTCAAGTCATATTAACTGTTAGGGTTCTGATTCTACAGCTTCTAACTCTGGGTCCACAGCTACCCATCCAGATCCAACACCTAGTCTGGTCCAACTTCTCATTTTCCAGATGAGAATGTCTACAAGAGACACGCCCAAAGATGCTAATAGCTTCTCCAAGGCCACACAGAGAGCTACTGTGTTCAGTGTACATCATCAGCATATAGCTTTAAAGATCCTTTGCCACAGTAACACATATTCTATAAATATGTGTTTATAAAGTAAGGGCTGGTACAGAGGCACAGAGCCCTATCAGCATAAAAGAGAGTGCTTTCTTCAAGAAGTTCTTTTATTTGTGGAGTTGATGCATTGGAACCTGCACTTCACATAAGTGTATAACCTTTCAGAGCCTGCCCTACACAATCTCCTTGTCCATTAGCTCTACAATTATGCTGTGATCAATCTAGCAAATCCATTTAGACAGCACATCTAGCCACTTTCAGAGTGGATTTGGTACTGAAGCAGCAAGTACATGAGAGCTGTATAATAAGAACTTTGAGAAATGAACCATATAAATCCTCATTTGATCCTGACTGCATGTCTATAAGGAATTCTTAAAACAGTCTCAATGACCCTGATGAACTTTGTAATGGCTAAGTATAAAAGTACAGAACTAAGCTCGTTTGTCCAGCAGAATCTTTTCTAGTAAAATAATTCACTTCTGAGTTTGATACAAGGCTGATGATTGGTGAGAAAGAAGCAACTGCTAGACGATGATTACAGGCTTTCACATGGTGAATGGAAATTACCTTTTGGCATGTGAAAATCTGCCAGTGTAACACCTCCAGTGTCAAATTACAGTGGAATTTCATGAATCCTTGTTTGTGTGTCTTTTGTTTCCTCATGGCCTCAGTGTTAGGGGTAGGATTGGGGCTGGCAAGGACTGAGCAAACTCTATGGTGGTTCCCCCTCTTTCCGGCTGGAATATCCAACAAGAGCCAAAGAGAGGTAGGTACCACAAAGAGCTTCACAGTAGCAAAAAATCTTACCAGCAAAAATGTTCATGTCTGATGGTTGGGCATCTCCCATCCATGAAGCTACAAAAGCACACATTCCATTCCAGGAAGAGCAGACTGATTTCATTTCAAGTAATCAGTAGTGCTATTACTGCTAATAGTAGCTGACATTTAAAGAGCACTTTCTCCTGTTAAACTACACACAAAGTATGCTCCAGGAGGGCAGAACTAGGTCTGTTTCTCTTACTGCATAGCCACAGCTGAGTCACATGTGTTGTGTGGGGCAGACTGTCAATAAATATTTGCTGAATGAACAAATAATCTCATTTGGTTGTCACAATAACCCTTGAAGGTTTGATACAATATTGTCATCACCATTTTACAGATGAGAAAGCTGAGGCTCAGAGGTCACTATACTGTACCCAAGGTCACATAACCAGCAAGTGTGGGAGCTTATATTCTAAGCTACATGCACCTGGCATCAAAATCTATGGTTCAACCACAATGGCACACCACTAATGCAGACCAGACATTAGGACTTTTCCAGGACTGAGGTCATCTCTGAAAGGTGGACATACAAGAATACATCTCATTCAGAATGGATTTCACTCTGTTCCAGTCATCATTTGTTAGATTTCTTTCATATTCTGGCCAACAAATAAGTTGAAAAGAAGTGACTTACCCACAAATCCTCCTTCCCCAACCAGTTTCAGGGCAATTTTATCAGCCAACACTGAAGAGTTGCCATGAGCGATGTTGGCAAAGGGGCCAGCATGCACAAATACAGGCGTCCCCTGTGGAAGCAGAAGAACACAGCTTATAAAGCTACGACCCTGCAATCCCTCTACTGGGCATATATCTGGAGAAAAACAAGATCTGAAATGATTCGTGCACCCCAGTGTTCACTGCAGCACTGTTTACAGCCAAGACAGGACGCAACCTAAATGCCCATCAACAAAGGAATGCACAGCACATATGCTACATGTATACAAGGGAATATCAGCCATTTAAAAGAATGAAATAATGCCATTCGCAGCAATATGGATGGATCTTGAGATTATCAAACTAAGTGAAGTTAGACAGAGAAGAAATATACTATGAGATCCCTTATGTGAGGAATCGAAAAAGAGAGGATGCAAATGAATTTATGTATAAAACACAAAGAGACCCACAGAATGAATTTATGGTTGCTGGGAGGAAGGATGTGGGGGAAGGGACGGTGAAGGAGTTTGGGATGGACATGAACACGTTGCTATATTTAAAACGGATAACCAACAAGGACCTACTGTATAGCACATGGAACTCTGCTCAACATTATGCAGCAGTCTTGCCGGACGGGAGTTTAGGGGAGAATGGATAGGTGTATATGTATGGCTGAGTCCCTTTGCTGTTTACCTGAAACTATTTCAACATTGTTAATCAGCTACATCCCAATACAAAATAAAAAGTTAAAAAAAAAGCTATGAGACCCAGTTATTTCCTATTATAAATTTTGATAAGCCACTGTGTTAGCTGCCTCAGTGACCATGAAATAAACCTTATGTCATAGTATTCTGCATTATACTCTTAAAAAGAATGGAATGAAACTCTGATGGGCTAAGAAGCTTGTTTAAATGTTTTTTTCCCCATTAAGAAATCAACTAATCCAAGAAAAATATAATCATAAAATCAGCACAATAATTGAGTTGTGGGAATCATGGCAGGGCAAGTACATATTATTACTGGCCATTTTTATATTTACAGTAATAATCTTTTGATTTTTGAAAATTTTATCTTTCTCATTGTTTATCTTACCTATTAAAAATCTGGTAACTATTAAGACAATGAAAGAAAAATTTCACTCATAGTAAAATTTCAGAGTTACTAAAAAGACAAAAGAAAAAAGGGAATTCTCAAAAACTTTAGATTTTAATGATTTAAACAAAATTTGTCATGAAATGACATTACTTTTCTTTTACTTTCATTTCCATACTTTTGTCAAACAGAAGAGACCGTAGTCCTATCTAAAAAAAGTATGCACATTCAGTAAAATGTTCAGGTTTTATTTGGAGTCAGGCAGGGCCACTAAGGTCTGTGTGTATGAAGCCTTGGCTCCACCTGTGAAAATACAGGCTGCCCTTCCATTGACATGGGGGGAGGCAGGGAGCGATGCGGGGGGTGGGGCCGTGGAAAGTTCCCATGAACCAGGATGGGCTGTGAGTGATGTTTCAAAGCTTAGAAAAATGAACAAAAGCAGGAAGAAAGGCAGTGAAAGAAAACTCATCGCAGAGTGAAAATAACTGTGAAATAATGCTGGGATCCGTGTTTATGGAAATGAAGACATGTATGTTTACTGTCCAGATCGCTATCTGTCTGTCCATCTACAGTTCTCACTTCTGTGCAGAGAAACCTTTTAAGTGCTCTGAAGAAAACACTGTTTAAGCTCTTAATGTCTCCATCACCTCCTAGCCTTGGGAGTTATAGGGTGTAGCGCCTGTAGTAAGTGAGTGGAGCTAGTGAGGAAAATTTAAAGAGACAAGGCCACAGGCTCCACCCCTGGGTAGGCAGTAGGCTTCACTCCTCTGTGCCCTGCAACTCTCATCCTGGCCATCTGTTTAAGAAGCACTGCACACCAGTCTCCAGGTCGACAGGTGACAGGGTGTGGCTGGATTAGCATCAACACACTGCTATCCCTGGGATAATGACTCTAGGGACTAGATCGGCAGCATTTAATTTTAATTAGATTAAAATTAAAGGCCACACAGCAGATTCATCACTAAAGCAGCATGAAGTATTAGAGCCCTGGTTTTTGAGCTCCCAGGATGTGGTTTAAATAGATATAAAAATTCTTAGAACATCATTGTTGGACATTCAAGCACAGTCTCACACACTCAACTTATATGACACAGTATACTTTGTCTAACTGTGTTGTCAAAGTTTGTTAACACTTTGTCTAAGAAATTCTATCACTAACCCAAAGACATAAAAATATCTATCCTGAGTTCAATATTTTATTTTACATACAGATCACTTAGCAAAGTAATAACAGGAACTATCTTGGTTTCTATGATGACAAAGCTATGAATATTCTCCATAATGGACTTTTCAACCATTTCATAAGATTGATGCTTCAACTGTTCCTTGCTGACCAGAGATCTAAAAGAGCATTCATTATCCACAAGAACTTTCTGCAGTGCTCAAAATATTCTCTATCTGCTCTGTCCAATATGATAACCACCATCCACATGTGGCTATAGAGCACTTAAAATGTAGCTGATAAAAATAAATAGAAATGTTAACTAGTATGACTGAACAACCGAATTTTAAACTTAGACTAATTCAGACTGAAATAACCACGAGGGGCCCACAGGTACCATACTGGACAGAACTGCCGCAAGCGGGTATTTCCCGTCTACACTGCATGTGGTTAACCCACGGCTACACAAGTTGCTGAGATGTAAGACAGACATTTATTGAGTTTCTAAGTTTCTATTCTGGTCAATTAGTACTTCATTAGCTAAGGCAGGAATCATATCAAGAACCTTTTTCTTTCCGGATGACCAACCAGTTATTCTGATGCTCCTCATAGGCTCAGAAGGGCTGGAAATGCTCACATGTAGAGATGCAAAAGCAGTCTATTTAATGCAACTCTGTCAACACTTTCTATGAAAACAAAACCACTTACTTCTAGGGTCTGCATCAGATTTGGTTTTATCGCGTCTTTCATCAGAACAGTCAAAGCACCTGTCACCCCCTAAAGAAAAGGGAGGAAAAAATACACTTATTTAGATTATCGACAAAAGATCATTCACATGAGGGTGAATTCTCAGCCGCTTCTCACCAGCCTGCCTTGTGCATGGGTAACCCCACTGGCAGCCGTCAAGTCTGAGCTATAGGTAAGACAGTGCTCTCACCTCGCCTGAATGGATGCCAACCCTTCTAGGATGTGATGGGGAAGCAGTAGTCATTGCATTTTTTCTCAAGACCTTCCTTGATTGAAATAAGGGGCTTACTATACCTTTCAATTCACCTAAGTTTTTTTCTGGCAATTATGCACGTTACTTTTCATCACCGGAGATTACACTATTGCCCTGAGAAATAAGATGAAGAATGAAAACAAGGCTGGTTACAGAAAGGGACCGTAGAGAGCAGGGGGTGTGTCTAAAGGCACCCGCGCTGGTTTCTATTCTCGCTTGCATCTCAGCCCACAGATGCAGAAGGTACTCAGGACACTGGAAAGGCATCTTGTTTTCTGTCTCTCACTCTACATCTGCCTAGAATGAAGCTGAAGCCACTTGTGGCTGTGGTTGCTTCCTTTCAATCCTATGAAGCTTGAATTAGGCTCTCATGCAGCTCCCTATTGCATTCCTGGAAAAGAACAGGACAAGCAAGAGACAAAGCAGGGATGAAGTCTGAGAACTACTGGGGAAAGTGTGCTAAAGCAGGCCACAAAGGGAATTTAAAAAAAAATACTGTTCTATTTGTTTATTTGGCTGGGCTGGGTCTTACTTGCAGCATGTAGGATCTAGTTCCTTGACCAGGGACCAAACCCAGACCCCCTGCATTGAGAGTGTGATGTCTTGGCCACTGGACCACCAGGGAAGTCCTGGGAAAGCATTAAAAAAAAAAAAAAAAAATTTCTTTCCACCTTTTCTAAAGACCCTGGGGAATGATCTTTCAACAAACTAGTCAAATAATTAGAAGGTCATATTATGAGCAAATGCATGTGCATGTAGCCTTGAAAAAATGAAGGTGGCCTGCAACAAATCCTGACAGATCAGGCAGTAGAATCTAAGGATTTGTTTATTACTTTCTCTCTACCTCTATCATCAACAATATTAAATGTTTCTCTTATATAACCAATTTCTATTTTTGTCCTTTTATAATATGGAATCACTGAAATGTCTTTAAAAATCAAATTTACTTTCTACTTTATTGGACAAAATAAATGTTGCAAGAACTGTAACCTACCTATTACAGGTATATGAAGAAATTAGGTACATTTTGCAAGCAAGAAACATCAAAGAGTCAACTCTGAGTTTTTTTGTTCCAGATCCGAGAGTTTCATCACAAAGCAAAAAAAAGTTCAGGGAAATATTTGTGGATTAAGCCCTTTCAAAGTACTCCTGACATATTACTGATACCTAATATTAAGAGGATACAGAGGAAATATTTATACAGAAACTATAATATACTATTCTAGAGAGAAATGTTGAGATTTGATAATTTTTAAAAAGCAATATCTTTAGAGCAAACTGCATTTGGATTTTCTCTTTTAGCTTTATACTAAGCATTCCATGAGCAGCCGATATAAATTTATCTATTTAACCTACTTTACAAGACTTATGAGTCAGTCAGATTCACCTCTTCAAAAAGAAGCTAAAAGGTAATCAAGACATTTTGGCAAAGGTTTAAAATTACCCCAAGCCCTTGGAATTAATAAGACAGCTTCTCATCAGCGTTTATTTAAGATTCCATTATGGTGCATGACTAAATACATGGGAAAGTAAGCTTAAATTTAGAGCAATGGCTGTCTATGTTGTACCAAGTGTTGTGTGCTTATAAACATGTACGAGCACATGAAATCGCTACATTGCTGATGGGGGGGTCGGGGTGGGGGTGGCGGGCGGGGGGTGAACAGCAATGGTGGCTGTGAAAGGGAAGAGAGGAAAAAGATTAGTGTGCAAATTACAATCAGCACTAAGCAAAGTGGTGGTGTGCCAGGCTACTATGAATATTTTGTAAGAAAGCATCATTCCATGCAAAAGAAAGCTACATGAGTACGAATGGGTTGGGGGAGATCTGTTTTTAAATAAGCTGAAACCCAAGTCGAAGGTACAAAATTAAACACGCCAGCGTGCCCACGGAGCAGGCTGGAGTCAAAAATGTGCCTCTTTAACTTAATCTTCCCTTTCATGAAGGTGGAGTTGCTTCTTATTCCTTGGAATGGGGATTTGCCCTCAATTTAAAGCAGGCAAAGATTACCTTTAAAAAAAAAAAGCCACAGGCTTCCACTCCAGGCAGAGCAGAAATCAGGATTGGAAAGAATCGTGAAAAGCACATGAAATAGACCTCAGGTACTCTGATTGCAGCCAGGAATAATAAGCACGTTACAAATGCCTGTGAGTGCCACATTAAGTTGTAGGATAATCAGGACCTTTAGTAGGAAAAGGTGTGAACAGAAATTCCCATTATACCCAGTGACATGAAGAAGACTCTCATTCTCCTGATTACATGTGGCTCCTGGTGGCTCAGACAGTCATGAATTTGCCTGCAATTCGGGAGACCTGGGTTCGGTCCCTGGGTGGGGAAGGTCAGGGACCTTGAGCTCTCTGGAGCTTCTGAGATGGACATACCAAGTCGTCTGCTGTCACAGGCTGTCCATTTCTGTCACTGGCCACCACCATTCTTCCCAGCCGCTCCTTCATGTCCGATAGGCTGTCGGTCAGAGCCAGCACTGCCATGATTTCACTGGCCACTGCGATGTCAAACTGCGCCTGAAACAACAAAAGTCGAGGTCCTGGTCAGCGGACTGTTTCCATGGAGCGCTATATTGCAGCACTCAGGTCTTGCGGGCCTGGGGTTCAGTCCTCAATAGACCATTCTCAGATGCACAAATTTCCAGCAATTGCACAGTCCTGGGCTTAGTGCTCTTTCTTTATTTGCTCTGCTGAGCAGAACAGGGCATGGCCAGGCCCCTCCATAACACCAGCTCGCGGCACTACGAGATGTGCTTTTGAGGCACGTCTCAGACTTGTAATTGTTAATGTGATGGTCTGATGGATGCAGATCTCCACTGCAGAACCGTAGTGCCACAAAGACAGGGACCATTTGAGGAAGGTTTGTTCCTGAGTCCCCAGCTTGGGGGACTGAGTGTGAAATGAAGCAGGATTCAATACGTGTTGGCAAAATAAAGAAAGAGTTCGCCAACTACCCTCTCTGTCACTTCTGTGTGTCGAGGGGGCTGCATGTGTTTGCCCCATTAAGAGATGAGCAGCAAACTGTGAAAGAAGATGGTCTGAAGCCAGTTTTGTAGACTTAGAGCTTGGCACAGCAGTGAGGAGGCCCCCAACTTGTGTTCTCCACACCCACTCCCCAGTCATGAGGTGACGTGGAATCCATTCTGAGCTGTCCACCTCAGATGGTGAACCGTTCAGCCACAAACGTGGAGAGTGGCTACTTTCTGAGAAATGCCCCTGGGCCTTCCTATTCCCTCTCCTGGCTCTGATTCCACCCTGGACACAATCCAACAAGAACACAAGGAACGATCGCCCTCTTCCTCCTCCTAATTCAGTCACTGGACAAAACCACTTCATCACCCTCCGTCCCCAGGGGTGTGGGAGCCAGACAAGTTCAGTCTTACATAGCAAATAGCTGCCCCCTGGCAGGATCACCTCAGGAGATATTTTATTGGTCCATTTTGGGCACCAGCAGAAGAGGAAATGAAGGAAAGAAGGAGCTTTCTGGCTACTTCCTGGTTGAGATTTCAGTAGTCGTTGATTTAGTGAAAACATATTACCTGAGAGTCAAATGCATCTATACTCAATTATTACATTCTCAATATAAGCCATTCCAAACATAAGTCGTTTTTCATTGTATGAAATTTAGGATTTTCTATACCTCCATTCTACTAAAAACAGTGCATATGAAAAAAGACTAAAAATAATGAGACTTTCTGTACAAAAACCAAGGTTCAAAATATCCTTAAAATATGAACTGTGTAAGTAATAAGAGGAATATATAACACTCCTATAGGTTCTTCATTTGTAATTGTTACAATTTCAGAATTTTGTATCTCAAGCACTATCAAAAACGAAGCAAGGATCAATATAAGAATAGTTACTCATTTTATGCCTGAATAGTGTAGCTATTAGTGGGCTACTTGTTTCTGTTTGGCAAATAAAATATTTCCAAATCACATTAAGGTATAAATAAGATATCCTTATTGCATATCACACGTTTACACAAAAGACAAAAAGCCATGTTGGCAAGGATGTGAATTGACGTAGCTTTCCTGGAATGTGATGGGGAAATGCACACCAACATTTACATCTGTATCCTCTGATTCTGCAGTTATGGATCTGGGAGTTTGTCGTAAGGGTATCATCAGGCAGGATTACACAAAAATGTGTGTATGTTGTTGTTGTTCAGTCACTAAGTCACGTCTGACTCTTTGTGACCCCATGGACTGCAGCCCAGCAGGCTTCCCATCCCTCACCATCTCCCGGAGTTTGCTCAGATTCATGTCCATTGACTCAGTGATGATATCTAAACATCTCATCCTCTGTCGCCCCCTTCTCCTCTAGCCAAAATCAAGGTCTTTTCCAATGAGTCAACTCTTCACATCAGGTGGCCAAAGTATTGGAGCATCAGCTTCAGAATCATTCCTTCCAGGGAATATACACTTAGTACTTACTAACAGTAGATCTGATCTTAATGTAAGAAGTGCATTAAGTACAATACACAAAGTAACCTACAAAACAAGAGGCTGTCAAACAACATCCTCAAGATCCTGGCCTTAATGATATGTTGTACAAGAGATGACTCAACAGTAGTAGATACAACGGTCATCTTAATTAAATTCACCCATTCTTGTCCATTTTAGTTAACTGATTCCTAAGATGTCAATGTTCACTCTTGCCACCTTCTGCTTGACCACTTTCAATTTACCTTGATTCATGGACCTAACATTCCAGGTTCCTATACAGTATTGTTCTTTACAACACCAGGCTTTACTTTCACCACCAGACACAAGTCTGAGTGTTGTTTCCACTTTGGCCCAGCCACTTCATTGTTTCAGGAGCTATTTGTAATTGCCCTCTGCTCTTCTCTAGTAGCATACTGACACCTTTTGACCTGTGGGGCTCATCTTCCAGTGTCATATCTCTTTGCTTTTTTCGTACTGTTTATGAGGTTCTCATGGCAAGAATATTGGAGTGGTTTGCCATTCCCCTCTCCAAGGGACCACGTTTTATCAGAACTCTTCACTATGACCTATCCATCTTGGGTGGCCCTGCATGGTATGGCTCATAGTTTCATTGTTACACAGGCCCTTCACCACAATCCATGAAGGGGTTATGTATTTTATGTTGGGATAAAATAAATAAGCTGTAACATACGTGTACATGTATGTTACAGCTTGTTTATTTTAGCCCAACACCCTAAGTTACATTAAGAGTGAACTGGTTGAATCCAGTTATGGTACATCTACAAAATGTGATGTTATATAGCTATTAAAAAATGATGATCTAGATCTACTTTTATTGACACAGAAATATGTTTTAAGTTAAAATAGCTTTAAAGGTTAAAAAAAATCAGTTAAAGTTCTTAAATATAGTCTTTTATAATTTAAAAATATGTATGCTTAAAGCAATATAGAATACAACCTTGGACAAGTTACCTAACGCAATATGCCAACTTTTCTCATTTGCAAACTAGATTTACAAACTAAATGTGCTCATCATGCATGTAACAGGCCTACCAACACAAGGCACCAAGTGAGCATCAGACCACAGCCATTGTTTATCTTGCACCTCTCTAGTGCCAAGATAAAGCACAAAAATAAGCACAGAAAGTGTGCAAGTTAATGCAAAAGCCATGAATCTAAAGCTATCTTAAGGTATAAAGTTTACTACAAAAAATAATAATTTAGAGGCCTGCTGTGCCTGGATGAAAAATCGTGGAATGAATTTATATTCCCTAAGCACCGTTGCTTCACACCAGAGTCCTATTAAAATGAGGATGAGCATTGTAATTTATCTTCCACATTTTCTGGGTTTGGATAATAGGACATTATTCTTAACAACTTCTCAGGCTATTAAGCCAAATAACTGGGTGTTTATTCTTTGGTTTATGAAACATGAATAATACGTCTGAGACTTTCATTTTTCAGTTGTTATGCAACTAACTGGGTAGACTGACAATAAAACATGTTAGAAAGCATATTCAAGGCATACCCTGAATGGCTCCTAGCAGAAATACAACTAAAATCACACAGGAAAAGGGTGGTAAGATAATATTCAAGAGCTTCCGCCTCCTGATCCTTTCCCAGTCTTGCTGAGGGACTGGAAACATGTGGGGGGATGCACTGGCCCCTGCAGGTGGAGGAATGAGAAGAGAAAAGCAGAGAACCAGCTCCCGGGGCAGGGAAAATGCAAGAGCAGAGCCATCCCTAGAGAAGGCACTACCTTACCTGCCGGGAACAGCCCTTCTCTGTGTTCGCCTGCCCAATGGTTATTTTCCGTAGAAATCGGTCATTGGTATCCACAACTGAAAGAGAAGAGAACAGAGGATCAGCAAGTAGGAACTGGTTGTCCAGTGTGTATCTGAAGTGGTTCTGGATGCTGGGGAGGCAGTGGAGAGCAAGAAACATGGTTTGACTTCTTGAGCAGATGATCCCATGTGAGGACACAGAAAGGGCTCAAAGAAACTAGCAATCACCCAGCCTAGGAAATAAAGGAGGGGACAGGAGAGCCTGTGTTGGGGCAGGGGTCAGGGGTGGCGTGCCATTTTTACCAGGCAGTAAGGAAAAGCATTTCTGAAGCAGTGTCCTTTTTTTTTTTTTTTCACAATGAAGCATGAGGCCCAAGAAGAAGACAATTAAGTCCCTCTAAAGGTAAACACTACATGACCGTATGACCCACCACTTCCAACAGAACTGGAAGCGGGTATTGCACACCCATGATCATAGCAGCATTTATTCACAACAGCCAAGGAGTGTCCACTGACAGATGAATGAATAAACCAATTTTATCCATTAACCCATTTGATCCAGTTTTATCCACTCATACCATGCGGTACAGATGGACAATGGAATGCTACACAGCCATAAAATGAGTGAATATTTGATACCTCATGCACCAACATGGATGAACATGGAAAATACCATGCAAAATGAAATAAACCGGATACAGTATGATTCCACTTGTACAGGGCTGTTAGAACAGGCAAATTATTTATAGAGACAGAACAGAATGGTGATGAACAGGGGCTGAGGGGAGGTGGGGAGTTATTATTTAGGAAATGAGTTTTTATTGAGGATGATAAAAAGATTTTGGGTATAGTTAGTGTTGATGGTATAACTATATATTGTACACTTAATGCCATGAATACCACACTTATGAGTAATTAAAATGATAATTTTATATTTTACCACCAGGAAAAATAAACCCTCTAAAATAAATAAAGTAGAATTTAGGGGGAGAAGTCAATGATGGTAAGAGTGGGTATCAATTCTCTTTACACTTTTCACTGGCTTGTCTGAATGGCACTGATTCACACTTTGTTTTGTGAAAACCAAATGTACAATGCCAGGAATCAAAGAAAGAAGGACACAGACTTCACTAATAATTCATATGGCATCAAAGAGCAGGCAGTCCAACTGACAACTTATATTCAACTTACTAAATGTTTAATACAGCGCTGACAAAAACAGTGATGGGAATCGCATATCTGGGGACTAATATCATCTGTGGGATAAACAATGTGAACGTTTCCTTTCATACACAAAGCACGAGCAGACCTGCTCACCTTGTCTGCCTCCATTGTTCCCTGACTTGTTAAGTGTCAGCTCTTTCTCCATGTACAATCCTCCTCTCTCTCACACATTCATACATACACACTCATTACCACAGGCCCATACGGATATCGAAGCAACACTCACCAAGCACAGGGCAATCTCTCTATGACTTTAAGGCACAGAGTCCTATATCCAGAAAGGAATGCCTCTCCATATCGCCACTGCTGCTGCTGCTGCTGCTAAGGCGCTTCAGTCGTGTCCAACTCTGTGAGACCCCATAGACGGCAGCCCACCAGGCTCCGCTGTCCCTGGGATTCTCCAGGCAAGAACACTGGAGTGGGTTGCCATTGCCTTCTCCAATGCGTGAAAGTGAAGTCGCTCAGTTGTGTCCAACTCTGTGCAACCCCATGGACTGCAGCCCACCAGGCTCCTCCGTCCATGGGATTTTCCAGGCAAGAGTACTGGAGTGGGATGCCATTGGCTTCTCTGCCATATTGCCACTAGCTAGTACTTATTCTCAAGACCAATGGTGCAGAATCATATAAAGTAAAAGGATTTCCTATTCTCATGCGAAGCATACACACGTGATCTTTTTTATTGGAAATTCAGCTGGATTTATTTAGCAAAGAGAACACAAGCCAAGAATAGAAAAAGAACCAAGTTAACAAGATCAGCTATAATCAGTGGGAACCAGAACCACCACCCACCACCCCGCCCCCGCAGGCTGTGTTTGGCACGGCCCTAGTAGAGCAGGACATCTCACGGTCCATCAAGCTTTGGATGTCCGTGGAAAGACACAAGCGAAATGACAGTGATACATAAGACAAGAACTGTGAAGATTAAATTCTGATACACAAGAAAGATGCATACTAGAAAGTAACGCTTTGTTGTTCAGTCGCTAAGTCAAGTCGTGTCCGACTCTTTCTGTGACCCCATGGACTGTAGCCCACCAGGCTCCTCTGTCCATGGGATTTCCTAGACAAGAATACTGGAGTGGGTTGCTATTTCCCTCTTCAAGGGATCTTCCCAAACCAGGGACTGAACCCGTATCTCCTGCTTGGCAGGTGCGTTCTTTACCACTGAGCCATCTGGAAAGCAGAAGGTAACACCAGTAATACAGAATTCCTTGACTCTAAGTCTTTAGCTCTAAGATAGAGCTAAAGATAGAGTGAGAAACATATTTATTCACTTCAGAGATTTTTACTTAGGGTCAATTTTGTGACAGATGCTGTGCCAGCTGTACAGGGATACAAAGACAAACGAGACATCATTCTCTGATGGAAGGCACTCGCTGGCCAAAGCGAGAGATGGAGAGTGCAGGTAGGTGTGGAGAAGGTGAAGAGCTCCTGCAGAGAGAAGAGATCTGTCTTTTCACTCTTTGCCCTAGACGGTCCCTTTAGGACTACACTGCTGTGTCCTGAGGCTCATTAACAACCAGCTACGGTTCAGGCACTGGGTGGTACAAGGTAGGACATAAGGGGCAGGCCCTTATTTTGGATTCAGCAGAAGAACGGTACTGATTCCCTGCAAAGTTGCAGGGCAGTGCTGGGAACCAGTAACTGGATATCAGTTTCCTGGAGATCGAGGCTTTGGGTCCTTTGTCTAACAGCCCTTGAGCCCCTGCAGGACCCAATGCTCAGAAAGGCAGGGATTCACATCCCAGGGAACAATAAAATGACCCAATGTCCACTGTCTCTTCTGCTTATATCATGTGTTTCTATAAAAGTCTATCAGCTCCCAGTTCCTCCCTGTCAGCAGGCATTATGAGGCCTTCAAGCTTCTGATAGGAAGCATAGGATAAAACCACCAAGAGTCACATTTCTTACACAGGATGAAAGGAAAGAAGTGACCACTAAATGTCCAACATCCATATGGTGTGAGAGGAGGTTTTTAGCCTCACGAGGTCCCTGAATGTCTCCTTTCTAGTTATCAAATTAGAAAAGCATCTAATCTCATCATAAAGGTTATACTCTTTTAAGCTCTAAGTCCAATTATTAAATGGCCTCAATCTACGTGATGGGAGAGTCCTTTTTCTCATATTAATCCATGGGAGGAAGAGCCAAACTAGCTGTCAAATGTCATTCCGAACTCCTTGTGGCAATGGAACATGATATAAATGATACCTTATTATGATATAAATGAAACTAGTAGGGTACAAATTCTATAGCTTTAATTATACACAACTCCAGGTGGCAAATGACGTTTTTGTCCTTCAGTGCCCTAAACAATAATGCCATTCTAACATTTATCGGGACTACTTTTTTAACGTCATCTCCACGAGAAATGATTCACAACCACAGTAACGTCAGTGTTTTCATGCTTCTCAGAGAGAAAGAACAAGAACACAGCCCTGTT
Source organism: Bos indicus x Bos taurus (assembly GCF_003369695.1). Lineage (NCBI taxonomy): Eukaryota > Metazoa > Chordata > Mammalia > Artiodactyla > Bovidae > Bos > Bos indicus x Bos taurus. The sequence goes on along the minus strand of NC_040084.1, from coordinate 88,385,060 downwards.
TCTGATGGCTACCTCTGCTGGAGCCACAGTGCAGATGTGGAAGACTGTCCCTAGTGTAAGATTTCTTTTTAGCATATCCCCATGCTAGGTTTCAAATACACTGATTCCACCTGCATAATTTTTCATTCGTAAGTACACCTCCAAATACCTTTTAAGGAATAAAACGAATTCACAAATACCTGGAAAAAGTTGACTATGCCTTTTGAATACAATGGTGTTGGAATAATTAATCCTTCCAGTAGATTCCCAATAAAATGCTAAACATATTCATACCAAGAATTAAAAATGATGATGGTGGGACTTCCCTGGCAGTCCAGTGGTTAAGGCTGTGCAGTTCCACTGCAGGGAGTGTGGGTTCAAACCCTGGTTGGGGAACTAAGATCCCATATGTCCCACGGAGCAGCCAGAAAGATACATAAATAAAATAAAAATGATGTTGGTCTGTTCAGTAATAGGCATATGTTTAAGGAGGTTGTAGTTCATTCACAGAAGACTTCTGGGACCATTTAAAATGACCACAACAGTCACTAACAAAATGGAACATGATATAAATGATATCTTATTATGATATAAATGAAACTAGTAGGGTACAAATTCTATAGCTTTAATTATAAACAAAACTGTAGGTGCACAGAAAAACTATGAATAGTAGTTTTATTTGCACAGTTAGACGTTTCTGATTTTTTTTAGAGATGCGGAGAAGGCAATGGCACCCCACTCCAGTACTCTTGCCTGGAAAATCCCATGGACGGAGGAGCCTGGTGGGCTGCAGTCCACGGGGTCGCTAAGAGTCGGACACGACTGAGTGACTTCACTTTCACTTTTCACTTTCATGCATTGGAGAAGGAAATGGCAACCCACTCCAGTGTTCTTGCCTGGAGAATCCCAGGGACGAGGGAGCCTGATGGGCTGCCGTCTATGGGGTCGCACAGAGTCGGACACGACTGAAGCGACTTAGCAGTAGCAGCAGCAAAATCTGTATGATCCTACTAGTCCATTCTAAAGGAGATCAGTCCTGGGATTTCTTTGGAGGGAATGATGCTAAAGCTGAAACTCCAGTACTTTGGCCACCTCATTCGAAGAGTTGACCCATTGGAAAAGACTCTGATGCTGGGAGGGATTGGGGGCAGGAGGAGAAGGGGACGACAGAGGATGAGATGGCTGGATGGCATCACTGACTCGATGGACGTGAGTCTGAGTGAACTCCGGGAGTTGGTGATGGACAGGGAGGCCTGGCGTGCTGCGATTCATGGGGTTGCAAAGAGTTGGACACGACTGAGCAATTGAACTAAACTAACAAAAAAAAATCTGTATAATGTTACTACTTTGATAATTTTAAAAAACATTCAGAAGTTTCTGAAGAGATTTTACTCTATGTTAGGAGTCTGGGAGACAGAGACACACAGAAAAAGTACCTCATACGACTATTACCATAATGACCATCTGGATGGTGCTTCAGGGTTGGAAAGCACTCTCATGTCCCACTACAGCCACCCAAGGGAAAGGCTGCTATTATGACTCATTTACAGATGAGGAAAGCGAGTAATTCACTTGTCCAGAGTTACACAGCTCATAAATGACAGAGACAAGACGGGTTCTCTAGTCTTTGCTTTTCCATCTCACTAAATTTTGTAGTGAACAGGTTGAATGGATTCCCGGGAGTTGAGCTTCATGCAGGTGGGGTGGTCCTGAGCTGTGTCCGGGAAGGCAAGATGGGAGATGGGGCGGGATGGGCCAGCGGGGGGCGGGGCAGAGGGATGAGGCAAACAGGAAGCAAAGGTGTGCATGGGGCTGGCCACAAGGCAGTGCTCCTGAAGGCCAGGCCAAGGGTGCAGCACCAACCACCCAGGATGGAGGCTCTCAGAAAGGGGGTGACAGGACACCTCCCCCTCTACTATGAAATCACCGAGTTGTGGGGGGGGGCGGCGGGGGTTGGAAATGGAAGTAAGAAAATCTACTAAAAGGTAACTGCAATAAATCAGGCATCTACTCATAATTAAAAAAAATGTTACATATAGCAAACTCCCGTTGGCTATCTACTTTACATAGAGTAATATGTTTCCTTGTTACTCCCTCCATACACCTCACCCTCTCCTGCTGTGTCTTAGGAAACTCAAACAGGAGCTCTGTATCAACCTAGAGGGGTTGGATGGGGGAGATGGGAGGGAGGTTCAACAAAGAGAGGAGATATGTATACTTATGTCTGATGCATGTTAAGGTTTGACAGAAAATAACAAAATTCTGTAAAGCAATTATCCTTCAGTTAAAAAAAAAAAAAAGTGTGTAGAAATGGAGAAATGTGGTGATAGGGGAATTCTGAGAAGAAAAACAAAGGAAGGATCAGGAGTACACACTATCTGACTCTTCTTTAGGTTTTATCAAGTGCTGTTACCACATGCCTGGAAGCATGTATTATCGACTCCATTTCCATTTGCCAGAACAGGCATGTGCTTTGCTCTGGGGCTGCTAAGTCGCTTCAGTCGTGCAACCCCATAGATGGCAGCCCACCAGGCTTCCCCATCCCTGGAATTCTCCAGGCAAGAACACTGGAGTGGGTGGCCATTTCCTTCTCCAATGCATGAAAGTGAAAAGTGAAAGTGAAGTCACTCAGTTGTGTCCGACTCTGTGTGACCCCATAGACAGCCCACCAGGCTCCTCCGTCCATGGATTTTCCAGGCAAGAGTACTGGAGTGGGGTGCCATTGCCTTCTCCGTGCTTTGCTCAGGGTCACGCAGTTAAGTTAGTGGCGAGGGAGACATCCGCTCAAGGCTCCTGACTCCACATTCGGTGCCTTCCTGCCCACCCCACCCACATCCCACCCTTGCAGACAGCAGGGTGGGGTGGCAGTGGAGAGGGGATGTCACAGCAAAGAGGGAAACAGGGAGGCTAGGGCCGAAGTCCCTTCATGCTGCATTTCAAGTGTTAGGATTCTCATCAGTGGCTGGAAGCATTATACTCAGAGAAAAAAATTCCTCACTGAAAACAGAAATTTCTGAGAGGCTCAGACCTGGCTGGTAAGGGAAGAGAAAGGAAGAAATTAAAATTAGGGTGCCCGGTAGAGAGGCAGTGGGAGCCACAGACAGTCCTTCCACTAACAGAAGACAAGAGCGCAGAGAAGAGACAGGAAGAAAGTACTTTTCCTGGGAAATTGGTAGAGCCGGAGTGATTGGGATGAGCTAAGGGCACAGTTATTTCTCCCAACTAGGAGACGAGGATGAGAAAGGCTGGTCAAACAACAGTGACTGAGTTAATGGAGCGACTGTGCAACGCAAGCTGGGAAGACAGCGGAAGAAATACAATCGTGCGTGTGTGAAATCAACTGAGGGGCGCCCGCTGGAGGACGTGTCGCCCTCCTCATCCGGCCACCAGCACCCACCTCTCTGCCATGTGATGGTGGAGGGGTCGATGTCAAGACGGGCAAATTTCCTCATTTCCTCTTCTGTCAGCGCACTCGGATCAGTCTTATTTATTCCCAGTCTCTAGTGGTTAAGAAGAACAAAATGCGATGGGTTTTAGAAGGAATAGAAAGCAAGATGTAATCAAATTGTCTCTACTTCTACTTCCTCTGTAACTAGGACAACCTTTTTAAAAACTAAGCTGAACTTCAAGTAAATTGCAGGTTAGGCCAACTCATAAATGAATGTCAGAATCCAAACACACCCTAAATGGAAGACACGGATATTTGTAATTGTTACTGTTGTTTAGTTGCTTCGTCGCGTCCTACTCTTTGCGACCCCATGGACTGCAGCATGCCAGGCTTCCCTGTCCTTCACCATCTCCTGGAGTTTGCTCAAACTCTTAAAAGGTGACGATGCAGGTGACAATATACAAAGAACAAGTGTTGCATTGCCTGTCGTGACCTCAGGTTATGTGGTCACCTCATGCTGTGCTCAGAAGGGGCATAAACGGTCTATCTAATTGATGCTTGAGTTCATTAATTCTTCTTTTCTGATATAAATCCCAATAATTTAAGTTTTATGTCTATGAGTTCAAGTCATTTCTATTTCCATTAGAAAAAAAATTAAAACTTTAAATGCATCTTTTTCTACAAAGGAAACATTTTAAGAAAGTGCTTTTTGATAGTATATAAGAGTGTCTGCCACATGCCAGCCATCCTGGTAAGTTAAGAAGAAATACTGGGAGCTTAGTCCTGACTGTGGAATTTAAACTCTAACCAGAAGGATAAGAACCTGAGTAGACTGGTTCCGGGATGAAAAACATTTTTACTGTCGCTTAAGGGACACAGTCTGAGACTGCATGTCTTTTTATTATTTATTGTGATAAGCCTTTCTTAGGGCTTTCCTGGTGGCTCAGTGCTAAGAACGTGCCTGCCAATATAGGAGATGCAGGTTTGATCCCTGGGTCAGGAAGATCCCCTGGAGAAGCAAATGAAAACTCACTCAAGTATTCTTGCCTGGGAAATCCCATTGGACAGAGCAGCCTGGTGGGCTACAGTCTATGGGTTTGCAAAGAGTCTGACACGACTTAGCGACTAGACAACAACAAAGTCTAAGAAAAGAATGTAGGAAACAGAAACTATATAAATGGTGGAGTTGCTGAGGATAGTATATTGTATATTGTGCATTCTCAACAAATTGAACTTGGTTTAGTAAGAAGCCAGGCGATAAATTTCTTAAACCCATTCCACCAATTAATGGTTGTAAATTAAAGTTATTTTTTCATTTCTGAAAAAAAGCAAGGGGAAAATCCATGATTCAAAGGATGTTAAGTAGCAAACAGCACCAGAAAATGGCAAAATGGATAAGAATTAAGAGCACATCCACAAATACAATCTTAATACCTTGCTGCAATAAAAAATGAAATAGATGAGTTTTCAAAGGCTTCCCTAGAAAGTTAAAACATGTTATGGAAAAGACTCTTGGCCATCCTCATTTGTTGGTTGACAAGAGTTCTCAGCAAAGTGGTCCTCTCATTTTATAGATGAAGAAGCTGACATCTACAAGCAAGAACTAATTTGTTCACCAGTTTTTTGGTGCAGGATCCAGGCCTCAGGCATCTAGTTCCATGCAATCTTTGCTACACTGTTCTGCCTTTTTAAGAGTTTTATATATATATATATAAAATCTACTTTATATATGTGTATGTATATATATATGTATAAGGTATCTGAAAACCAAAACTCAAATCAAGTTCAAGATTTCTGGTTTCAATTTTTTGATTTGTTTCCAGGGTATTTTTTTGTTAAAGAACCATTAACTGGAAACTTACTTTCAGCCGAGCAAGTTGAATTTTTGAAAATTCTCGAACACCATTCACTGAAGGAACCAGTCGATTATACAGGGCCTAAAAACACAAAACAAAAACAAAACTCACACAAGTTTAAGGGCCAACCACGAATGTGGACAATTTACAGAATATGACACAGTTCATTACATTTATAACTAAACTGTTTGGATTAGAGACCCTATTAAAATTCTTGGCTAATGTAAACAATTTAGACTTAAGTTCTGTCATTTTAATAAATCTGAACTAGATCTGAAATAATGCACATTGTAAAGAGCTTGCATGAAAATATATTTCTTGATCTACAGCCTTTTAACTATCAAATTAAAAATTATCTCTATAGCTGCCTTTAGCTTTAAGAACTCACTAGAGAGTCAGTTTAATTGGAAGATGTCAGGACTTTTGTGAAATATGCCAAAAATTCCCACTTTTGTTCACATCCTATGTCTATGAGGAACTGGCATCTATGAGGAATTAGCATCTGGTACTGTGTCCCCTGTGTGAGCTACATCTCAGACTGTATACCCTCAGCCAAAAAGGAGGTCTGACATGTTTAACAGGGCATTGAGACCAGCTGCCTCTAACATGGGAATCTTAAAAAGAATCTCTCCAATCCCCTTAGTACAGACCAGAGATTATACCTATGGGCAAAACGAAGAGAATTTGGCTTAAAAAGTACAATAGTAGAATTCTTTCATTAACTTGGCAGTGGTCAGAGAATCAGACTGAAGTAGAGATTCTCTCCTTGAGAAGGATGGACACATATCTAATTCACAAAATTTTGAATAGGATTTCAGACAACTTGGACACTCCAAAACTTTTTCCATGAACGCCTTAATCCAGAACTCCCAGGGTAAGATGCCCAAAATGGCCAATAAGGGGGCTGTCTCACCTTATCTGTTTGAGTGTTTTCATGCAAAATCCTTGCGTCGATAGCGGCAGCCAGCAAATTATTGGCAGCAGTAATGGCGTGGATGTCCCCAGTAAGGTGAAGGTTGAACTAGAAAATGAAATGAAACATCTAACTTGCTTCAAACAACCATCTGCAATATTGAAGAGCTTTCTGACTAAACAAAATAATATGCTAATTACACACCCCTACAATGGTTAGGTATGTTTTACAAAGCCTAAATCAGAAAAACCAATGTCGGGATTTTCCACTTTTAAATCCTTCCTTTTTCAGGTTAAGAGGGAAACAATTCTGGTGGAGTTAATGATTGGTTTCCTTATTTTGGTTTTCTTTTTTTACGTACTTTTATGTACTGTTTTATAATTAGGAAAATAATATCATATCAAATGTACTTGGCAATATGGCAGGGAACAAAACACACGGTAGAAACAGAAAAATACAAAATGTGACAGCCGAAGAAAGAGAAAAAAATGTATCACCATCACAACTTCATATTTCTGTTATTTTTCTTCTAACCTTAGGCGCACACATGATTATCACATGCAGAATCAGCATATTTGTAATCTGTTAACTTCTTTAAAAGCGTATTGTAGAGATCAATATCAAAAGATATTGGAAAACAACCCACATAGTTTCAAGTGCAATGTGACATTTACGAAGAGAGATCTTTGACTTAGCCATTGAAAACTTCAATAAAGTCAGAAGACTGAAAAAATACAGGGCGTGATGGAAGAGAACAAAGCTTTTAAATGAGAAAAGAGTACCAAAATGAGAAGTTGATATCAAAGATACTTTAAAAATCCCATGTATTTGGAAATTAAATGTCCACTTTTAAATAATGGGTGTATCTAAGAAGCCATAACAAGGAAAATTAGAAAATATTTGTCATAGTAGAAAAATGAAAAGAAAATTTATCAAAATTTGTTGCATGTAGCTATAGCTGCTCAGTGCAATTAAATACGATCTGGAACCTTGAATGAGGTATGAAAATAAATAATGGAGACTAGCATTAAATTTTGTGAAATTTGAACAAAATCTGTACTTTAGTTAATAATACTGCATCACATGTTAATTCCCTGATTTTTTTTTTACAACACAGTATTTCTTTATGTTGCTGAGAGAACCTTTGTATGATTTCAATACCTTCACACCATGAAATTTTTGAACCTGCTGTTATGTCCCTGAATATGTTCCAGTGACTCCTAGTTTATAGCCTATGGAACTTGGATAAAATTTGTATCCTACTGTTGTGTGAAAATTTTATAAATCTTAATTACATTTAATTGGTTTATAGTGCTTTTCAGGTCTAGTATATCCTTCTACTTCTCTGTATATTCATTCTATTAATTTTTGACAGTTTGATATTAAAACTCCAACTAAAAACCTTAATTTATCTACTTAAAAAATAACTGTACTACATCGTAGAACTATATGTAACTTTGTTCCAAGTTTGTCATATTTTCCAAGTCTCCTGTAAATGTGCTATCATATTTTCATAATTTAAAAAAATAAAGAAGTAAGCAAAGAAAAAAATATCTTGTTTGTGTATGGCTACTGTTCACAGGGGCTGTATAGTCATGCATATATAACAAAATTTTTTATTTAGGTTGCTTCCAGATTTTCACTTTTGTAAAGAAGCAATCATTTGAAAACACATACAAGTAGCTTTTTTAAAAAGAAATTAATTTCTGAACAAGTAATACAGGTACTCTAGCAGGCACTCTGCTCAGAGCTGAGGATGAATAGACAGAGAAGACACTAGAGGTCCTTGAATCCAAGAACAAACTGCCTGCGTTTCACCTACTCAGCTGTCATAAGATAGCCCTGACTATCTTACACCTCCATTTGGCATAGGCACATGGCAATGAACACCAAGGCTATTTTCATCCTCGACAGCAAAATCCTCAGCTGCTCCCCAGGCTACATTCCTTACACTGCATCCCCACCCTGGGCCCAGCTCTGAAGATGCCCAGATTGTGAATATTACTCATGCCCCTGCAGATGTGGGGCCCAGGGCTCTTCTTTTCTGCAAAACCTCGGACTATTCATTCTCATTCCCACCCCCGATATTTAAAGACCAGCCAAAATTTCCCTCCAGTTTCCATGGTGCTGACATCTCCATGGGTTAAAACAAACAAACAAACAAACAAAAAAACAACTATTCCTTCAACAAAAGGCTTTCCAAGTGGTTCAGTGGTAAAGAAACCACCTGCCCATGTAGGAGATGAAGGAGATATGAGTTTGATCCCTGGGTTGAGAAGATCCCTGGAGAAGGAAACGGCAAACCCCTTTGGTATTTTTGCCTGGGAAACCCCATGGACAGAGGAGTCTGGCGGGCTATAGTCTATGGGGTTACAAAGAGCTGGACACAACTCGGTGATTAAGTACAGACAGACAGTTTTTTGTCCTTCAGCATAAACAACAAATACTCCCTAGTGCTGGGCATGCTGCTAAGTGCTGAGGCCTGTGGGCTCCACCATGGCCAGAGGACCACAGGGAGGTAAACGTGGAGAAGGAAGAGATGTGTCGGATGGATGGAATAGAAGCTGGGTGTGTGAGCTGGGCAGGGAGGGCAGGGAAGGAAGGGAAAAACCTTCCAGACTTGGAACCAAGAGACGAGAGAGCAGGAATCCAAGGAGCTTGACAGGGTGGAGAGAGAGAGTGTGGTTTGTGGGAAGTTGAGACGGCGGGTGGCTGGGGAGACAGCAAGAGCACAGGCACACGGGGACCGGCTGTGCTGTGCTGGACAGACAGTGGTGGAGTCCCTGTTGAGACAAACACAGCAGGAAAGTAACCTGCTCAGAAACGGGTTTAGGAAGTTTTCTTAGGACCTGACCCAAGAGACTGATGCAAAGAGTGGAACTGATGGGACCTGGTCATGGTTAGACCCAGGGGACCAGCAAGAGTTACGCGGGTGGATTACGCAGGGTGGATTACGGAGGGTGGATTACGCAGGTGGAAGAAGGTGACCTTGGAGAAAAAAGAACTGGCACCACTGCTGCTTTTGGACCATTCTTCCCTGGAACCATGGTCATCCCTCCATGGGAAACTGGTTTCAGGACTCCCGCAGACACCGAAAACCAGACACTCAAAGTCCCTTATGTCCAATAGGGTAGTATTGTATACAAACATACACACATCCTCCAGTATAATCTAAATCATCACAAGACTACTTATCATAACTACCCAATACCAAGTAAACGTTATGGAAATAGCTTCCAGTGTGCATTAAATTCAAGTTTTGCTTTTTGGAATTTCTGGAAAAAATTTTTTTTTCTATTTTTAAGCTGCAACTGTTAAAAACCATGGATGTGGAACCTGGGGATATAGACGGCCGGCTGGATTTCATTTTGCAGTCTCAATCCACAGAGGTGAAGAGTCCAGCCTTCCTGAATTCAGCAGAATAACACATGGAGATATAGCTCTGCATTCTCTCACCCAGAACCCCGAGGTGGGTTTTGGGACTCAGAATTTTTTGGAATGCAGAAAGGTAGTGTGATGTACATAATCTATTTATAAAACATTCCAAGTAAGGTCCAGGTCAGCATCCATTAATCAAAAACAGTATTTCTGCAGAAAAATATATGAATATTTACAACAAGCAGCATAGACAAAATCCACAAGAAGCTCCTAACAGTAAATGTCAGGTTTTGCTCTCAAATGAGTCATGCAAACATTTCTGGTTTTCAAAGCCTTTAGGACTTTGGGTTGGAGGATAAAGTACTATGGGTCTATAAGGTTCCAGGAGGGAAAAACAGTGATAAGACACGTATCTCTTTGAAATCTTACCTCCTCCATAGGGATGACCTGGGCATATCCACCACCTGCAGCTCCTCCTAAACAACAGAGCAGGTAGCATTTGAGATGAGTTGCCAAGTACAGCTACACAGGAGCCCCAGGGAAACGGTTCCTCAAACCCAACAGGGAGGGATGTATTCCCAAGATGTAAGAAGTACAGGCACTGAGAAGCATTACTGGTATGGCAAAGGAGAACAGAAAGGGGGAATGTTCCCCCATGTCCCGCTCTGTATTGAGGACTTTGAAGGACTTTGGTCTCTTTGTTTAGAAGAGGGTAAGCATAATACGGGCTTCCCTGGTAGTTGAGCTAGTAAAGAATTCACCTGCAGTGCAGGAGACCCCGGTTCAATTCCTGGGTCAGGAAGATCCCCTGGAGAAGGGATAGGCTACCCACTCCAGTATCCATGGGATTCCCATGGTGGTGGCTCAAACAGTAAAGAATATGCCTGCAATGTAGGAGACGAGGGTTCGATTTCCGGGCTGGGAAGATCCCCTGCAGGAGGGCATGGCAACCCACTCCAGTATTCTTGACTGGAGAATCCCATGGACAGGAGCCTGGTAGGCTACAGTCCATGGGGTCACAAAGAGTCGAACACCACTGAGCGACTAAGCAGACAGCACACACAAGCATAATATGGCAAATGTTGTTACACCAAATACGGGATTATTTCATTAATTATTAGATATGGCTATGCTTTATCTAAAGTGCACATGTGGTACAGACGATCCTATTTACAAAGCAGAAACAGAAACACAGACATAGAGAACAAATGTATGGATACCAAAGGGGAAGGGAGTGGGATGAACTGGGGGATTGGCATTGACACGTATACACTATTGATACTGTGTAGAAAATAGATGTTAGTTTTCTAACTGAGAACATACTGTACAGCTCAGGGAACTCGACTCAATGCACTGTGGTGCTCTGATTGGAAAGAAGTCCAACAGGGAGGGGATATATGTAAATACATGGCTGATTCATTTTGCTGTACAGTAGAAACTGGCACAGCATTATCAAGCAACTGCACTCCAATAAGAATTTAAAAAAATTTTTTTAATAAAATGCGCATGAATTTAAGTACCAAAAAATGTTTCCTAAATAAAATCTACCTGATAAACAGATTCACATATTATAGACTCTATCAGTTTATTCTAGTTAATAGTATATACGATTTATCATAATGTTTATCCCTCAAAATAGTAAAGTTATCACATTAAAAAGACTTCTCTTTCCTAAAACAATACCTTGTGCATCCATTATTATTTTACAGTTTACCATATTTTTATATACTATTTGGTCCTCACAACAAATTGGTAAGCCTAGTACTATATGCCTTTTACAATTGTGGCTCAGAGAGGTTATGACTGGCTAAAGGTCACACAGCAGTAAGGGAGATAGCCACAAATAAAACCCCAGCTTTCTTGTCCAAGTTTAGTGTTCACTGCACTACATAAAATACGACATTCTAAGAGTACTTAAAGTTAGGAGTTATTAATACTTGTAACAGCAATGTAAATATAATACTGCTAAAAACCACAAAGTACTGAGAACAAGAATTGTGGCAGTGAATGCTGTTACAAAGTGAGCTGAAGAATGATTCATGATAAATCGATGAAAAAAGATGAGTGAACATGTAGGAGCCAGATCTCAGCACAACCACAGCCACAGAGGAACTTCACCTCATGCCCCAGTCCACAGTCAGCTTCCAGAGCTCCTGCAGCCCCACAAGGCAGCTCTGATGAGATGAGGCTTGGGGGCCGACCTAGGGGTCTCTAACTGTCTCGATGGAAAGACCTTTTACCTTGGTGGGGACGATAAAACACCGGCATGAATGGCAGCATTTTAAAACCACTCACCAAAGGAGGAACTGCTGAAATGGAGGGCTTCTGCTCAAGGCTGGGATCCTGAGCAAAAGCTGGATGGACCACTGTCTGAGTGAAGGAAGGGGATGGGTCTCCTGGGGAGCTCCACTCAGACCTCCCCCTGCAGCTCTCTTGGTGGGAGGACCAAGTCAGGAGACCTCCACCTACTGAGTGCAGGGTAGTGCGTTGGGGAGTGGGGCGTGCTTGTAGGGACGAAACTTGCTGGTTCCACATTTGCTGGTGATGAATTTTGCTTTGAAAGGTATTTATTGTTGTTGCTGTGCAGTTGCTCAGTGTCTGACTCTTTGCCACCCCATGGACTGTGGCACGCCAGGCTTCCCTGTCCTTCGCTGTCTCCCAGAGTTTTGCTCTACCTCATGTCCACTCAATCAATGATGCCATCCAACCAGCTCATCCTCTGTCCCCTCCTCCTTCTCCCCTCAATCTTTCCCAGTATCAGGGTCTTTTCCAATGTATATACTAGCTGTTAGATAAATTACCTTTAACTCCGAAAGTTGGTCCTTGAGAAGGCTGCCTGAGACAGGCAAAGGAGTTGACGTTCAGGTGCGCAGTCAATGCCTGTACAAGCCCAATTGTAACTGTACTTTTTCCTTCTCCAAGAGGGGTGGGTGTGATCCTGATTTGGGAAAAAAACAGTAACTTTAATAATGTTTTCTAGACAACCTATGCAAAATCAATCTATGGTACAGGAACCAAATCGAAGGAGACCAGTAGAGACCACGTCACGCCAAAATCCCTCCATCACTCAACTTCCGTGGACCTTTGCGGTTCACTTACATCACAAAATCCACATTTAAAAGTCAAGATACAGATACATCTGTACCAAAAGAGCCAATTAAAAGAAGTTATTTAGCAGTGCCAATAACATTATCAACTTTAGGAAATGGCATAAACGTATCCATCAAAGTGATTTAATAATTAAGCTGACGTCATTTCTTGTTGATGGATAATTTGGCATTTGTTCTTCCAGGGCCATTTACTGAGGATGTTATGTGGGCACCAAGCCTAAGTCAATGGTCCATACATGGTGAGGTGGGGCCAGACTTGTCCATTAGACGGGATTCGAATGTCCCCACTCATCTGTCTCCTTCTTGCCATCGTGTCCGTGGCTTTTCTAGCCATGTCTGAACACAAACCAGGCTGGAGGCTCATTACCCCAGGATGGCCCATTCATTTCCTGATAACTTTTACAATTAGACAAGTTGTTTGTCCTAAAGCAGAGATGTTAGCATTCCTACAGACACACTTAGCCTACTCCCCTTCCAAACAACAACCCTTCAAATATTTAGAAGGAATAAGTCCACAGCTCCTAAACACACTAAGGCGGTCACCTCTGCTCTGGGGGCTCACCGTTGAGCACACACCCTAAAAAGCCAAGCATCACACGTTCACAACATCACAGTATAAGAAACAGGACAGGCGAGTATTACATTCCCAAGAAAAGACCCATGAAATTGTTCCTTAGCCTATACTAATCAGTGCTGCTGCTGCTGCTAAGTTGCTTCAGTCGTGTCTGACTCTGTGTGACCCCATAGACGGCAGCCCACCAGGCTCCTCTGTCCCTGGGATTCTTCAGGCAAGAACACTGGAGTGGGTTGCCATTTCCTTCTCCAATGCATGAAAGTGAGAAGTGAAAGTGAAGTCGCTCAGTCGTGTCCGACTCTTAGCGAACCCATGGACCACAGCCTACCAGACTCCTCCATCCAGTGCTACAAGTTTTTAAAACACTTCTTTGGGCTTACAGTTTAGTCTTCTATGAGTTAGAGGGTATGAGCCGAATTGTCTAGGACAGTCAACCACAACAAAACTGACGGCAGAGTTTTCTGACCTACAAAATGCAGCGATGTGATCACAAAGAAGCAACGCAACTATCTCAGACTACCACGGCTATACAATCACTCTTTCAGCAAATATATCTTGAGTAGCATTAAGTCCAGGTTACTAGACCCTGGGGACACAGTGATAACCATGGTGGACTCCACTGCTGACCTCACAGAGCTTACAGTCAATGGGAGATAGTAGTAGTGCAGTGTTAGTTGCTCAGTCATGTCTGACTCTTTGCGAACCCACAAACTGTAGCCCACTAGACTCCGCTGTCTGTGGGATTCTCCAGGCAAGAGTACTGTGAGTTGCCATTCCCTTCTCCAGAGGATTTTCCCCAACCTAGGGATCAAACTTGGTTCTCCTGCATTGCAGGCAGATTCTTTACTGTCTGAGCTAGCAGGAAGCCCCATAGCCAATGGGAGATATGAAGAGCTAAACTGGCAATTACAATGAATTTGAGAAATGCTGAGACAGGGGAAATGGCAATAAGACTGTATTTTGAGAGTACATGGAAGGATGATCTAATTAGATTTGGGACATCAAGGAAGACTTCCTGGAGGAAGTGATATCTGAGACCTGACAAATGAATAAGCATTAGTCAGATAAAAGTGAGAGTCAGTTTGGGGTAATTCATATCCTAGGTCCTGTGCTTTATATTTACTGGGTTACTTTTTATCTTCATTTGATAAATGAGGACACTGAGGCACAGCAATTTTAAGCAACCTGCTCAAGGCCACACGGATTAATAAACCAGGAAATTAAATCCAGGCAAATGGTCTGATTTCACTAGGTTATCTCTATGGATGGAAGTTGTTATTGACAATGAGTCATATAAAGCATGGGAATGGGGATGACCACCCAGTGAACAAAGCACAAAAGGGATAAAGACAGAATTGTTAAGAACACTGTCTCTAGGGGAACAGTTAGAAGAAAAGAGCAAAAGGAAATTAAGAACGATAGGGAAGCCTTGACAGGAGACACAGGTGGGACAGGGGAACCAAGGAAGTGGCCACAGCCTCAGATGTGGTCCAGTGATAATCAGTCACTCAATTTAGCGACAACATAGCTGGTGAGCCCACCGGAATGCTGCTCAGAGAAGCAGAGCTCCAGCCAAAAGCCAAAGGCGTCATGATCTTCAAGAAAATGCAGGTCACACGTAGGGTGGGTTAAGTACTCCAGTGGCCTTTATGGCCTGCAAAGGAATATGGGCTTTACTTGAATACAGGCTTGACTTAAATATGTCACATGAAGGATTATATTTTCATCCCCAAGGATAACTCACATCGCTGCTGGAGAGAGCCAAGAGCAGACACGCCCAGAGATGACCTCCCAAAAGCTTCGGCTAACCATCCAACTCTTAATTAGAAACACAGGACTGCTTCGTGTTCTGCCAACTAACACAATTCAGGAAAACCAGAAAGTAGGAAGTATTTATGGGGAGCAATCAAAAGAGGGTTACAATAAAAATTTTATTTTGCCTCATTCCTACATTTGGCATCAAGATTTGGCTTAATTGTTGTCTCACGATCTTTAGCTCAGGTTCCCAATGATTCAGTTGACTTAGGAAAGAACAAGCGCCATGTTAACCTAATTTCCTTTTCTGTAAGAACTTTATGGAGATGGAACTGTGGGTTTGCTTCATTATCTTCCTCTTCTCCTCCCAGGAGATTCACCTGCTCCCTCCCCCAGGAATCATTTTGTGCTTATTCTCTAACTTTTCTGAGGGCATTATTACTACAAGTGTGCTGAAGTGAAGGACTATTTCTACTGCATTTCTGTCACGCGTCCAAGCACAGATGAGCAAAACACATTAGGAAAAGAAATGACACCTTTCCCAAGACAAAATGTTATTCATTGTCAACTACCGGTAAACAATGAACTAAAGTACTCTGTGACAATTTGTTGTTGTTTCGTCGCTAAGTCAGGTCCAAATCTGAGATCCCATGGACCGTAGTCCACCAGGGTCCTTTGTCCATGGGATTTCCCAGGCAAAAATACTAGAGTGGGTTGCTGTTTCCTTCTCAAGGGGAATCTTCCTGACCCAGGAATCAAACTGCACCTTCTGCTTGGCAGGCAGAGTCTTTTTACCACTGAGTCACCTGGAAAGTCCTCGTGACATTTTGGACTCTTACTAAAAGAAGCTTACCGTTTACTCAAAGGTCAAAGAGATTGCTTATGCAGAAAGAAGTCATAAAATTGATCCGTTTCTTGAGATCTAGAATCCTGTTGGATAGTATTATTGCCATTAGCCATGGGTTGAACCGTGAACTCCAAAGATCTTTGCTTAAAGAGGATGAATACGTATCGCTCATCCCAGGCATGGGCAGGATTTGGAAGGTTTTTTAAAAACCTTTTTAAACCTAATGATAAAAATGGGTAACTGTGGTTCACTTGGCTGTGTTTCCCATCACAATTGACTGAGGCCAACAGTTCAAAGTCCCTGGTTGCTTCTAAACATTCTGTTCTGCTCTGCAAGCCATGCGAACAGAAGAAAAACTCACACATCTTTAAATACTTAACCAAAGCAGAAAACTGAAACTTTAGAAAAGTCAATCGAGTTATTTTTACACTGACCAAAATTGTTTGAAGCATTAAAAGATAAATAAAATCAAATCAGCTATTTAGCACTCTAGAGGAAAAAAATAGTGATGTGAAAAGTTTTCTTTAATGTGAAATTCAGCGTATTCACAGATTTGACATGCTCAGTCCACGCGATTCAGAGAAATTCTAAAAACTTCTGTATGGAAATCAGTGAAGGACGGATGGAGACCCATACACTTTCAACGCCCTGCAGCTGCACTCCGAGTCAAGTTCTCAAACAAATTCCTTTTCATTAGTGTAACTGGGAAAATATGTAAAACTCAAGAGCCCCTAAGATTCTTTTGGCATTTTTCCCTGAACAATTCCCAATACTTTTCATTTTGTCAGGCCGAGCAAATAAAGTGATGTGTAGGTGTAAATACCATGCGAAGTGTAGCTGATGAAATACAGATGATTCTGACGGAATAAAAAGTACTAAAGTTTGAAGGATAGCTTTTAAAAATGAATTAATCTGTTTTGCATTTGGGTTATTAATAGTAGAAGATTTTTTTAATCCCACGGTTTTATATTTTAATCCCACTGTTGATATATTTAAATCACATTTGTACATGAATTCAAGTGTACAATAACAAATATTTGTTATTTAGGTCTATTGAAAAATTACTTGGGTATTTGAATTTTTCTAAAGCATGAGAAAAGACCGTATTCAGGGATAAAAGCAGGATACAAAACAGTATTTATGACATAATTTCAATGTGTAAAAAAAGATAGAAGCAGAGATAAAATTCTGGAAGAGAATGTAATAATTTTGAATACTTCTGAGTAATGAGAGATTGTCTTCTCCTTTTAACTTTTCTTTACGCTAAATTTTTAGTCGATGGAACAAAGTAATTTTCAGATAAAAAAAAATACCTTTCAGGAAAAGGAAAAAAATTCTCCACTTAATGGATGGGTAATTTTTTTTCTAAAGAAGCTGCAACCATGTGTATAACGGCTTGATAATGTCACTTTTCCATTATTACCTGACCAAAATTAAAGATGATTTTATTTCAAATGAAGTTTTCATTTTAGACTACAAATAAAATTACTGTCTTGCTGTTGTAAACTGATTTCTAACATGCAGCTATTAAAAGATTAGATAACAAAGGCATTTTATACTCTTAAGAAGATACCCCTTGTTGAGTTGGTGAGGGGAGTTTATTCCTTCCTGTCTTATAGAATGTAGTGAGGTATTTATTTTCTAAAAACCATCAAACTCTGTGACAGATGCATATATACATCTCAAAGTCCTACACTCATGGCTTCTTTTTTAATGCAGGTGAAAGAATACAATTGGATTTTCGTTCCTTCATAGGTCTGTAAGGGAATTTATATCACCGTTTCAGAAAAAGAACTGTTGATCTCTTGGGGTTAAATCTCTACTTGAGAATTCGGGTTTAATTTTCACTTCCATGTACAACATAGCAGCCAGTCTTCTTCAGCTCAGTGACACACAAAAAGGCCAGCAGAGCCAGTGCAGAACAACACTCTACTGGGTGTGGGCCAACATGCAGCGACAATCCTAGACGGCCAGGCTGGTGGGCACTCTCGGCACGTGGCCGGAGGCCAGGCCTTGATGGTATGACTTCACGTTAGAATCTGATAATGATACACCAGAGGCTTTGTTTCAGAAATATCAATTCTGTGTCCCCAGTGAAGGGCAGGGTCTTGTCTAGATTTGTGCTTTTATTTCCAATACTGACAAGCTCAAAACAGAGCCACTCCATGTGGAAAATGGCTGCCTGATTCCTCCTTCATAAACTGAGACTGCATCCTCCTGAGTTTTCTTAATCCCTCCTCTCTTAAGCACGGTGAAAAAAACCAGCAAACCTGCCCACCAAGAGCACTTAAAGCCTGGGAGAAGGGATGACAAATATGTGGATAAGATGCTCAATTTGTTTTGGAAGTTCTTCATGTCTAATAGGGCTTCCCTAGTGACTCAGTTGGTAAAGAATCTGCCGGCAATGCAGCAGACCCGGGTCTGATCCCTGAGTTGGGAAGATCCCCTGGAGAAGGAAATGGCAACCCACTCCAGCATTCTTGCCTGGAGAATTCCATGAAAGAGGCTACAGTCCATGGGATCTCAAAGAGTTGAACACGACTGTGCAACTTTCACTTTTCATGTCTAAGAGTTAATGTATTCATTATAAACAAACTCTTATCAAGCACACTTCCAGAAAAGCAACGATGACTAGATATTTACTCCAAAATCTTGGACCCAGGAGTCCCCTCAAATCAGCTGGCTCCTTCCACAGATCTGCTCCAGAGGGTGCCTCCAATGGGGCCAACAGCTGCTCTCGAAGAGGTTTCCCGAAGCTCAGTTATGGGGGCATCAGGGTTGGGGTTCCTAGGTTGGAGAGGATCCCCTAGGATTGGGAATCTAGCTGTCGTGAGTCTGGAAGCCTGACAGAGGTTTAAGTCACAAAATCGAGGAGCTGCAGCAAGGTATGAATCCCTAAGACAACACAGTCATTGAATGACTCTAGCCCTCCATTCCTTCAAGAAAGCAACAACCAAAGAAGACTGAGAAGAGCACAAGGAGGTGGGAGGCTGAAGGAGGCAGAGGAAGAAAATAAAGAAATCACTCTTCCATCAAAGAGGTGATACTAAGGATGCTATCTTGCTTTATTTGTACTTTTATCTCTATTTGCAGGAATGAAAAATTGAGTTCATCTCCAGGGATTTTTTTCCTGAGAACATCATTGGATAAAAGCACAAAGATGCATGCCCATGGTTGTTAATTTCAGCGCTGTTTATAATGGCCAAAAATGGGAAACAATTTAAGACCCCCTCATCAGAGAACTGCTTAAATAAATTATGGGACATCTCTATGATATTTACAGACCTTTTTTTCTGCCTCAACACACTCAAAGAATTAGAAACATGCTGTATTATCAGTGGCTGAGCCATAGCTGCACTTCTCAGTGCTGGGAAGATTGTAAAATGGAACCCACCCTCATGCCAGGTACTTTTACCACCATTCCCACCATTCCCACCAGTCCCATCCCCCAGCACGCTGAAGAACCTGGATGTAAGCAGTAGCATGTCATGCAGTCATGCAAAATGATAACAGAGCTCTACGCTGACTCACATGGAGACAGGTACACAACACACTGTTAATAATCTGCTTGCTCATAGAACAGTGTGTGCAGCGTGACTGCATTTATGACGGACTGCATCTGTGTCAAGATGGTCTCAAATGTGAACAGCTGTTTATACTTTCTTGTTTATAACTTTCTGTATTTTTCAAATTTTACAAGTATGCATGATTTTTATAATCAGAAAAAGAGAGCACTTACATGAATAATTAGATATGTAAAAAACAACTCACTACGAGTCAAGTCCAGTTATAACAGAAATGTCTCTTCCTTTTAATAAATAAGGCTTTGTGCCCCAAGCCTTGGCCTATATATCATTAGTAAGTCAATGCAATGACATTTCAAGACAACAAAGGAATTTATATGGTCTCCTGATGTTCCCTCGGGTCACATTAAATAAATATTTGAAATCCCTTGTTTTCTATCGTTCTTCAGCTGGTGAATGTATTATTTTTTTTTTTAAAGAGGCAAAATAAAGCCAATGCTCCTTCTCAAGAAAACCATGCATTTGCCTTTTATAAAATGAGTGACATAAATGTAACCAACCCAACATTAATTCTGAAATGCAAGAAAGAGAAATGAGTTTTTATAATGCAAAATCATAAATATTAAGGTTACTAACTGAAAAGTCTGACATCTCACACAAGTATCTGTTCATTTTTCAATTTTATTTCTAAGGAGAACCCCCAAAAGCACACTGTTCAGCTCAAAATATTTTTACTTTCAATTCTTACTTTGATTTTAATCATGAAAAGCAAAATGAAAAATTCAAGGCGGAACTAGGGTGATCAAAACACAATATGAGAAACAGAAAGCCAAGCCCTGGATTAGGAACTGTTTAACACTTTACATTCTGTGGAGGGGGCTCATTTGGTTTGCACTGAAAATAAAAACTTATCTCACATCAAATGAAGGAGTACCAAGTGAAATGGATAAAATAATGTCAAGTTGGAGAAGAGGATGGATTGGAGGGGTGTGGCGATATAAATAGGGCACAGAGTTTTACAAACGTGAATTCTTAGTGAAAGAGATTTAAAAAATAGCTCTTACCCAGCAACCAAGACGTATTTTCCATCTGCTTGATCCTTTAACCTTTCCAACAAGGACAAACGTACTTTGGCTTTGCTTTTGCCATAGATTTCAATTTCGTCTGCAAGCAATCCTATCTCCTTGGCAAGGATCTCCACAGCTTTTGGAGTCTGCGCTCTCGAAATCTCGATATCACTGGGTGGGGGGAATAGAAGAGGTAAGAGAGTCTGCTCGGCTTAGGTGGTCGCTGCTAGTGTAGAAAACATCCACCCACCACGCCAACAATTAAATCAAATGCCTTGTGGTCCTCTTTGCCAAGTAGGATTATGTGCAACTGCTAACAATTAAAGTACATGAGAAAACAGTACATTCCTTTTAGACGGAGAAACAACTTCAAAACTCATAATTCTAAACTTCTGTCCAGGTATAAGGATACACCTCTGTCATAGGAAAGGAGAAGGTATATTACAATGTGCCCAAAGGCCACCCTTAAAGATAATACCATGATTAGAGCACAGGGTCTTCTATGGGTCATCACTGAATTCTTCAACCAGGAATACGGGACTTATTGCATAATGCTTTCCTACTGGGCTAGCCACATGTGTCTCTTGGCAATTCAAATATGTGGAAATGCTCTTGTGTTTCATCTGTGTCCATACTTTTCCTATCGCTTCCCTAGTTCAAGTCCAAAACTGCATTTCAAAATATTTCATTAATTACATAACTGTCGGTAAATGGAGCTAGTGCCCTGAAGCTCAACTTCAGAGACAGGAAGTTTTAGGAACTCCGGAGTGTCGCTGGGCAAACAATGATGCACACATTGTCGCTCATCTCGACAGGAATGCTACGGAAATCAGCATGTGCTCAGCTTCTCAGAAGGCTCCTGAGCTCAGCTGCTTCTCTTATCGGGAGTTTGTCCAATCCACCTGTCTGTGACTTAGTCTGATGGTGCAGTTGTCTCCTGATTGGTCCTGGAGCCCCAATTCTGGGGCACAGCGGTCTCTCCACTGGCAGGCTCTATTTCTTTCTGTTGCTATTGCAGACAATCTACTCTCAGTCCTCATATTATCTCGTGTTCTCCTCTACGACCCGTGAAATCTGACCTCTGTGCAAGAAGTCACAATAAAGCTACTTCCAACACACACTTGAGCTGGAGAGGGGGAAGGGTGTCTTGGCCCGGATGTGGGTGGAGCTCTGTGACCGCAGCAAGGTAGGTCGCTCAGACAGTAAAGAATCTGCCCACAGTACAGGAGAACCAGGTTTGAGCCCTGAGTGGGGAAGATCTCCTGGAGAAGGATATGGCAACCCACTGCAGTATTTTTGCCTGGAGAATTCCATGGACAGAGGAGCCTGGTGGGCTACAGTCCATGGGGTCGCCAAGAGTCAGACATGACTGAGTGACTACACACGCATCTAACCTCTCCTCCAGATCCCTTTTTCCTTTCCGGTTCTCCTCCCTGCTTCACTGTCCATGGTCCCACTTCATTTTACCCTCCTGGCTATACCTTTTTTTCTGTCTCTCTCCTCCCACAACGTCCTAAATTGAATAGGCTACTCTTGGAATATCTCCCAGGTTTTCTCTTCACTAGCTGAAGAGTGACGGTGACATCATTCTGATTTTCTGAGTGATTTATAAACTACTCAGCCTGACTTTCTTTCCCCAGTGGCTCTAGAAGTCAGATTTGCTTAAGCAATTTAAGGGCTTTTCCCCTCCAAGTGGATTTATTTGGATTTGTACAAAGACTTTGGTACACAATTTGGCTGAGTTCTTCTCATTTTTTTTTCTAAGCTCTCTGAGAACAGAATTTATTCATTGACTTCTAAAAATGAAGGTGTGATAACAAAATAAGTAATCAAGAAATATTTTATGAAACAGCACGAATATAGGGATGATTATGACAAAGAACATTCCTTGGAATTTATGTATTAATGAACCAGATGACTAAGATGTTTAGTCTATTTGAGGAGTGAAAACATAGCTTGGAGGGTTTCACCAGCCTGGTGGGTATAATCGAATCATAGTGGTTGGCTGTGACCCAAGGAAACAGGTCAGTTCTGAAAAGTAACTGGTTATCAAGTGAAAAATGAGTCAGTTCCTGGTGGTGTTATTGCTTACATTCTGTGTATTCCAAGACGGCAGGCAGGATCACCTGTTTAATCGCTGGCCTTAAGGGTGCCCCCTGCAGGAAGTGGGTTGGGCCAATTCAGTAATAGAGGGGCAACCATAGGGGATTCACTATGAGGCTGGAAAATGCATCTGTCATCTCTCTGGCTGAGATAGCTTATCTAACGAACTGTTCTAAAATCACATGCTGAGACTGTCTCGCAGTTTGCATTTCCAAATTCATACAGAGGGAATATGTAGCTTTCACTTCATTAACTATCACTCAAGAAAATATCCATCTGGACTGTCCCAGAGTGTCCCGTCAGAGAGCAGATACCACCATGTTCTGAACAAAGTGGAGCTCCACTCCCACGTGGAATAGTGATTGGTCTGGTTGGTCATTTACCCCCAACAGAGAAACCTACAAGGCCCTGCAGACCAAGCTGACTGTGTGTGTTGGGCATCTCTGACACTGAAAAGCATATTCCAAAAAGTACCATATTTTGTCAAATCTAAGGTACTATTATTTTAAGAAAAAACACTACCACTGAACATGAGATACATCTTTGACAGGAAGGTGCATGCTGATTTCAGAGGTATGAAAAAAATCTACATCTTAGCATTGATAGACTATGGTAAACATGCTCCCTATTATTTAATTTTGGAGGAATTAAAGGACAGAAAAAACAGTGCAGCAATTTGATTAGAGAACGCTATCTACCATCAAAGCCGTAAGACCGTGAGTTTTGCCCCCATCCAATGGATAACTTTGGGTATCTAAGGTGAGCTGATGTCAGTATAAACAAATACCTTGGTACAGGGGACAGAGGCTGAAGTTTCAAGCAGTGAAGTCTCCATCTGCGGTGCTGCTGCTCACGGAGCCATCTCCTTCCGCTGCTGACCATGTTC
The DNA here is from genome assembly GCF_003369695.1 of Bos indicus x Bos taurus. NCBI lineage: Eukaryota > Metazoa > Chordata > Mammalia > Artiodactyla > Bovidae > Bos > Bos indicus x Bos taurus. The sequence continues at coordinate 88,361,680 of NC_040084.1, read as the reverse complement.
TTTAATAGGGGTAGGAAGGAAAGGGTGTTAGACAAGTAAAAGCTGATGGCTTACGTATCTACACTATGAAAATACCAAGCATCATTCAGGGATACTGTGTCATGGAAAGGAACAAAAGTTGCAAAATAATCCAAGTGGGCCTCAGGAGTAATTTTACTCACATGTAATTAAATGTGTAGGTTTTTCTTAAAAAAATAAAATGTGAGATCCAAGTACTATTTTAAAAACTTTGTATTCATTAACTCAAAAATTCTCAAATAACTGGGTCAGACAAACCTGAATCCGCAGAGCAGCAGCAAGGAGACTCACATCTTCGGCGATGGGACTAATACCATGGACGCCAGAAGAAATGCATGCAGCCTTCCCTGGGGAAAGAAAAAAGACTTTCAGCATAACGTCATTTGTAGCCTACTGTTTTTTCCCTGTAAAATGCCAGGATGATGAATGACGTTCTCATTTTCAACCAAGGAAGTGAGCGTGTCATGGCACAGCTACAGGTAGTAGGTCAGCAGCTGGGTCCTGGCACAGCCTTGGGGCTCCCAATTGGGCCACAGATTTAGAGTTTGACGGGATTAAAATCTTGCCTCTACCTCTTACTGGCAATTGTGACTTTGGGCTCGTTAATTAATGTTGTTCAACCTTACAGAGTTTTGTGAGAACTGAATGTGATATGGTATGTAAAGTGCCTGGCATATTATATGTATATTTAAACAATACATCTAAAGTCAAAGCAATTCCATGTATGATTCAGTTCAGTTCAGTCGCTCAGTCGTGCCCGACTCTTTGAGACCCCATGAATTGCAGCACGCCAGGCCTCCCTGTCCATCACCAACTCCCGGAGTTTACTCAAACTCATATGCATCAAGTCGGTGATGCCATCCAGCCATCTCATCCTCTGTCGTCCCCTTCTCCTCCTGCCCCCAATCCCTCCCAGCATCAGAGTCTTTTCCAATGAGTCAACTCTTTGCATGAGGTGGCCAAAGTACTGGAGTTTCAGCTTCAGCATCATTCCTTCCAAAGAAATCCCAGGGCTGATCTCCTTCAGAATGGACTGGTTGGATCTCCTTGCAGTGCAAGGGACTCTCAAGAGTCTTCTCCAACACCACAGTTCAAAAGCATCAATTCTTTGGCGCTCAGCCTTCTTCACAGTCCAACTCTCACATCCATACATGACCACGGGAAAAACCATAGCCTTGACTAGATGGACCTTTGTTGGCAAAGTAATGTCTCTGCTTTTTAATATACTATCTAGGTTGGTCAAGAACGAAAAGGAAGATATAAATGCCTATAGAATAAGCCCAGGTAAAGTGCTGTGTGACAGATCAGGCTTTGTAAAATCCTTGTCCTAAAAGTGACAGAGCTGGGCTCAGAGGTAAAGAATCTATGTGCCAAGTGCAGGAGACACAGGTTCGATCCGTAGTCCCAGAAGATCCCACACGCTGTGCGTGAAGCAACTAAACCCATTTGCCACAACTGAGCCTGTGCTCCAGAGCCCTGGAACCACAACTGCTGCAGCCCATGCGCCCTAGAGCCCGCACTCTGCAACAACGGAAGCCACCACAGTGAGGCGCTCGCTCTTTGCAGCTACAGAGTAGCCCCACTTGCTGCAATTAGAGGGAAGCCTGCACAGCAACAAAGACCCAGCACAGTCCAAAGGAAATAAACAAATGAAATTATTAAAAACAAACATAAAAAAAGACAGAGCCGATTCTCCATCAAAGCTGAGAAATGAGGATTTCCTTCAATGATCCAGTGGCTAAGACTCTGTGCTCCCAATGCAGGGGGCCCAGGTTCAATCCCTGGTCAGGAAGTAGATCCCGTATGCCATAACCAAGAGTTCATGTGCCCCAACTAAAGATCCCAAGTGCTTCAACCAAATAAAATGTTTTTAAAAAAACTGAGACATTATATTTTAGGATATTAAGTTTGAGGATTACCTGGATTTCAAAATACAGAGAAGCATTTTATAAGAATTCTACTGTGGTTGGCACTTAGTTTGTGAAATGTAAACAGACAGGAAGTTTGTGAAATGTAAACAGACGTGTAAAAATGCTTTAGCCTATGCTGTTAACAGTAAGCTTTTTGAAGGAAGAGACAACCACTCTACTCTTAAATTTATCCATTTTCCTGACAGTCCTTTGCAAGAAAGAGCACATAACACGTAAGTGTTTGTGATGTTCTCTTGTCAAATGTATTAAGGGGGTAAGAAAATCATATCCCTCATGTATTGTTTAAAGAGATTAGCAACACTTCAGTTTTATACATCATATTTAGGCAAAAGCCAAGAGTCTAGAGAATGAGAAAGACCTGTTTTGTTGGAACCACTAGAGATCTGATCTAAAGGTCTTATCCAACCCCTGTGGAAAAGAAATATGCTTCCCTCATTCTTACCTCTACCTTTAAATGATGGGGAAATAAGAAAAAGTTGCATTCAATTTATAAATGGATGTTCCAGGAGTCTAATTAGGAATACCCATGTGAATGAAGATTACTTCACCTATAGAATTACACAGTGCACAATTTCACACTCTTAGCTACTGTCTAGCATACAATATGGAGAAGGAAATGGCAACCCACTCCAGTGTTCTTGCCCGGAGAATCCCAGGGATGGGGGAGCCTGGTGGACTGCCGTTTATGGGGTCGCACAGAGTCGGACACGACTGAAGCGACTTAGCAGGAGCAGCAGCATACAATAGAACGCAGCTAAAATCAAGTAAGAGCTTAAAAGACAACACAAAAGACACATATATCTCAAACTTTAGAAGACTCTTGTAGGAACCAACATTTCTCATTTTAAAGAAAGTCATCTGAATTTTAGTAATGCTTTAGTGTATTATTTGCTTTTCCTTCTACTATATTCCAGCCAATAAAATGAAGTATAATTTTTAAATGGGAAAAAATCTAAGATGGATATCTCAAGTTGACTGAGTCAGAAGCTATTTTTTTCTTTCCTATGGTATACTTCCAACCTTTTCTATCATAACCAGTGGGCTGCTTTTGTAGCAGGAATCAGTGCAATCTTAAAATGGAATGGACAGTTCTGAATCTGGAGAAACTGAAGCAATTAAGATGGTAACTCAGGGAATCTAGAATACACGGTTAATAAATTTCTTGGAGACCCAAAAAAGGAAATCATTACCTCACCACCCCCGCTGCCTATGTTGAGGCCAGGCCCCACCCGGAGGGCTGTCCACACTCGTAAGTCGAGCAGGGCTCTCAAACCAAATGGCTCTTTTCATTTCCCACTAACACTCCCCATTAACTCACAGCTCCTTCCTCCAGGGACAAGTCAGTGAATCCCTTTAAAAGATGGCCTTTCACTTACCATTTTTCTTACAGTAACCAAACTTGCTACAATGAGAAAATTTAAGGCTAAGGTGTTATAATAGTTTCCTTGGAAATCAGAAGGTCTCTTTTCAAATAGGAGCTGCTTTGAGACCACCCTGGGACTCTCAGCAACTCTAATTAGCCTGAGTCCTGGGATGTAGCCCCCTGTCTCCACTCTATAGAATCACGTTTGCTTCAAATGATGCTCTCTCTGAACTACTCTGACCCATTAAGTTTCTATTTTGACACTCTTCTCTGGGCCCCAGACTAGTATCTCCTTTATCTCATTTGGTACATCAGAAACTAAGTCTGAATATTAGGTACACAGTGGTTTTTGCTGAGGATGAATTTTGACCTTTAGCATGCAGAGCATTACAAAATCAGAGCCCATTTCTTTCATTTGAAATAATGTTTTAGAAAATAAAATTCTTGTACCTAGACAACTGAACCCTGCTATGGCCCTGTTTTCAATCTAAACATGAGACTCATGCCACAGAAGAGGGACCCAATCCAACAAGTTAGGTGTAATTGTTTTCCAAGCACTGCCTCTGGGCTATCAGCCATCATGAAAATCTCTCTGGGGATTACGTATTCAATAAAATGCCCCTATAGAATTACCTCATCATAAATCACCCCATCCCATCTATTTTTACAAGGGAGGGAAGGGGAACCCTGTATCATTAAGATGACCAGGAAAATTTCATTATAAAGCCCTGCCTTCACCCAATCATAAGTATATTAAACATTCTTTTCCTCTTAAGTTGAAATAAAAGCAACTTTCTCTTTAATAATGTTTGAGAAAGGTCTTTGCTTGCTTCAAGTGGAAAATTATATATAAAAGAGGGAAAAAGCCTTTCTTCAATTTATTCAGAGATTAAATTCTCATACTAATCAAAGTTGTTAAAACAAAAACTTCTGACTACTGAGAAATGAAATGCTATTATAAATAGTGCCGACTGGAAAACCTTCATCCGTTTAATCAGCACAGTGTTTTTTCCATCTTTGCCTCTGCCTCGTCAGCCCTGTTTTTTTAGCGGAGAACAAGTTTAAGGAAATGTCTTTCTACCTGAAACTAACTTAAAACTGTAACCATAGGATAATTCTGAATCCATTTTTAGTCGCTCATTCAACACAGTATTTACTAAGCCCTTGCAATGTGTCAGCTAATATTCTGAGCACTCAAAAATCAATAAAAGTTCTACTATTGGACCAGATAAACTAAAAATAAACTGCAATCTGTCTACATCCAGAATCTTTTTTTTTTTCCCCTAAAGAGAATTGTTACACCAAAATTTAATGTTTTTAAAATACCTTAAAAAAAATAATGGTCTTAAAAAAAAAAAGAAACACATTAAAAATAGGGCACCATTTCAACCGTAAAACATACGCCAACCTTCATGTAATTGTAGGGCTCACAGGATTCCAAAAGAACACTGAAGTCAACTCTCCTATCTCCAACCAGGGTTGTGCCAAAATCACCCTAAACACAAAAACTCTAACAAAAAACAGCAAGTAAACACTGTAGCAGGGAAGCATGCCTTAAAAAAACAACAATAAAGTCATAACTGACTTTCCTGATCCCACTAGGATTCTGAGCAAATTAAAACCGGGCATGGCATTGCTGGTACAGTGGTGAGCAGAGCTGCCTTCCAAAACAGTGCACGTATGCTGTGGATGGACCAAGCATTTTTTTCTTTTCAGGGAAAAAAAGTTACATCCACAAACTACATATATTTCAAAGAATTGAGTAAAGAATTGAGCATGCTTTCTATTTATTAAAAAAAGCCATTAATTCCATTCCATATTATACTGTACCTCTAATTGCTTCATTCATGTGTGTGTTTGTGAGCTGAGTACATGAGCATTCTGAAAAATTCCTGAGCATCTTCCCTTCAAAACACCCCAAACCACCTTGTGTCCTTCAGCTCCAAGGGGCTTTTAATCTGATTGGTCAATTCTGGGAGGAGTTACATTTCCTAAAGAGGAAGGTGCATTATTTCTCTTTTTGAAGAAATAGTTAAATGAATTTCAGTAAAACTTTTAGCATATTCCTTTCTTTTCTATTAAGTTTAACGCTTTTTTGGTGGAAAAATGTAAAATGGTCATCCCAAGGTGACTGAATCCGAAGTTCTATTTATTTTCTCCTTGATACTATTCTTTATATCACTGTGTTGCGAGGCTGCCTAAGCTTCAAGGTCTAGAACGCCTGTACTAGTAGAGACTTCTACTCCTTTTGGTTCAAGTTTTGACCAGCTTTGGGGGAAAAGAAAAAAAAACACCATCCTCTTGGACAGCTCAGTACAGCCCCGCATTCCCACCCCATGTTGAAATTGGGAGCCACAGGCAACAAGGAAGGAAGGTTCTGTCTTCCTCTGCCATTGTCTCTTGCATACACAGGTCATGGGACTTGAGAGGGTGGGCTGGGTGTGGTCCAAAGCTCTCATAGCCTGAGTGTCTTTCTGTGAAAAAGAAAAAGGTCAGCCGGCTGGATCAGCTCCTCCTGGCCCCCTGGGTGGGCATCCTGGCCCTGACACAGCTTCAGCTACCCTGAGAGTGACCTGATGTGATCCAGGATGTTCCTGGATCCCTGAGCAAATACCATCAAATACTGACACCCATCCCAGGACCTCTTCTGTTTCTAAGGGTGACTTTCCCAGCATTCTGAATTGACTCTGGGGCTCCAAGAAGTGCTTGAGGGGTCACTGCAAAGGGAAATTATGAACACAGGGGAGCTGGTCTCCATTCCCCTCCCTCTGGCAGCTGTGTTTTCATCTACTTTTATGTGTTGAAATCCACCTAAGATTGCTTTAGGAGAAAGCATTCTGCTGTTTTAGAAAGACTGTGAGAAATACTATTCCTAGTTTACCTCACACATGTACTAACTGCCTGCTGTAGGTCACAACTGACTTGTCTGCTCGATGCTAGAGGACAGCAAGGGACATTTCAATGGGGCGGGGAGGCGGCTGCTACTGCAACTGGCATCTTGGTTGCTCTTTGCCCGACAATATGGTTCCAATATAAGTAACTGAAAAGGCGGTCACCTTAACTGTGTTCCTGTGTTGACAGTGACCACCATTTCAGGAACATACTCTTTCCGAATAAGGTTAACCTTGCTCATAGCAATCTCGCCTGTTTTGATTGTGGCCTGGCACCAATCTGAAGCCATTTACCTGATAGAAAGTCATGCGAACAGTTGAAAACAGTAGTTCCCGGTTGAATCCAAGAAAGGGGGATCTCTTCTGGCTTGGGTGAGCCCAAGACCACAATATCAGCCTCCTGTAGCTAGAAAGAAAAAAAGAAATACCACACGTGTTTTTAACTGTAGCATAAAGATGTGACGATCAGCATCAAATGCCTTCCATGTAGCAGATGACAATCGCAGTTTCAGATTGTCAGCTCCTCACTGGTGTACTGACAGAATCACTTTACTAACAAACGAACTAAGTGCAAACTGAACGTGATTATCATACCCTGGAAAGGAAGCTTTAAAAATTTCTTCCAGGTAGTCACTCCAGCATATAAACTGCATGCTGAGTTGCTTAAGTCGTGTTCAACTTTTTGCAACCCCATGGAGTATAGCCCACCAGGCTTCTTGGCCCATGGGATTCTCCAGGCATGAATACTGAAGTAGGCTGCCATTCATTTCTCTGGAGGATCTTCCTGACCCAGGGATCAAACCTGTGTCTCCCGCATTGCAAATAGATTCTTTCACCACTGAGCCACCAGGGAAGCCCCAGCATAAATACTGTGTGTATTTTTAGCACTGTCACATTTTCACCACTAACTGGAATACTGAGAAAAAGGCTGAAGTCAAGGAAACAGGGAGGGCACTGCTGGGAGGAGGAGATGGTACTCGGCGCAGGGTAACACAGGCAGCATCCTGACTTAGGACAGAGATAGAGCTGGTCTAGAAAAAAAAAAATCTCATTTTCCTTTAGGTCCTGGTTATAGTGTCTTGTCGAACTGCTTGGCTTTGTTTTGTTTTCTTAAAGAAAAAGGTTGGAATGCAACCCCTTCTACAAAAGACATGTCTGCCCTATTTGTATTTTGATAACACAGCGCTGGAGGAACATGTCTGGTAGGACAGTTCTGAAGAAGGGTGAAACGTTAACTCTGGCGTCAACAAAGGAATGACCACCTATTCCAGCACCAAGTAAGCACCTGATGACTTCAAACTGGACCCATATGTGGAAGGACTGAGTGGAAGAAGGAATCCCAGACCCGCAGGGAAAATAGTGACAATTAAGCATGTCAGCTCTTAAATACATGCGGTGAGTGTCATTGCTGCTGCTGTTGCTGCTAAGCCGCTTCAGTTGTGTCCGACTCTGTGCGACCCCATAGATGGCAGCCCACCAGGCTCCGCCATCCCTGGGATTCTCCAGGCAAGAGCACTTGAGTGGGTTGCCATTTCCTTCTCCAATGGAAGAAAGTGAAAAGTGAAAGTGAAGTCGCTCAGTCGTGTCCGACCCTTAGCAACCCCATGGACTGCAGCCCACCAGGCTCCTCTGTCCATGGGAGTTTCCAGGCAAGAGTACGGGAGTGGGGTGCCATTGCCTTCTCCGGTGAGTGTCATTATGCCCATTTAATTGACAAGTAAACTGAGACTGAGGAGTGCAAGAATCTCAGTGGTATATCCCGTCTTCCCAGTGGCCCAGCCTTGAATTCAATACTGCTGAGGCAGAAAGAGGGAGACTGACTGCCCTCCACTTTCCAGTACTTGACAACCCTTCCATCATCGCTTTTGCCAGACTTCAACGCCCTGCAACTGACGGCAGACTCTTCAGAATCAAACAGACAGGAACGGAAGGCAAAACACAAAAACACCCCCACTGCCACTACCCTCACACATCCATCCAAAGGCCCAGGAAGTGAGCCGGCTGCAGGGGTCCTCATCCGCTTTCAGCCTGGACATGCGGATTGCTGAGAGGACCAGGCAGGACCAGGCCAGTGTCACAGTGCTTCAGTGCCCAAACAGCATTACAGACTCGGCTAAGGACTGTGTAACACTGGGCAAGAGGCTGCCTCAGCTAGAGTCTCAGGAATCTTGCAAACAAAACAGCCAAGATCTAGAGCAGCTCTGAGCTCCCTTGATAAAGAAGCAGGGTGAAAATTTAAACGCACATCTTGTCAAGAGCCAACAAAGCCAATCCTCACAAATTAACATCCCGGAAACACTGGTCAATCCGATCATGCAAATCGTGCTCATGCTTAGTTGCTCAGCTCTGTCTGACTCTGTGACCCCACTGACGGTAGCCCGCCAGACTCCTCTGTCCATGGGGCTTTTCTGGCAAGAATACGGGAGAGGGTTGCCATTTCTTTCTCCAGGGGATCTTCCTGACCCAGGAGTTGAACCCGCATCTCCCATCTCCTGCATTGTAGGCAGATTCTTTACTCACTGAGCCATCGGGGAAGCCCAATCATGCAAATAGGGCACAGCAATTGACTGAGTACCATGAAGGAGCCCAAATGCTTTTCAGTTTTTAAGGTGCTCACTGTTTTTCAGCATTACCCTTTATTAAGGCACAGCAATGAGTCAGTATTAACCACATTCAAAAAGAGGTCCCTACTGGAAAAACTACAACAGTGTAAACACAAATTAAGAGGTTTACACTCAATATTATCAGCAAGGAGATCAAACCCATCAATCCTAAAAGAAATCAGTGCTCAATATTCATTGGAAGGACTGATGCTGAAGCTGAAGCTCCAATACTTTGGCCACCTGATGCAAAGAACTGACTCATTAGAAAAGACCCTGATGCTGGGAAAGATTGAAGGCAGGAGGAGAAGGAAACAACAGAGGATGAGATAGTTAGGTGGCATCATCGACTTGATGGACATGAGTTTGAGCAAGCTCCGGGAGTTGGTGATGGACAGGGAAGCCTCGCGTTACAGTCCATGGGGTTGCAAAGAGTCAGACATGACTGAGCAAGTGAACTGAACTGAGTGTGTTATGGTCACGTGGGTTCTCAACAGATGGAGCTGAAAAGCGGCTAGACTTGTAGGTGCTTTTATTTTTAGGAGAAAAATGTGTCCTTATGGAAAGAGGATTTTAAATGTCTGATAAGAAAACGTATGGGATCCCTAGGTGGCACTAGTGGTAAAGAATCTGCTTGCCAATGTAGGAGATACAAGAGACCCAGGTTTGATCCCTGGATCAGGAAGGTCCCCTGGAGTAGGAAATGACAACCTGCTCCAATATACTTGCCTGGAAAATTTCATGGACAAAGAAGCCTGGCGGACTACAGTCCACAGGGCCGCAGAGAGTTGGACACAACTGAGCGACTAAGCAGCAGCAAGAAAATATATGAGTCCCTTTACCACTGCAGACAGTCAACCACAGTACGACTCGAGAGTAACGCAAATTGTTTAACACCTGTTGTAAGTGATCAGCAGACAAGAAATGCCATTTCCACGTTCAACGGTGGCCAACACAGAACATGTTAAACTATCTACAGGAAAGAAGTTAATATGGACACGACTGCAATGCTCATTTTGGAAAAAGCAAGGATCACAGGTTCACTTGAGTCCCCTAAGAGTGCTTAGTTTCCTACACGTGGTATCTTCGGTACAACCTGTTCTTTTCATTACCTATAAATCTCAGACATCTCATGCCGACCCCTTAACTGTGTACCTAGACTCAACTCGAAAGTGGGCTGTGCGAATAAGCAACTGGAGGACAGTCAATCCCCAGAGAAAAGACAAAAATCTCCTCCCACAGTCATGATTGCAATGGAGATGCTAATTTTTTCTGGAAAGGAAAAGTGCTAGATGCTTAAATCAATAAATAAGCCACAGAGGCCCAGGCAAGGTTTTTTTAATGAGCTACAATTCAAGGAGAATTATCATCTCACTGGCTGTTTCTACTTTCTTCCTCCCTAATGGGAAGGACCTCAGCCAAAGCCTGGCTTGAAACTTTACTCATAACAAAATATTGCCTTCTCTGCTGAGGCCTGAGTGGAAGCAGCTTAGAGTGTACCGCCCACTCCCCAGGCGGAAGACCAAATGTTAAAACCATCGCCAGATACAGATATGCAGGCATTTAGTGTGGAGCACGTGGGAATGCTGGAGGGTTTAGATACCATGAAAACTATTTTTCTTGAAGGTTTTCTTTTCGGGGGGGGGGGGGGTAGAAGTAGGGATGAGAAGTCTCAGAATATGGAGGGGGAGATAGAGGACGGATAGGAGAGAGAGGACTCGAAATGTTATGCTGCTGCTGCTGAGTCGCTTCAGTCGTGTCTGACTCTGTGCGACCTCATAGACGGCAGCCCACCAGGCTCTCCTGTCCCTGGGATTCTCCAGGCAAGAACACTGGAGTGGGTTGCCATTTCCTTCTCCAATGTTATAAGGAACATCATAGTTTTGTACTTAGCAAAGGAAATGCATTTTTAAAATGGAAACTACGGGAAAGACAGCCGCACATTTCTGGCCAGAAGAGAGGGATTTATCTTCTGCTATCAACGATTTTATAAGGGCATATATGAACCTCAGGTATGGGGTTTGTATGCATACAGAAAGCTGGGATAGGTTTTAAAAGAAGAATCATGATTGAACTACCTGAGACCTAACAAACCTGCTTCTACATCCTTCAAATGTTATGGACAGAGTTCTGAAAACAAAGTTCAAAATTAAGAACATCACTTTTGAAAAAATCAGCTGGTGCTCTCTCCAGCCAACGACATGCTTCTGAATTTACACTGACTGGAGAGAATGAAAGAGACCCAGAATTCTTCAGTGAATGGACTCATTCACCCGCCGTCTCCACTTGGGTACTCCACTTGGGGCAGACACTGAGGTTGCTGAGCATCAGAAAATAAAGATCCAAGACTATAAGATTTGAGAGCTAGGATCTTCCTGATGAAGGGACAGGACAAACCACTGAACTACGGAAAAGAAACACTCTATTTCTATGTATTTTGACCATACAGTTGGTAAAATACTTAAAAAACCGGCGAATGTTTAACATCCGGCAGGCCGCATGCAACGGCCTGGCAGCTGTCACAGTTAAGCACAGGGTGGGGTCCCCAGGGAGCGAGGGGTCCCAGGGAGGGAGGGTGGGAGGTGATCTGGCCCTTGTTCTTTCACTTTCAATGAACTGGGACACTGCGGTTAGTGCGAGCTGGTTGAGAGGCTTTATAGATCACATCATGTTCTGCACAAGAGCCTTCACAGTGCTCTGTGATGACAGCCTGGAGGCCCCATGGCTGTCTCCCGGCAAAGTCCTAACGAGAGTGAGGTGTTTTTCCTTTTTATAAAAAGTCACTTTCTTTCAATAAAGGCCGAATTCTTGAATTTGCTGGCCTTTTCTTGACAACAGATAAGCAGCTGTCAGGCTGGGCTACCCTGGCTGCCCCTGCTGCATCCACTGTGTTTTAGGACGATGATGCTGGAGGCTGGATTGAGAAGGGCTGGGGGAGCTGAGAGGGAAAGCATGGTACAGGCAGCAGGCAGAGGACACCTCTGTAGGAAGCTGGATGCCTGGAACCAAGAAAGGAACGGAGGATGGGGAAGCAGGGTAGGATTCACCAGCATCAGAGATGTAGTTAAACGCTGAGGCTTGGATAAGATCTCCGAGGGAAAGAACGGGAAGAAAAAGGTGTCTAAGGCATCCCTCAGAACTCATCTTAAATGACAAAGGAAGAGGAAGAAATGACATGACTCTGGCCATGTCTGGTCTTCCTGACCCAGGAGTCAGGGGAGGAGCACTGGGTTGTCTCAAGCAGCCTCAGGGGAAAGGGTGTTGTCAACCAGTTCCAAATGATATCCAATGGCTAAGCAAGCCAAAAGCCATTAGGAACCCTTCAGTGACTTTACTATAGAAGTGGGCATAGGCAACCATGCTTGGGCAAAATCTGCCCTCTGAGTCCAGTGTGTTCCCTCCCTATGGAGATTTCACTGAGCCAGTGAGCAGTGGTGTGCTTGAGGGCTCAGTCATGTCCGACCCTTTGCAACCCCAGGGACTGTAGCCTGCCAGGCTCCTCTGTCCATCTGTCCGTGGGATTTCCCTGGCAAGAACACTGTAGTGGGTTGCCATTTCCTCCTCCAGGGGATCTTCCCGACCCTCGGGTCAAACCCCAAAGGGTTAATAAATAACCTTCCTTTTTCTCAAAAATTCATGTCTTACCTTATCATTTAACATACTTACTGTTCAAAATATGAGAAGAGAGTATCAAAGATAGTCAGTTGTGTCCCAAATGATAGAAAAGACAGTTAATCCCTCTTCGAGTTTACTTGATTCTCACATAAATTACGATGGATGATAAAAGGAAAACGCAACCTCAAATCCAGTAATGGACATACTTTTTGAAGGATTCATCCAGAAAAATTCCCTTTCTCATACCCTAGGAAGAAATAAAACTAAAAAGCCTTATTCCTCAGCCTTACTTTTTAGTTTTATTTTTTCCTAGGGTGTGAGAAAGGGAATTTTTCTGGATGAATGTCAAAGTATGTCCATTACTGGATTTGAGGTTGCGTTTTCCTTTTATCATCCATAGTAATTTATGTGAGAATCAAGTAAACTCGAAGAGGGATTAACTGTCTTTTCTCTCATCTGGGACACAAAAAAGGCTGAGAAAGAGAGAGCATGTGCTCACACCTGTGTGTGTGTATTTGTGATGAGAGATAATGTGATATGATAGAGACACAGAAGCATATAGCACAAAAATGTGTAAGAGCTCAAGTTATGGTTCCCAGATCCACAGGAAGTGAGCCTCGCTTCAGAGGCAGAAGAGCCTTGTGATCTATGCTTATTCTGCGTTGTTAATTCGAACTGACAGTGGGTAATTCAGCACTGCATTTCCTGCCACACTTGCGCTTTCTGATTCTGAACCCTGGGATGCACATTAACAGATTCCTGCATGCCACTTCCCTGGAGTAACTCTCTGGCCTCAGCTGCCTCCTCTGAGAAGTGAAGAAACTGCACTTAGAGAGGAACTGAGGTGCAGAGGGAAGAGCCAACGGGGCGGGGGGGCCGGGGGGGGGGTGGTTTCAAGACCTGGATTCAAGTCCAGGCTGTGCTCTTGTCATCGATGACCAGGGTCAAGGCACTGCACAAAACACCTTATTTTCAGGGTGTAACGCTAATAAGAAAATACATGAAAAGGCTTTGAAAAATGAAATCTGTACACAAACATAAGGTGTTCTATCATTACAGACTAACTGCGTGCGTGTGTGCTAAGTCGCTTCAGTTATGTCTGACTCTGCAACTCTATGGACTGTGGCCCTTGGGGCTCCTCTGTCCATGGGATTCTCCAGGCAAGAATACTGGAGTGGGTTGCCATGTCCTCCTCCAGGGGATCTTCCCAACCCAGGGAAAGAAACCAAGTCTCTTAAATCTCCTGCACTGGCAGGAGGGTTCTTTACCACTAGGGCCACTTGGCAAGACTCATAGACTATGCAAAGACCTACCCATTGGAGTATTCTAATTCTACACCCTTAGGAAGCATTTATGCTGGAAGAGTGAAAGATGGAGCCAGGCTCTGCTGATGGTGTGGACAGGCAAGCAAGGATGATCCACAGGCAGACAGGAGGTGATGCCACTGGCCTGTTCCCTGCAGAGACACAGCCTGGAGCCCTTGTCCTTTTATGCAACACACGCCTTGAACCATCTGAGACTTTATATGCCCCCTCCGGATCTTATGCCAAGTTTCAATAGATTCTCCCACTGATCCTTTTCTCAACACTGCTAAATATAAATGGCCTAATTTGGGGGCTTTTCAAAAGTTCTATTCACTGTCCTCTCTGGTGTTAATAAGTAACGCAATGTTCAGACAGAAGCAAGAGTGAGAAGAAAGGGAGCTGACATCCAAAGGTGTTTTTCAATCCATTAATAGTGAACACAGAAATTCAGGGGCCTACATTATCTAGGTCACTTCATCACACGTTACTCAATAGCCTCAGTATTTACTTGGCACAAGATCTGTGCCACCCTGGGGTCAGTGTTATCTCCTCCACTCACCCATTACACAGGGCTAGAGTCAGGGGAGGGACTCACATCAATAAGGCTGGAGTGTGAATCCATACACCTGACCAGGGTGGCCCCCACCCTCCCCTCTCGAAAGGGTAGACACATCCCTCCTGGAGAGTGAGCCTGCAAGGGTGGTGACAAGCTTAAAGCTCAGGGAAGAAATGGCTTCTTTTTCTTAGGAAGCTATCTGTGGGATTAGTAAGAGTGGGGATAAAAAAATGTTGAACCTAACCCAAGTCAAATGTCTTGGACCTTGGTCCCTCTGATGTTCCCCAGCCCAAGCTGTTGGATCCTTTGGGGTTTCAAAGATTATCAGACATTAGGAAATTTCTCCGGTGGTCCAGTGGTTAAGACTCTACACTTCCAAAGCAGAGGGCACACAGGTCTGATTGCTGGTTGGGAAACGAAGTTCCCTTATGCTGTGGGGTATTTAAATAAACATTAAACTTGGAAGGTCCTTTTAAAGATTGGGTTTTGGGACTATCTGGAATAAGAGCTGACATGAGATAATGGCTAAAAATCATACTGCCACTGCTAATGATTTAAAATTATATATATATATATTTGCTCAGTCTCTCTGCTTCTCTGAGCCTCGGTTTCCTATCTGTGATATGGGAAGAGTGAGAGTCCAGCCTCATAGGACGGCTGCAGAATCAACAAGGTAACTCGAGTGAAGGACAATCCTGGTTCACTGTAACCCCTAACTCAAAATTATTCCCTGTCCTTACTGCCATTACCATATGTTACTGGTTTAAAGTGCTGGAAGAAAAAAAGATCTGTCAACTGAGAATTCTATATCCAGCAAACCTGAACTTCAAAAAAAAAAAGAGGGGTTAGGGTGATTCAGTGGTTCCAAGTCCACCACAGGGAGCAGGGGCTCCATTTGTGGTTAGGGAATTAAGATCCCACATGCCACGCAGTGTAGCCAAAAAAAGAGGGAAAATTTAATACATTTGTATATTAAAAACAGAAGGAGTTCATTGCCTTTAGACCTGCTCTACAAGAAGTGGAAAGACACTAGTTAGTTAACTCCGAGCTGTGTGAGGAAATACAGATTTCCAGAAAAGTCAGTATTCTTGTATTTTTGGTTTGAAACTACAGTTGTAATTTCCTACGTGGTTTAAGACAAATGTATTAAAAGTTGTATTAAAAAAAAAGTATAGAAAAAAGAAAAAGCACTCATGTAAATGGCTAATCTAGTCCAGTTTAAAAGCTAACATTTCCCCACCAATCTTGGGAAAAGAGTATTTTTACAAGCTCTCCTATGTATAATACACATATATTTAGAATTTCCCAATTCACTTTTTAAAGCCTTTTGTAAGGCATGCAATGTACTGAATTCAAAGTGGAAAATGATTCTGATAATTTAACTTTTGCTCAAAAAGCTTGGCCTACTTTGATCCTTCAAGTGTGAAAGACCTATGTCTTTTCCTTTACTGTTAGTGCTAGTTTTGACAATCTCTGTGCTCAGAAGGAGAAACAAGATCCTCTGAGAAAAACAAAGTAAAACGGCTCTCTTCTTTCTGGGTTATTTCTTATGCACACAGCTGGGACTGACCCGATTCATTGCAGCTGGAGGCCGTTTTGCCATCCTCCTCCAGCTGTGTCAAAAGAGGCTTTTCAGCCAGTGGAGCGTATGGGGGTGTGTGTGTGTGTGTGTGTGTATGTGTGTGTGTGGAGGGTGGAGAGCACAGCCCTGAGGTGCCAGCCAGCCTCCCTATCCTGGAGAGAGGAACCACTCTGCCTCACAAATACTCAATACAGAACATTTCCTTCTGGCATCAGGGTGAACTCCCTGGGGTGAGAAAGAGGACATCTCTAAATGTAGGCCAATTCTCACGGGGCAGATGGCTGTCCCCTCCTACATCAGGGTGTCATTCCACTCCAGGGTCCTGAGGAGCTGAGTAAAGGGCCTGCATCTGGGTGCAGGAAGGAGGGCAACTCCTTAGCTCAAACCAAAAATTTCACACCCAATGCTTTAGCTTACCAACAGCTGATGCTCTATAGAGTGTGACTAATCTGGACCAATGCCCAGACATTCCTCTCCTCCCACCATGTAAATGCAGAATGCATCTCAAAGCCCAAGAGTGATGCTCCAGAACGAAGCAGAAAACTTATTCTTAATTGTCAATGATACACTCAGAAAGGCATAAACTATAGCTTCCAAATACAGAAGTCCACTCTGTTTGGTGTAATGCTCTAAAAAGGCAAATCTCAATCCCTCACATTCTGGGTCCACAAACATTTTATATGTAATCAGTATGCAAAGCGAGGAGATCAAACCCATCCATCTTAAAGGAAATCAACCCTGAATATTCACTGGAATGACTGATGCTGAAACTGAAGTTCCAATACTCTGGCCACCTGATGCGAAGAGCTGATTCACTGAAAAAGACCCTGATGCTGGGAAAGATGGAGGGCAAGAGGAGAAGGGAACAACAGGGGATGAGATGGTTGGATGGCATCACTGATTCAATGGACATGAGTTTGAGCAAACTAGGAGATGTGAAGGGTAGGGAAGCCTGGTGTGCTGCAGTCCATGGGGTTGTAGAGTCAGACACGACTGAGAGACTGGACAACAAGAATATTCAAAGACTATCCTTAGATTGTTAGGTTGTTGATAGAGATGAAATCCATTTCTATTTAACTAACTTGATGTAAAAATCCCTCAAAATCACAGGAAGGAATACTATTCCTAGAAAGAGTGATTGGTAAACCAGGAATTCCCAGGAGATGTGACCTGATGTGAAGTGGCTTCTGAGGGGACACAGGCATCAGCGAAGGAAAAGGTCCATAGCCACAGAGTTGAGGACCAGAGGGTGGGCCTGGACTGGCCAAAGCTGGACACACTCTCTCGGGCACACTTTCTTAGTTTTGTTTTTGATTTGGTTTCCTCGGCCTCCACGTATTGTTGGGAGACCTCACAGACAGACTGACTCTCTCCTTATACCCAGCCATACATTGGAAACATGTGTGCTAGGCTTCAAATAAGGAACCCAGGTCCTACATTTTATTACCTCCTTACAAGCGATTGACCCACTGGCCTTTCCATTTCCACATCAAGGATCAACTGCACATCTGTATGGTGAAACTTGCCAGTGTCCTTCCTGACTCACCATCTGCCGCAGCCAAGCTATTACTGGGGATGTTAACAGGTGCCAAGTCCTGCGCTAAGCAAACCAACAGCATCACTGAATTCTCACAGCAGCCTCAAGAGGACGGGAGTATTAAGATCCCCGTTCTACACATGAGGAGACAGGCTCAGAGAAGTTAAACAACAACGAAGTCTTGAATCCAGAGCTGTTTGCACCAAAGCCTGTTGTATTGCTTCCCGAGAACACAAATGTCATCCCAAGCGTTCCAAAGACAGTTCCTACTGGTTGCAGCAGTAGTAGCTTCGAGGTCATCCCAAATTTGGAAGGCTACATGTAGTTTCAGAGGTGGTATACAGGGCTCCAGTGTTACAGTCACCACCTTATCCCTAAAACCCTCACCCCTCTGGTTCTTGAAATGCCCCACCAGATGGCCAACAGGGCATCCTGTCCCACGTCAGGTACAAACAGGCAGGAAAGAATCACTTTTCAAAGATAATATCGTGTGACCTCACAGCTATACTCCTTTGCTTGTTCTTTTCTCCCCCTGATACTTGTCACTGTTCATAATGAGAAGTTAAATGGGCCATCATCTTAAAATGTACTTACAATGCATTATAATCTTAAAATACATTGTTGGTGGCATTAGAAAACAAATACCAATCTACTGTAAAATGTATACTTTCAGTGTTTTTCAGTGAAGGCTTTCGAGGTGTGCGATAAGGGTGGACACAGCCTGCCCCATTCAGGTCTCCCAGCACTAATCTGTGTTTGGATATTCTTTGCACCATTTTCAGTTGCTATCACCTGTGTTTTAGAAATAAAATATAGGAATGAAGTAAAATAAAAGTCGCTCAGTTGTGTCTGACTCTTTACTACCCCGTGGACTGTAGCCTGCCAGGCTCCTCTGTCCACAGAATCCTCCAGGCCAGAATACTGGAGTGGGTAGCCATTCCCTTTTCCAGGGGATCCTCCCAACCTAGGGATGGAACCCAGGTCTCCCTCATTGCAGGTGGATTCTTTGCTATCTGAGCCACCAGGGGAGTCCAAAATATAGGAATAGTGAAAAGTTAGATGTCAGACAGAAGCATGGAGGTGTACTAGCAGGAGGCGAGTGACAAGTGCAGCGCTAGCTGCTAGCACAAAGAAAGGAAAGAAACAGCCGTTATTCCGCGGTGGGAGGGGAGCCTGCTGTGTGTAAGTGGACCATGTACAGGGGGTCAAACAAAGTTTAAGGACAATTATGGGAAAGCTCAGCAGTGGTCACAGGGCTGGAAAACGTCAGTTTTCATTCCAATCCCAAAGAAAGGCAATGCCAAAGAATGTTCAAACTACAATGCAACTGGGCTCATTTCACATGCTAGCAAGGTAACGCTCAAAATCCTTCAAGCTAGGCTTCAGCAGCACATGAACCAAGAACTACCAGATGCAGAAGCTGGGTTTAGAAAAGTCAGAGGAAGCTTTGCTGCTGCTGCTGCTGCTGCTAAGTCACTTCAGTCGTGTCCGACTCTGTGAGATCAAACTGCCAACGTCCACTGGATCACAGAAAAAGCAAGACAGTGCCAGCAAAACCTCTATTTCTGCTTCACTGACTATGCTAAAGCCTTTGACTGTGTGGATCACAACTAACTGTGGAAAATTCCTCAAAAGATGGGAATACCAGACCACTTACCTGCCTCCTGAGAAACCTATATGCAGGTCAAAAAGCAACGGTTAGAAGCAGACGTGGAACAACGGACTAGTTCAAAACTGTGAACAGAGTACCTCGAGGCTGTGTATTGTCACCCTGCTTATTTAACATCTATGCACAGTACATCATGCAAAATGCCGGGCTGGATGAATCACAAGCTGGAATCAAGACAGCCAGGAGAAATAACAATCTCAGATATGCAGATGATACCACCCTAACGGTAGAAAGTGAAGAGGAACTAAAGAGCCTCTTGACGAGGAGAGTGAAAAAGCTAGCTGAGAACTCAGCGTTCAAAAACCTAAGTTCATGGCATCCAGTCACATCACTTCATGGCATATAGAAAGGAAAAAGTGGAAACAGTGGCAGAGTTTATTTTCTTGGCTCCAAAGGCACTGCAGACGGTTAACTGCAGCCATGAAAATAAAAGACGCTTGCTCCTTAGAATAAAAGCTATGATAAACTTAGAGTATTAAAAAGCAGAGACATTACTTTGTCAACAAAGGTCTGTATAGTTAAAGTTACGATTTTTCCAGTAGTCATATACGGCTATGACAGTTGGACCATAAAGAAGGCTGAGCACCAAAGAATGTGTTGAACTGTGGTGTTGGAGAAGACTCTTGAGAGCCCCTTGGACTGCAAGGAGATAGAACCAGTCCATCCTAAAGGACATCAACCCTTAATATTCATTGGAAGGACTGATGCTGAAGCTGAAGCTCCAATACTTTGGCCACCTGATACGAAGAAATGACTCACTAGAAAAGACCCTGATGCTGGGAACAATTAAGGGCAAAAGAAGAGGGTGACAGAGGATGAGACAGTTGGATGGCATCACCGACTCAGTGGATATGAATTTGAGCAAGCTCCATGATATAGGGAAGCCGGGCTTGCTATAGTACATGGGGTTGCAAAGAGTCAGACAAGACTTACCGACTAAACAAAAACAATGAAAAGCCTGGAATCTTTCTTGCCATATTTTTGGCTCTAAAGTCGAAACAATAAAAGCAATGAAAGTTGCCAGTCTCTAAGATTCACAGTGGTACTGCTATAAGTACCAAGGACTTAAGAAAAAAAAAAGGGTGTACAATGTCAGCTTTTAAAGAGAACCTCCATAGATACAGGAAAATCAGAATGTTACCCAATTTCTAGATTCTCAAGAGAGTAAAGCCAATCATGGTTCTCAAAGTTAGAATGAGCTTTATCCAAATAGTAAAGGTGATTTATTTCCATAATAAAAAAGTACTTTGAAAGATATCTTTGTTTTTCGAAAATACAGATACAACTAGCAAAACTATCTGTGACAGCTGTGAAAACACTGAATTGCCAATGAAGGCATTTTTCTCTTTTTCGTCACAGCTGTTCAGTTCAGGGCAAGTTTACTGTCCTCTTCCACTAAGCGTCCCAACCCAAAATTCTGGGCTTTTAAAGTACAAAACACTGTCCCTGCATTTTCTTGAATAGCCTGCCACCATGTGGCGACCACTGAAAAATCACATAATAATTGCAAGATCATGTTCCCGGACTGTTTTCAAACAAGAAAGAACAAGGTATATCAGATCCACTTGCCATTCAAACATTACAGCTCTCAGTCCAGATGCCTTGGTCCCCAGGACAGGACTACAACTTGCTAGTCTCCATCCTCACATGGCAAAGTGAGGAACATGTATTTTCAGATTTTGGTAATTTATTGTGCTTAATGCACTTTTAATGTAAATTCACTTCCCTTGACATTTGTGGAATTCAGTCAGTTTTTGAAATTAAAAACTTTATGAAACTATTTCAGACAGTAAATTGTAAAAGAATTACAATTCACCTGGACACCCTGCCCATTACCCGGTTTAAGAAAAGGTATGACCAACACAAGCGAAGGTCCCCTAGTGTCTTCTCCATCTACATCCACATGTTTGTCCCATCACGGTTTTCCTGAATTGGTTCAGTTTCTGCTCATTTCCTTATTCTTTTCCTTTATATGTATGCAGCTCTAAAAAGGTATTGACTTTAAATCTTATACAAATGGGGTTAGATGAAATACATCCTGCATTGACTTTAAATCTTATACAAATGGGGTTAGATGAAATACATCCTTCTGCAACTTGCCTTACTCCAGTGAATAATTTTTTAAAATTCTTTATTGATATTTATAGCTCTATGCTTCTTCAAAATTGTCTTGTTTTTATCCTGATCTCCCATGTAAATTTTAGAATCAATTTGGCAAATTCTACACAATAATATTATGTCAGGATTTTGATTCAAATGTAGAGATTAATTTGGGAGAGAATCAGTATCAATATCCTTAAGACAGTGAGTCTTCTAATCCATGAAATGGTATCTCTGCTTTTAACTGGGTCTTCTTAATGGCATTTATAAAAATTATACAATTTCTTTCAAAAGGTCAGAAATAACCTTTGTTAAACATATTTCTGCTGCTGCTACGTCGCTTCAGTCATGTCTGACTCTGTGCGACCCCAGAGACGGCAGCCCACCAGGCTCCCCCGTCCCTGGGATTCTCCAGGCAAGAACACTGGAGTGGGTTGCCATTTCCTTCTCCAGTGCATGAAAGTGAAGAGTGAAAGGGAAGTTGCTCAGTCGTGTCTGACTTGTAGCGACCCCATGGACTGCAGCCCAGCAGGCTCCTCCGTCCATGGGATTTTCCAGGCAAGAGTATTGGAGTGTGGTGCTACTGCCTTCTCTAAATATATTCCTAGGTACCTTATATTCTCATTGTTATCATATGTTGTATTCTTTAAAAATTAATTTTATAACTGTGGGTGGTGGTGTTTAGAAATGCAATTAGCTTTTGCCTGTTGATCTTACATCCAAGAAGCCAGATGAACTCTTAGTAATTCTGATATCTGTGTTTTTTGTGTGTGTGAAGTAATTCTGATATCTTGATAGAGTCTTCTGTACTTTTTACATAAGTTTATTACTCAGGATTGATGACATTTTGTGTTTTCCTTTCCTATCATCATTTTGTTTTTTCATATTACTACATTGTCTGGGAATTCCCGCACAATGCCAGTTAGGAATACTGATAACAGACACCTTTGTCTTTCCTAATTAAAAAGTGTTTCTAGGGAATTCTCTGGTGGTTTAGTTGTTAGGACTTGGTGCTTCCACTGCTGGTTTTGATCTCTGGTCAGAGAACTAAGAACTATTAATAAGACGCTGTGTAGCGCAGTCCCCCCAAAAGGTTTTTCATATTTCACTGTTAAATGATATTTTCACTCTGTTTTTATAGACATTTTATTTGATTAAGGAATTTCTTTAAATTCCTAGTCTAAGATGACTTTTTAGAAAAATCTCATAATGAATGCTAGAATTTATCTAATAACTTTTCTACTATCTACGTAGAAAAGATAACTTTTCTACGTTATCTAACGTATCTACTACGGTGAAAGTATAGATTTTAATCTGATAATGTAATGAATTACATTAATACATTTTGATCAATATTAACCCTCTTTACAATCTCATGATAACCTCAACCTGGATTTTATTTTCTATTTTGCTAATGGTAACTTCATCTATGTTCACAGGTGAAATTGGCCTATAATTGTCCATTAGCATCGTGTCAGTGTCTGCACTGGGAACTCATGAGTTATAAAATGTTCTGTCTTCTCCTATCTTTTTTGACTGAGGTAGCTCATTTATAAAACTATTGTCTTTTTGTCTGCTTGTCTGATTTTTGTCTGCTAGACTGATTCTGGAGAAGGCAATGGCACCCCACTCCAGTACTCTTGCCTGGAAAATCCCAGGGACGGGGGAGCCTGGTGGGCTGCCATCTATGGGGTCGCACAGAGTCGGACACGACTGAAGCGACTTAGCAGCAGCAGCAGACTGATTCAATGTCTTCAACGTTATATACTATTCAATTTTATGTGAATCCATTTTTACAAGTTTTCAGATTTATCAGCCAAAGTTGCTCATACTCACCTTTTTAAAAAAATAGTTTTTGCTTCTGTGTTTATGTATCCTTGTTCATTCCTAGCATTGCTGGTGTTCTCTTTTCCTCTCGATCATTTTGGCTAGTGATGTGTCTATATTACTAGACTTTTCCAAGAACTGATTTTGGCTTTGCAATAGAAATCTCTGTTCTTTGTTTTCATCCTTTGAGATTTTTCTGCTGTTCTTTCTGTAATCTCTTAACGCTTGGTCTGTGCATTTCCAGTCCTCCTTTTCTAATATAAGCATTTGAAGATATGTTTCCAACATGAAAGATGCTTACCTTGCCTTGAAGCTGAGGTGTTTTCCACTGGGAGCTCATTGTCATGGACCCTTTTCTCTGGAACAGACATTGTAGGGTGGCTTCCAAAGACCCATGGGCTCCTATTACCAAGATCTTCTTTCCATCTAAGCTGACACCTATCCACCAAATGAAAATTCAGTATTATAATCAAAACATCAATGTTTTTTTCCTATACAGGTTTAATGCAAGGGGGGAAAAGCCTTTAAGGTAGGATTTACTGGGGGGTGTTAAGGAGGGGACAGTGTCTGGGCTCTCAGGAGCGCTGGGCCCACCATTTGTCCAGGGGGCTGGGATTAGGGACGTGTTCAACCCCACAGCTCTCTGGGAAAACCTGCTTTTCCGCCACCAAGTTTTCAATTTCATCCACATTAAACTTAGTAAATCCCCACTTCTGTGGATCTTCCAGCAGCCAGAAAACTTGAACTTCACCTGCTCCGTGTTCTGCAGCTTGGTGCAGACGGACATTATGACCTGGCCAATGTGGACTCTGGCCATTGTGCCCTGGCGCTTTCCAAAGGTACGATGCATACCTGTCTGGAGCCTAGACTGCGGACAGCATGCCAGACACGAATGTCCCCTGGAAAGGGCTGTCTTCAAATGGCAACTCACTCCAGTATTCTTGCCTGGAGAATTCTATGGACAGAGGAGCCCAACAGCCTACAGTCCACAGGGTCACAAAGAGTCAGACACGACTGAGTGACTGACACTTTCACTTCAAGGTCCCTTAGGGCAACCCATGAGGGCAACAGGCTTCATACACTACCCGGGAGCCTGCTGTTTGCAGCCACTGCACACCAGCACTCCCCAGCGAAAATAGCACTGTCAGCTTAATTGGCTGCAAAAAAATAGCCTTTTAAAACTTGGCCCTCTGGGCACCAGACTTACAATGACTATAAGCTGTAATTTATTCTTTCTGTGCAAATTTTATGGTGGGGTGATGCAGAATCATCATCCTAATTATTCATATGATGGAAAGACACTGTCTATTCGGATTATCTCAGAGATTTGAGGTTAATGACTACTGTCCTAAAGGCGTATCTTGAAAGTTAGTCTTCTAACAAAGCTTTGGTATACATTTTAGAATTTTTGTTTACTCATTGCACGTTTGGGTATAGGGGAGGGACACTGGTCTCTTTTTTACTCAAGCCAGTGCAAAGAAAAATTAAGTTTATTAAATTTTTATGTATTCAGTTATAAAGTCCTTAAATATAGGAGAGATTCAGTAATAATTTTCTTGTTAAATGTGATAACTAAGATATTATTCATTTCTATGTCACTGACATGAAAGGAAAGAAAGATGGAAATTAAATACTGATACGAAAGTGATACTGTTCACTGATAAATCCTAATCCAGGTTTCTATACCCTAAACTATATCTAACAGTCATTTAAACTATATATCTAATAGTCAGTTAAGCCTTAAATATAAATCTTATCTAGGTCTACACACTGACGGATTTGAGGAGTTGAAACTTGAAACGTCTTTCATGGTGGTTATTTTGAGAGTTTCATGAGAGACACTGAGAAAATGTTTAACACGTAATGTGTTAATGTGTTATTTAATGTTTAACAAGGTTAATCATTTACCTTTACCAATTTCTCTTTAAAATTATAATAGTCTTATTAGAAAATCTGCCATAGTCATATGTAACTGACGAGAAACAAAAAAATCTGATACTGAATATCACCTCAGTGTTTCAATAAGAATCTTCCAGAAACAGAAATGTTCAGAACAGCAACATTTCTGAAGGAGCATTATACCTGACTTTTCAAGAAGTTCGATTACAGCTCTGGCCACAGGTGAAATAAAACACTCATGGGCATCTCCTCGGACCAACTTCCCCAGGTTGACATCCGTTAATCTGAATCCAAAAACAAGGGAACAAGTGAGTTCAAACTTGGCCCAAACTCACTCATCTGTAAAGCACATGTATTAATCCCAAATAACAGCCAAGTCAATATTTGATATAATGAAAAGAAGCTAATCTTTTAAAGCTGGTCAAGAAAAAATTAACTATGAAATTCTCTCTGTGCTCATTTGGGCGTCCCTCACTCCCAGCTCTGCAGTGTGCACCTACATGACACATTAACCAGAGCTCCTCAAAGACAAGACCGCCTGCTCAACTGAAAAGATAACTTTTTAAAATTCCGACACTAGCCATGCAACTTCTTAAAAGAACAGTGTTCTTTCCCAGCTCTGTAGGGGGTCAGGGTGACTTGGGGTTCATCTGGACGATGGGGCTTCCCGGGTGGCTCAGATGTAAAGGATCTGCCTGCAATGCAGGAGACCCGGGTTCAGTCCTTGGCTCAGGAAGATCCTCTGGAGAAGGGCATGGCAACCCACTCCCGTATTCTTGCCTGGAGAATTCCACGGCCAGAGGAGCCTGGTAGGGGGCTACAGTCCATGGGGTCTCAAAGAGTCAGACACAACTGAACAACTAACACTTTCACTTTCTTCTCACCCTTAGTGAATTTTATGTAAAGCATCAGTGTGTCATTGTGATGTGTTATCCTTTCTCCCGACAATGTGTATGATTATCTGACTTCTATCCCTGTGACTATCTGACTTCTATCTATATGACTATATGACCATCTCTGACTTCTAACAGAGGAACAGTTCTCAGAGCTTCCTGAGAATCTGCTTGCTGGGTTATAATCCTTGATTTGGCTCAAATAAAATTCTCTTTTATTCCTTTTTTAACTTGATAGTTCACTGAATTTTTGTTGACAGATAGGATATATTAAATAATTAAATAGAAATTAAAGAGTGGGCAAGAAAAACAAATATAAAATAAAGAGCGGGCAGGAATAGAGGCCATTAGCTTTTTAGAGCGGCCCTTTAGGCAATGCTAATGTGGTCCCTAAGGGTGTTCTGATCTTGCTTGGACAGCATGTCTGCAGCTTGAAGCCATGTAGGGCTTCACTGCACAGCTCCAGGAAGCTCATTTCAGTGGACTATGGAGAAGGGTGGCCCTGGATGTGTGCCGTGGTCCTGAAGCCAAGCCCACTTTACCCTGAGGAATTTACATCTCCATCAATATCAAAGCCCAGAATCAATCCTAGAAATCAGGGAGTGACCTCACAAGATTTGGATTCAAGGTCTGACCCCCACTTGACATCAGTACTCATCTCCTGCAGGAATCAAGGGAAAAAAGGAGGAACCATGTCCTTTCAAGGCCTTGCGTCCTTTCTTGTCAAATCCAGGACAACACAGTCCCTAACTGTTCAGCTTAAACTGATGGTCTCAATACAGGTTAATAACAAAATGAGGATACTTGGCAAAGGTTTCATAGTCCTCTTTTTATGAAAGATAGAAAACTACACCTTGATACCTTGAGGTTCTGGAGGTTTCCTAACTAATTAGAGCTTCTTCTCTCTTTATGGTTTGTCTGCTACAGGATCAGAGATTTTCATGACAACTTTTCTCCCTGTTTGAGTCTGCCCTAAGTCCCAACAGAAGGCCTGGATAATGGCAGAATCTGGATGTGTCAGTGATGTAGTGATTCACTCAATCCAGCCCCTACAAGAATAATGTTATCAATTTGCTTACCACCCTGTAATGCTAAGAATGTTCTTTTAGGTCACAGTACATAAATCTCTTGTTTCCATGTCGGAAAATGAGGTTTTCAACTTTTAGGAAACATCAGGAACTCCCGTATGCGTGGGTAGTATTCCTTGTCCCTTGAAGCTTATATCATGACGTGACACAAATCCAAGACCAATATCAGAGCACCTGCTAGTCAGTTTTTCCCTTCAAACAAAACCCTGCATTATGAACGTAAGGGCTTGCTTTGTTCTTCTCTACTGGCCTGGAACTGAGGGAGAATACTCTATTGCTAGTGAAGCAGGTGTCTGGGCTTTTTCTCTAGTCTGGTAGAACTATCAAGGAAAAGTTATTAGAAGAGGAGAGCTGGCTAAGGACTCTGTAAGTCAGGAAGTTCTCAAATGAATATGACTGGTTAATTCCAAAATGGCACACAAACACTACAAAAGGGTAAGTGTATTTTCCCAAACATGCACTTTCTTAAGCAGAATTTAACAGACCCTCCAACTCCTGAAAGAGTTAAAATTATTCCTTTCAAGTCTTAATTACTGACATAGTTGAAAGAGCAGAGTTTTCAAAAATTCACTGTAAACAAACTAGCAATGAGTTGATTGTTTTCTTTTATATGTTCTTACCCATCCACATCTTTTTCTGGTTTCAAAGCATTGAGGATTTTGTTGCTAAATGAGGTCTCAGCGATCTGAAGGGCAAGGCCATGTACTCTGCTGTCTTCATTAATCTTCAGGATCTCATCTATAATCTAAAAGGAAAACAATAGTCAGTTGTGCAAAAATAAGACCCAACAAAAGGCATATTATATTAAACATGGATTCATAAAAATGCATGTGTTCTAGTTTCTTCTTGTCTTTGTTGAAGACCTGGTATAAAGCAGAAAGAAGAAATCTATATTCCCTTCTCACCCCCTATAAAATCTTGGCTGAATTTTTGGTGTCTTTAAGTCTTTCTTATCACTATTCTCTACCAGAACACGACAGAACAAAACCAAAGCTCAACAATTAATTAAGACATGAGATGCTACAAGTGAGAGCTGTAAAAGACAATTCCCTGTCCACAGTTAGATTTGAGCCCATCTGATGCTCTCTTGCCTACCTGGGAATAAGGCCAGATACAGACCCCACAAATTCCCATTTTTTGTCCATGAGTAATTTAGCTGAACTGTTTGTCCCCACTGATCCATCAGAATAAAACCGCTTGTAAATTGAACGTTAGGTAAGCTTCTTTCCTTCCCTCTGGTTCTTAAACTTTGACCTGTGCTGTGCCATCCTTAGTCGCTCAGCTATGTCCAACTGTTTGTGACCCCATTGACTGTAGCCTGCTAGGCTCCTCTGTCCATGGAGACTCTTCAGGCAAGAATACTGGAGTGGGTTGCCATGCTCCCCTCCAGGGGATATTCCCAACACAGGGATTGAACCCAGGTCTCCTACACTGTAGACACACCTTTACCATCTGAGCCACCAGGGAAGCCCAAACTTCGACCTAGCCCCAGTCTGACTGTCAGACGGCACTCTCCTCCCTCCACTCATGAGAACAGGCTGGCTTCAGGGTAAAACATTCTCTCATCTACTATCTCATCAAGCCACCCTTTCTTTCATCGCACTGGCTTCTTTCAAGCCTTCTCTCCCTCTCCCTGTAAAAGACAAGGCTTCTGCCTACCTCTGAAAGGTATGTAGAAGTTACGGGCAGAGTACATTTCCTTAACAGGCCCTTTCCCCATCTGGCAGTAATTCTTTCAGATTATATCACTTCTCACTGAGTCTGGATTTATTTTCTCTCTGATGCTGGCTAGAATGTGGACTCTTGAGAGTCCCATGGACTGCAAGGAGATCAAACCAGTCAATCCTAAAGGAAATCAATGCTGTATATTCACTGGAAGGACTGATGCTGAAGCTGAAGCTCCAATACTTGAGCCACCTGATGCAAAGAGCTGACTCACTGGAAAAGACCCTGATGCTGGGAAAGATTGAGGGCAGGAGAAGGGGAGCAATAGACGATGAGATGGTTAGACAGCATCATTGACTCAATGGACATGAATTTGAGCAAGCTCAGGGAGATAGTGAAGGACAGGGAAGCCTGGCGTGCTGCCGTCCATGGGGTCACCAAAAGTCGGACACGACTGAACAACTGAACAGCAACATAACAATAGAATGTGGGTGTGATGTGTAGAGTTGAATGGGCCATCCTGGATATGAGGCAGCACAGCAAGATCCTGGGAACCTGAATATCTAAGGACTTTGTGATGCCACCACACTAGCCAGGGATTCCCTACTTCTGAACTTTCAGTCAGTTCAGTTTAGTTCAGTCGCTCAGTCGTGTCCGACTCTTTGCGACCCCATGAATCACAGCACTGAGCACCGAAGAATTGATGTTTTTGAACTGTGGTGTTGGAGAAGACTCTTGAGAGTCCCTGGGACTGCAAGGAGATCCAACCAGTCCATTCTAAAGGAGATCAGCCCTGGGTGTTCTTTGGAAGGAATGATGCTAAAGCTGAAACTCCAATACTTTGGCCACCTCATGCGAAGAGTTGACTCACTGGAAAAGACCCTGATACCTGGAGGGATTGGGGGCAGGAGGAGAAGGGGATGACAGAGGATGAGATGGCTGGATGGCATCACCGACCCGATGGACGTGAGTTTGAGCACCTACAAAAGACTTCAGTGCTATTCCCGATTGTTTAGTTTTCATCACTGCCACAGCCAGTCTGAAGAAAATCTAGCCACAGAAGTGTCAGACACCAGGATGGCCCTGGTTTAGTGTCTGAGGCCCTACTTATGCAGTGCTGCTTATCCCAGGCTTGAGATGACACACAGGAGGGTTGGTATCCCTGCTGCTGGAAACAACCATATCACATACAGTAGCACTGCAAGAACCTACGATGGTTTTTTTATCAGAGGCCCCAAAACACCACTTAAAGATTCACACAAAGTTAGCCTGAAAAAGCATCTGGAAAATGATCCTGTCTTTTATTTTATTGATGAGGCAACTGTGACCTAGAAGAACCAAAGAATGACTCAAGGTCAAACAACTCAGGTCAGGACATCACAAACCAGAACTAGTCCTCCAGACACTGACAATTTCCA
Organism: Bos indicus x Bos taurus; assembly: GCF_003369695.1. Classification (NCBI taxonomy): domain Eukaryota; kingdom Metazoa; phylum Chordata; class Mammalia; order Artiodactyla; family Bovidae; genus Bos; species Bos indicus x Bos taurus. The sequence goes on along the minus strand of NC_040084.1, from coordinate 88,331,724 downwards.
CGAGACAATGCTGTTGCAACAGCTAAAGAAACACAACCAAAGTGACCATGTCATAGCTCATGCTGTCAACAGAAACATGTGGTGCGTGATAGTCACTTCAGTCGTGTCCAACCCTTTGTGACCCCATGGGTTGAGGCCCACCAGGCTCCTCTGTCCATGGGATTCTCCAGGCAAGAATACTGGAGTGGGTTGCCAATTTCTTCTTTAGGGGATCTTCCTGGCCCAGGGATTGAACTCATGTCTCTTAAGTCTCCTGTATTGGCAGGCAGGTTCTTTACCACTAGTGCCCACGAGGGGAGGCCTTATTGAGCAGAAACATATGGTAAGGAGATAAAAAACAATGTACTGGGGACTTCCCTTATAGTCCAGTGGCTAAGACTCCAAGCTCCCAATGCAGGGGGTCTGGGTTTGATTCCTGGTCAGGGAACTAGATCCCATGTGCCACAAGTAAGAGTTCATATATCACAACTAAAGATCCCAAATGCTGCAACTATGATCGAAGATCTGACGTGCCACAGCTGAGGCCTGGTGCAGTCAAATAAATAAATATATTTTTTAAAAAAGGTACTACTATATAGCACAGGGAACTACATTCAACAGCCTGTAATAAACCATAATGGAAAAGAATATGAAAAAGAATATACAAGCGTATATGTATAACTGAATCACTTTGCTATACACCAGAAACTAACAAAACATTGTAAATCAACTCTACTTTAAAGAAAAAAGAAAGAAACATGGTAAGGAAAGGGACAGATCACAGAGCATTTACACTAGTGGGAAAAGTGAATTCTTCCCTCCAAAAGTTCAGCCCTGAGAAAAGGTTTGGTCAGTTCCGCCCACAGCAAGACTTGCTCAGAGGTCTACTAGGGCCGAGGGGGAGGAGCACAAAAGAGTCACGTGTCCTGCTGTCTTACCTCATCTTCCCCGCTCTCCGCAGGAAGGCAGATGTGGGTGATGTTCAGACCAGCCTGCAAAGAGTACACAGGGCGAGTGTGTCACTGAGAGGAGATGAATGCACCAGCCAAAAATTAAAATGCATTTTTGAAAATCAACAATCCTTACCTCCTCAGCCAAATTCTGGTTTACTTCTTGCATCAAGTTATCATCACCTGCCTTGGGAGAGGGGAGACAGAAGGAGAATATATTAAAGATCAACATAAAAAGATCTTGAATAGGCACAGAACAATACAAAGACTAATTCTGTGATTATGCATTATCTAACAAAGACAAAGGGAAATGCAAAACAAGAATCTTATTGCTCATAAAAGGGAGCTAATGGCTGGTCTTCATTAACATGGCAATTTCTCAGGCTTTCAAGTTATGTTTCTTTTTAAAATAAGAATCCTCACAGGGCATATATAGCCACAACCAGAACCCAGTTCTAAGTGAGGAATGCCAAACAGGGAGATTTAGGTGACTTGCCCTTCAGTGAAAAGCTATCAAGTAAGCTGAATTCCAGGAGGCTAGGCCCTCGGTTCACTTTTCTTTCCACTCTTCTCACCTGCCTACCTTTTCAGGAACAGACTCCAAAGAATGCGAGTGACTTGAGCACAGCTCTCTGGTCCTCAAATCACAGTGCTGATGAAACAGCTTTTCTGATACATTAAACTCATGCCAAGAACAAGAGTGGCCGCTCAACTGTTGGGCTGTGTTAGCTTACAGGCTTGGCTCAGCTAATCACTTGCCTGCACCTGGCATCACCCAGGTGCGCCAACACAGGTGGCAAATAGTGCCAACCGCAGCTGGCAACGAAGGGTCCGAAGTCAGAAGACAGATGTAGAACTTGAAGTCCTTCTGACATGCCGTGGCTTTTGGCCCTTCAGACTCAAGGCAGGCCTTAGAGACTAAGTAGTAAGATCACCAAATACCATGTCTCAGCAAGCATCTGTCTTCCATGGAACTAAAGAGGCGTGTTTCTCCCCTTTCCCCTCAGATCACATCATAAGAATTTATACTTGGCCACAGTATATCCTGCATAATGCAAGTTATGGGAGCATCTACATCCCGACCTCTGGAAGTTATCCACACCAAAAGGAGACAGAAGCAAACAGAGCGGTACCTGACCTGTAACCCTGAAGCAGCAAAATGACCAGATGAAGGGGGAAACAACAGCATTTCCAGCTGAGGCTTCTCCTTCCTCCCCTAAGCCCCAGTGGGATGTCTGTGACAAGAAATGCAGGTGGTTGTCTGTGTACAATCTAGATTGAAAGATACCAGGACTTCCCTGGTAGTCCAGTGGTTAAGAGTCTGTCTGCCAATGCGGGGGACACAATTTCAATCCCTGGGCCAAAGATTCCACATGCCACAGAGCAACTAAGCCCATGTGCCACAACTGCTGATTGAACCCGTGCATCAAGAGCCCGTGCTCCGCGACAAGAGAAGCCACTACAGTGAGAAGCCCACACACCACACCTAGAGAAAGTCCGTGTGTGGAAGCGAAGACCCAAAACAGCCAAAAAAAAAAAGACATCATAAAATAGCAAGACAGAACCACATTCTCCGCTTACCTGAATAATAGCAAGAACCGGCTTAAAGGTAGGGGTCTTTTCTTGCAATAAACTCAGAACTTCTTTCGAATTCTGAATGACTTCTCTACATTGGGAAAGAGAAACAACACAGTCAGATCTAGGTTTGACAAGAAAGGATAGGTACCACACATTTTCTTAGAAGGTCTCTTACTCTCTAATTAGATAGCAAAAGGGTGCTCCTCCGGGTATGCACAGGGTCGGGGGGGCTGCGCAGGAGAGCAATCATGAACTACTTAACCCAGCATAAAATGTGACAACCTCTTAATTTTCAAAATAAGCAGAGATAAAGGAGCTGGATGCAAATGGTAATTTTCTAGGGGTGACTTATTCTCTTGCATTTTCTAAGTTTACTGTAGTAAGAAGTTTGGGTTTCTTGGTTCAATAATCCCCTTTCTCCACCACAATCCTTCCACTCCAGAAGAGTCTGGGTCCAGGGGGAAAGCAAACTTGGGCGGAGAGGGGTAGGTACTAACACAGGGGATTGTGGAGGGGGTAAGAAGTGATGGGTCAGGATACACTTTAAGCTCCTGAGTTTACAGAAGGGATGGGAAGCAAAGGCTGCAGAAACACTGAGGAGGTACAGGGATCTGATATTCTCCCAAGGCCTCTCACAGAAGGAGCCTCTCACTCCTCTGGGCCCCTCAAGTCTGCACTGGAACCTCCTGAAAAATAGCAGGGGCCACCTTCCCCTTAGCATCCCCCAGGTGTCAGCTCCCAGGTACAGGGGCAGACCAAGATAAACGTGGTACAAGGCAGGCTCTCTTTCTGTAGCTTCCTGGGATGAGCCATTTCAGAGACCACTTTTCACCACCCTCCACACGAAATGTTCCTTACTTGTACACAATCAAGAAAGTCGGCTCTTTCAGATGAATTTATTTACAGAATAGAAACAGACCCTCAGACATAGAAAACAATCTTATGGTTACCAAAGGGGAAGAAGGGCAGGGGCAGGGATAAATCGGGAGTCTGGGATTAACAGACTTTACTATATATGAAATAGACAAACAAGAAGGACCTATAATATAGAACAAGGAAATACATTCAATATCTTGAAATAACTAAGGAATCTGAAAAAAAAGATAGATCTATACATATATCTGGGTTTCCCTCGTGGCTCAGATAGTAAAGAAACCGCCCGCAATGCGGGAGACCTGGGTTTGATCCCTGGGTGGGGAAGATTCCCTTAAGGAGGGCGTGGCAACCCACTACAGTATTCTTGCCTGGAGAATCGCTATGGACAGAGGTGCCTGGCAGGCTACGGTCCATGGAGTTGCAAAGAGTCGCACACAACTGAGCAACTGAGCACATATAAATATCTATATACACAGACATATATATGTAACTGAATCACTTTGCCGTATAACTGAAACTAACACAACATTGTAAATCAATTACGTTTCAATTAAAATTTTTTAATTAATAAAAAAATTTGGCTCATTTTCCTCTCACAGTAATAAACAAGAGGCTTAGCTGAGGTGGTACCCAAGCTTCAGGGCTTGAAACTATCTTTAAGTTTTATCTCCCATCTCCACCAGAGTCTTGCACACACAACAGTTTTCAAAAATTGCAGGGTGAACTCTCAGCCAGGTCCCATCAGCAGTAAGTGGCCATAGACAAAGGGACGGGGCAAAACGGCCAGACGCAAAACTCCTCCCAGTTTTCAGAGAAGAAACTGACGAATGTATCTGACGAACAGCTCCTATTAGATGGAAGAGGAAAGAGGGGTGCTCGGAAAATGTTTAAAGGCCTCAAAACTTAACCAGATGAGCCATTCCACTGTCAGCTGAGCCAAAAGAAACGGAATAGATGAGCATGCAGCTGTCTACAAACCAGGCAAGTTTTTGTTTGTTTTTAATCACCTGGGATAAAGCGACTGGATAGTGAAATGACTGTATTGTTCTGTTGAACTATGTATGAAAATTCACAGATCACCTTATAAATGAGCCAGAATCTTCTTTGCAGCAAAACGTGGCTGAGGACCACGTGCTCTATGCAGATTCTATGCTTTTCTTATGTTTATGATTATTTTGGCCACACTGCTTGGTGTGCAGGATCTTAGATGGAATCCAGGCACCCTGCAGTGGAAACGCTGAGTCTTAACCACTGGGCCACTAGGGAAGTCCCTCCCCACCTTTCTTGACTACGAATTTGGGCCATATTGGGTCCTCATTTTTGCGTAGTATGGGAGGCACTGGAGTGCGGGTCCCAAGTGGTTCTTGGCAATGAGAAAGATCAGCCAGAGAGCGTGGGAAAGAGAAAGGCTCTGTGCCTCAGCCCATCAAGTTGGACTCCCTAAGTCTGGGTGGGGCCTGGAATGTATGTTCTCAAAAAGGAGTGTCTGGGTGGCTCTAAAGCTCTGAGTGGAAATAGCCTTGGACCCAAGCTCAGCCTGTGGTTGACCAGTGTGGACAATTCCCTGAGCCATAACAAACCCCTTTTCTCAATGTAGGGCAAGAGCACTACAAGAACTCTACCTTTGTTCTTATAATTGTAAAATGTTCTGCGCCTCTAAGCTACCCTTCAACACTGAAAACATGCCTTCTAAAAGCACTTTCCCCAGAAAACACCTGTAGTTCCTGCTGCTGCTAAGTCACTTCAGTCGTGTCTGACTCTGTGTGACCCCATAGACAGCAGCCCACCAGGCTCCCCCGTCCCTGGGATTCTCCAGGAAGGAACACTGGAGTGGGCTGCCATTTCCTTCTCCAATGCATGAAAATGAAGAGTGAAAGGGAAGCTGCTCAGTCGTGTCCGACCCTCAGCGACCCCATGGACTGCAGCCTACCAGCCTCCTCCGTCCATGGGATTTTCCAGGCAAGAGTCTTACCATTCCAATAAATGAAGGGCATGTGGCTACAGAAGCTCAGATCTGTCACCACCCAGCTCCTTGAGTCAAAATCCCCCACAACTTGTTACATGTGTAATGTATCATTCTTTGGGGTTACTCATTATTCCTACAGAGCCAAACAAAGCAAACAAGGAGTTACCAGGTTCAATAAGTCTAAAAAGTGGCATAAATGTTTCTAATCAATATTTTTTTTTTTGCCCTGTTGAGAAAAGTTGTCATGTCAACTTCTAGTTGGAAGGAGATTTTTGCCTCCCATACTGTCTTCAGATTCTTACCTTGAAATCAAAACCCCCTAAAACCTCTTATTCAATTTATGATTAATCTATCTAAAATTTTTGTCCAGTTTCCTGTGCCCTGTGACTTTAATTCTGTGCTAAATAAACAACAATCAACAGAGCCAGATGACTAAAATTGTTATTGGTAATCTCATTAATGTGCTAAAACTGCTATCATAAAAATAAATAAAATTACTACCACAGATCTCATTAACTATACACTCAGGAGATGAGCTAACAGACTCCGACTCAAGGACCAGCCAGCCAGAGAAGCATAAACCAAAGACATGGCAACTGCCAAAGCTACAATTAAGAAATGAAATGTCACAGAAACGTCACAAGATAACTAATTCCAGCCTTTCAGTTCTTCCCCTTAAAAAAAAAAGAAAAACAAACAAAAGGCTAACTCAGAGACCAAGCTGGAGTGGATCTGAGGCTTGTCCTGGACTCGCCTGCTTGGTAACCTACAACAAACCTTGTACTTGCCTACATCACAACCCCATGTCCAGTAGATTGGCTTTGCTGCACATTCGACCAGCATTTCCAGTTAGGTTTGGTCAACCCCTTAAGGTGAGCTCATTGCTTAAAACCTAACGACAGGAAGAGATTAAACTTCAACTTTCAGAGAGACAGGGTAAGCTAAACAAAAGGGTCCTTGGAGTCTCAGGCCACCTCAATAAGTGCTTTGCTGCTGCTGCTAAGTTGCTTCAGTCGTGTCAGACTCTGTGCGACCCCAAAGACGGCAGCCCACTAGGCTCCCCCGTCCCTGGGATTCTCCAGGCAAGAATACTGGAGTGGGTTGCCATTTCCTTCTCCAATGCATGAAAGTGAAAAGTGAAAGTGAAGTCGTTCAGCCGTGGCGGACTCCTAGGGACCCCATGGACTGCAGCCTACCAGGCTCCTCGGTCCATGGGATTTTCCAGGCAAGAGTACTGGAGCCGGGTGCCATTGCCTTCTCCGAAGAAGTGCTTTGGAAACAGGCATATCCATTCTCAAAATGAAGGACAGAAGCAAAACAGAAGAGGATGTCTATGGATGGAGGCGAACAGCTTGCTGACTGGCATCCTGGACCCCAGGAACGTCCGGAGCACTTTGCTCTACACTGTCTGGGTCCCCAGCTAACAGACTTCTCCAGACAGAAGACTAAAGACTTCCCCTTTCTCCCACCGAAGGGTGAAGAGGAGCGGCTAGGAAGTGTGTGAGGGATCGGGGCGGAGGCGGGGGGAGGTGGATGGAGGGGGACCCGCGAACATCTCCGGGTGGGGACAGCGGAAGGCCTGACCCGGGGCTCCCAGAGTTCGCCGCTGGCCCGAGAGAGAACTTTGGCAACAAGTTGCGCTGGGGATGCCGTGCCCACGGTGCAGCGACGCCTGAAACCAGACGGCCCCGACTTCGACCGCCTCCAGTGAGTCAACGGGTGCACCAGGCCGCAGCCCTCCCAGGCGCCGGAGGCTGCGGTGATGAGCGTGGACTTCAACGGCAGTCACAGTTCACCGCGCCCAGACAGCGTCCGGAAGGCGGAGCCGCTGCGCTGTTGGGCGCTGACCGCCGGGCCCTGGCTGCGGCCCCCTACTCCCCCAATCCTAGCCCCGCAACGGTCCAGCCCCCGACTCAGGATCCGACCAGCTGAAGGGCGGAGCAGAAGGTGGAGCAGGCGCCCCCCCTCCTCGGGGGCTCCCACCCTCGCCGCACCGCCCCTTTCCTGCCCAGGCCGCGCCCCGCGCGGTTGCATCAGAGCCGGCGGCCGGAGGCGCACGTGGAGCGCGGCACGCGGTCTGGGCTGCGCAGTACCCGCTGGGGAGGTCCATGCCCTCCGGATCCCCCGCCCCCGGACCTGGGCCGGCCCGGGGAATCGTTCTCGCGCTGGCCCAGCCCATTCTCTGGATGCCCGCGCTACCCGCCAACCGCTCCGCCCCCCAAACCCCGACCAGCCGCCATCACCCCGAAAAGTTGGCACCAAACACTACAGCCCATGCTCAGCGAACCTCCACGGAGGTTCCCGGGGGTCGGCCGAGACTCGAGCCCTCAGCCGCCCCGCCTCCTGGATTTCTCCTAACCTCCCCCAACCCCCCGCCACTGCCAGGAACCTGGGCGACGGCGAGCGCCGGACACTCACCGGACGATCGAGTCCCGAGTTGGGGGCGCCGGGCTGCCCGGGCCCCGGCTGCTCCCGGCCTGGGTATCCCGCAGCCGCTGTTGCCCGAGGAGACCCTCCCCGCCGCCACATCCGCTGCCCCTGCCGCTGCTGGCGCGACAAAGAGATGGGAGGCGGCGCGGCGAGCCGGGGTGCTGCGGGCGCGCGAGCCGGCGCAGGACGAACGGCAGACGCGCGCTCATGGAGAGGCGCGAGCAGTGGCGGCGGCGAGAACCGGAGGCCGCGCGGGTCCTCCCGCGACGCGGAGATGCGGATGCAGATCTCGGAGAGACAGCGGCTCACGTCTCTGCCGGGGGGTGGCTGGGCGGAGCGGTAGCGGGCCAGAGGCTGGAAGTACCTGGCTTGCCTTCCTGGGCGAACGGGGGCCCCTAGGGGGCACTGCGCTCGGTGGCCGTGACGTGGGGAAGGCGGAGGCCGGCGGGGCGCGAGGCTGCTGTTCGAGTTGCCTGGAGTCCTGGCTTTCTGGCACTTTCTAGTCGTAGGCGAAATTTGATTAGGGATGAAAATCAGAGGAGGGTGGGGCGTGAGGATGGGCGTCCCTCCCTGCCTGGAGACCGTACGATCTTCCTCCGCCTAGGATGCAGATAAGATCCTGCCCGCGGGTGGCAGTTTGCTTCGTAGGAGGGCAGTTGGTTTAGATGCTGATTGTATTTATCAGGCTGGAGACCAGTGAAGGGTGTGTGGGCCTTGGAGTTCACAAGGTGACTTTGCAGCCTTAGGCAGGTGACAACCTCTGAGAAGCTTAACTGCCTCAAAATGAGACTGTGTTTAAAATCTTATAAATACCAGGTAAAAGAGGAATAAAGGGACAAGTTATGAACCCTGGTTTTTCCAGCAGCTAAAGTCTGTAGGAGATGCTGGAGAGACACGGCTTTTAGTCCTAAAAAAAGGTTAATGTGTTTTGCCCTGATTTTCAACCTAGAGAAAGTTGGGATCCAGAAAGATCAGTTTGGTTTGCAGGCCTTCAGTGATCATGTCTTAATCTTATACTGCTATCTATATTTTCTTTATTGCAAGGCTGACTGCCACGTTTGACATGTGAGGGGTATAGCAATAGCTTTTTGTTTGTTTAGTCGCTAGTGTCAACTCTGCAACCCTATGGGCTGTAGCACACCAGGCTCCTCTGTCCATGGGATTTTCCACCTAGTATACTGGAGTGGGTTGCCATTTCCTTCTCCAGGGCATCTTCTGGAACCAGGGATCAAACCCACATTGACAGACAGATTGTTTATCACTGAGCTACCTGGGGAGCCCACAGCAATAGCTAACATTTCACAAACCTGTGAGGTGGGTATTACCGCCTTTTTACACAAGCGGAAACAAAATCATAGAAGTTGTGTCTCGTACAAGTATTACCAAACTAAACCTGGGTCCACTCGCAGGGGCGCATTAAAGCCAACCTGTTGAGATCAGGTTGTGATGAGGGAAAAGTGCAAGGGTTTATGCAGGTGCCAAACAAGGAGAACTGGCAGCTATTGGTGCAAAAGATTCAAATTCCCCAGTAGTTTTCAGGGAAAGGTTTTTAAAGACAGGGTGAGGATGAGGGTTTCAAATGCATGATCAGCTCGTGGACATTCGTCTGATCGATTGGTGGTGAGGTAATTCTGAGTCAATATCATCAACCCACTGGTTCAACTGGTCCGGGGTCTATGTTCTTGTGGGCAACTTACAATTAACTGCTTTGATCTAGTGGGGGTTTCACTCTCCGTAGAACAGCTCAAAGGGTATGTCTCAATATTATCTATAGCCCTTGAGGAGGAACAAAATGTCCTTGATTTTGTCTAAGGACTAAACTATTAATAATTATTTTGGTCTTACTTGGCTGTTTTGCTTTGTTTCTGCACTTTCTTACTTCTCTGATTAAGTTTATTCTTTGGAACTTGGGGAAAGTCTGGGTGGCTAAAGTTTTTCTACAAACAAGAGGCAGGTGGAGGGCATGGGGGTGGTGGGGGGTGGTCTCTTCCTATGGTCTGTTCAGGAATGCACCATAGTGTCCTGCTTCGTTACGCAAACATATAAACATCGGAAAGGAGACCTGAATGGCCTGTTCAGCAACTGTCCTGATAATCTTGGGCAAGTCTTAAAACCCTCAGAGGCTTATGTGTCTCATTATAAATAGCGGACCAATCATTTAATGGAAATAGCAGTGAAAGAACCTATGGTGGTTTTTTTAAACCAGCTGCCCCAAAACACCACTTAAAGATTCACACAAAGTTAGCCTGGAAAAGGATCTGGAAAATTATCCTGTCCTTTATTTTATTGATGAGGCGACTGTGACCCAAAAGAACCAAAGAATGACCCAAGGTCAAACAACCTATCAGGACACTGCAAACCAGAACAAGTCCTCCAGATACTGACAATACCACTAGACAATGCTGTTGCTATAGCTGAAGAAACACAATCAAAGTCACCACGTCATAACTCACATTGTCCATAGAAACACAGGCTGCCCTGGTGGCTCAGATGGTAAAACGTGAAAGCGAAAATCACTCAGTTGTGTCTAACTCTTTGCGACCCCATGCACCATATAGTCCGTGGACTTCTCCAGGCTGGAATACTGGAGTGGGTAGCTGTTCCCTTCTTCAGGGGATCTTCCCCACCTAGGGATCGAACCCAGGTCTCCAATGTTGCAGGCATATTCTTTACCAGGAGGTAAAAAATCCGCTTGCAGTGCAGGAGATGTGGGTTTGATCCTTGGGTGGGAAAGATCCTCTGGAGAAGGAAATGGCAACGCACTCCAGAATTCTTGCCTGGAGAATCCCACGGGCAGAGGAGCCTGGTGGGCTACAGTCCATGGGATCACAGACTTGTACATGACCGAGCGACTTAACACTTTCATTTAATGGACATTCACTGGACGCTGCTGAACATGGGTCACTGGCCAGAAAACGAAAATCACCCAGTTCACAGGGAATTTATGGGAATTCTCTGTACCTGAAACTGTCCTTAAAAAGAAAAAAGCTTTTTTTTGAAACTTATCTAATCTACCCTCAGGAGTTTCCAACAGTAACTCCACAACTGTAGTGACAGTTTACCAGGCCATCTGATGAGCGCTGACTACAATGATATTGACAAAGACTGTGAACTGTCTTTGTCTTCGTGAGACCACATATTGTACAATCTTGTTTATAGGAAATGTCCAGGATAGACAAATCTATAGAGACATAAAATGCCAGGGTTTGCTTATGGCTGAGGGCAGGGGAAATGGAGGAACTGGAGGTGAGAGCTGATGGGGACAGGGTTGTTTTCTGAGAAAATGAAAGTGAAATGCGTCGCTGTTTCTGGAGGAGAATCAAGAGAAAACATGAGAGGATCTGAAGCTGGAAATGAACGTGTTTTTCCAATATATGTACTATTATTTATAATGTATATATAGAAAAACCTAAAGGAAAAAATAAAATCACCCACAATACTGTCGCCAAGTCATAACTGTTAATTTTAATCTCTTAATTTTATTTGAAATTGTTTTATAAAATTGCAACCATAGACCTCTTCTTCACTTGGTGTATTTGTTTTCATGAAATTGGGAAAGGATAATATTCGAAATCATGACCTCTAATGGTTATATATTATAACCTATTTTGTGGATAGACCATAATTTATTTTACCTTTTCCTCACATTGTTTGTATTGTTTCCAGTTCTGATGTGAGAAATAACATTCTTTAATTTGCTGTTCCATAGCTGTGCGTTGAAGGCTTTCTATGTGTCAGGGCAGGGGTGGGAAGGTGAATTGGGGTCACACCTGTGATGGCAATATTTACCCATCTTCCTTTGCAGATGCAGTTCTCAGAAAATTTATAGCTGCTGAAAATGTTAAGTGGAAAAGAAACAGCACAGGGAAGTGGAGGATAAACAGCATAGCCACATCTTCAAAGAAAAAGGCAACCCTCCTGATCATATTGAATTGCAGTTTTTGAACTGCATGGTTCGGCATGGCACAGCAGGTCCCAAAGACGACTTCCCAGCACTTAATGAAATTTCTATATGGAAGAAAAATTTGAATAGAGAAGAACAAGTTAAAACCAGTACGCCTAAGCTAAACTGATTGGGAACGGTGAGCCAAAAAACTTAACTTGTTACTGTAATCCCTATTACAGAAACGATTCTGGCCATATATTGTGCTACAAAGCCGCCTTGAGGAAGGCACTTTGGAGAATGTTTTCAGTCATCACCAAAACCATATGATGATCCATACCTTTAAAGTGATACTTTCTATCTTTAAATTAGATCTCACGTTAAAGTATAATAATAAAGTTTACCTAGAGGCGGAGGAGCCTGGTGGGCTGCCGTCTATGGGGTCGCACAGAGTCGGACACGACTGATGCGAGTTAGCAGCAGCGGCGGCAGCAGAGGCCTTATAGGTTTTTTTTTTTGTTTTTTTTTTTAAACTGTATTAAAGTTATACTTTCTAATCTTAAAAAATTTTAAGTGTTTGACACTGTACTCAGGTCTGTCTCATAAAATGATTAACTGTGATCTTAGATATAATTTTTAAAAATCACTTTAAGGTCTAGAACAACAAATGCCAGGGCTGATCAAGCCAGTTAATGTATTTTACTCAACCTCTTCAAATCCTCATTGGGGTGACCATGGAGGCCTCTGTCCTCTGCTCACCTTTAACTCTTCTCCAGCCCCACCCTGAAGTCAACAGGAAGGCCTGAGTGTAAGGTGCTTACCTTTCAGATGAGAGCTATTTGGGTTCTTATATACTCAATCTGGCTTCCTAGGAGGCTCAGAGGTAGAGAATCCACCTGCCAATGCAGGAGATGCAAGCTCAATCACTGAGGCAGGAAGATCCCCTGGAGAAGGAAATGGCAATCCACTCCAGTATTGTTGCCTACAAAATTCCATGGGCAGAGGAGCTTGACAGGCTACAGTCCATGGGGTCCCAAAGAGTGGGACATGACTGAGCAGCTGAGAATGTTTGCATGCATAAAAACTGACCACCCCGATTGCCTGGGGCCTCTCTTGCCTTCTGAGATGGCCCACATCCAGAGTGTTTCCTCCCTGAATAAACTTTCTTTCACTTTACTATGGGTTGATTTTGAATTCTTTTCTGCACAAAGCCAAGAACTCCCTTTTGGCGGCTGTCCCAGGGACTCAGACATGATTTGGGATGTGACCATCCTTTTTCTCACCCCACTCTCTTTCCTGTAACACTTTGTAATTACATTTGCACATAGATCAAACAAACTTTATTTCCAATAGGGAATATATATGTATGGTTAATATAATATTTATGTCTCCCTCCAGGGCAGAAGACAGATAATGTTTGCTGTCCACAGAGTTAATATAACGCCTCCCTCCAGGCGTTTGACCCCTCCAGGGTCAAAGATTGGGCAAGTTGGCCAGTAAGTCTTTAAGATAAAGGATTCCTAAATCCAGTATTCCTAGAGTGAATGTTCCTATACCAGCCTCTATCCTAGAGTGAAGGAATCAACACTTAATAAGATAGACACAAGCTCAGGTGTCAGTTTACTGTGCGTCAGATCAGATCAGTCCCTCAGTCGTGTCCGACTCTTTGCGACCCCATGAATCACAGCACGCCAGGCTTCCCAGTCCATCACCAACTCCCAGAGTTCATTCAGACTCACATCCATCGAGTCAGTCATGCCATCCAGCTATCTCATCCTCTGTCGTCCCCTTCTCCTCCTGCCCCCAATCCCTCCCAGCATCAGAGTCTTTTCCAATGAGTCAACTCTTCGCATGAGGTGGCCAAAGTACTGGAGTTTCAGCTTTAGCATCATTCCCTCCAAAGAAATCCCAGGGCTGATTTCCTTCAGAATGGACTGGTTGGATCTCCTTGCAGTCCAAGGGACTCTCAAGAGTCTTGTCCAACACCACAGTTCAAAAGCATCAATTCTTCGGTGCTCAGCCTTCTTCACAGTCCAACTCTCACATCCATACATGACCACAGGAAAAACCATAGCCTTGACTAGACAAACCTTTGTTGGCAAAGTAATGTCTCTGCTTTTTAATATGCTATCTAGGTTGGTCATAACTTTCCTTCCAAGGAGTAAGCGTCTTTTAATTTCATGGCTGCAGTCACCATCTGCAGTGATTTTGGAGCCCAAAAAAATAAAGTCTGACACTGTTTCCACTGTTTCCCCATCTATTTCCCATGAAGTGATGGGACCGGATGCCATGATCTTCCTTTTCTGAATGTTGAGCTTTAAGCCAACTTTTTCACTCTCCACTTTCACTTTCATCAAGAGGCTTTTGAGTTCCTCTTCACTTTCTGCCATGAGGGTGGTGTCATCTGCATATCTGAGGTTATTGATATTTCTCCCGGCAATCTTGATTCCAGCTTGTGTTTCTTCCAGTCCAGAGTTTCTCATGATGTACTCTGCATAGAAGTTAAATAAACAGGGTGACAATATACAGCCTTGACGTACTCCTTTTCCTATTTGGAACCAGTCTGTTGTTCCATGTCCAGTTCTAACTGTTGCTTCCTGACCTGCATACAAATTTCTCAAGAGGCAGATCAGGTGGTCTGGTATTCCCATCTCTTTCAGAATTTTCCACAGTTTGTTGTGATCCACTCAGTCAAAGTCTTTGACATAGTCAATAAAGCAGAAATAGATGTTTTTCTGGAACTCTCTTGCTTTTTCCATGATCCAGCAGATGTTGGCAATTTGATCTCTGGTTCCTCTGCCTTTTCTAAAACCAGCTTGAACATCAGGAAGTTCACGGTTCACGTACTGCTGAAGCCTGGCTTGGAGAATTTTGAGCATTACTTTACTAGCATGTGAGATGAGTGCAATTGTGCGGTAGTTTGAGCATTCTTTGGCATTGCCTTTCTTTGGGATTGGAATGAAAACTGACCTTTTCCAGTCCTGTGGCCACTGCTGAGTTTTCCAAATTTGCTGGCATATTGAGTGCAGCACTTTCACAGCATCATCTTTCAGGATTTGAAATGGCTCAACTGGAATTCCATCACCTCCACTAGCTTTGTTCGTAGTGATGCTTTCTAAGGCCCACTTGACTTCACATTCCAGGATGTCTGGCTCTAGGTGAGTGATCACACCATCGTGATTATCTGGGTCGTGAAGATCTTTTTTGTACAGTTCTGTGTATTCTTGCCACCTCTTCTTAATATCTTCTGCTTCTGTTAGGTCCATACCATTTCTGTCCTTTATCGAGCCCATCTTTGCATGAAATGTTCCTTTGGTATCTCTGATTTTCTTGAAGAGATCCCTAATCTTTCCCATTCTGTTGTTTTCCTCTATTTCTTTGCATTGATCGCTGAGGAAGGCTTTCTTATCTCTTCTTGCTATTCTTTGGAACTCTGCATTCAGATGTTTATATCTTTCTTTTTCTCCTTTGCTTTTCACTTCTCTTCTTTTCACAGCTATTTGTAAGGTCTCCCCAGACAGCCATTTTGCTTTTTTGCATTTCTTTTCCATGGGGATGGTCTTGATCCCTGTCTCCTGTACAATGTCATGAACCTCATTCCATAGTTCATCAGGCACTCTATCTATCAGATCTAGGCCCTTAAATCTATTTCTCACTTCCACTGTATAATCATAAGGGATTTGATTTAGGTCATACCTGAATGGTCTAGTGGTTTTCCCTACTTTCTTCAATTTCAGTCTGAATTTGGCAATAAGGAGTTCATGGTCTGAGCCACAGTCAGCTCCTGGTCTTGTTTTTGCTGACTGTATAGAGCTTCTCCATCTTTGGCTGCAAAGAATATAATCAATCTGATTTCGGTGTTGACCATCTGGTGATGTCCATGTATAGAGTTCTCTTGTGTTGTTGGAAGAGGGTGTTTGTTATGACCAGTGCATTCTCTTGGCAAAACTCTATTAGTCTTTGCCCTGCTTCTTTCCATATTCCAAGGCTAAATTTGCCTGTTACTCCAGGTGTTTCTTGACTTCCTACTTTTGCATTCCAGTCCCCTATAATGAAAAGGACATCTTTTTTGGATGTTAGTTCTAAAAGGTCTTGTAGGTCTTCATAGAACCGTTCAACTTCAGCTTCTTCAGCATTACTGGTTGGGGCATAGACTTGGATTACTGTGATATTGAATGGTTTGCCATGGAAACGAATAGAGATCATTCTGTTGTTTTTGAGATTGCATCCAAGTACTGCATTTCGGACTCTTTTGTTGACCATGATGGCCACTCCATTTCTTCTGAGGGATTCCTGCCCGCAGTAGTTACTGTGCGTAACTGACACAAAAAAACAGGCATGTTGATGGAAAGCTATAAAGCGTGAAGGTTTAGTGTTATAAATGTTAAGAAGAGGCACCTTCCCAGACCTGGAGAGTCATAAGAAGCTTCCGTCAGATCAACTGGAACCTAAAGGATGATGATGTTAACCTTTTCTGACTTCAGTCAACTAAAGCTTGGACTGTGTCAACCTTTACCCAAATTTTATGCCGAGTTATCCCGCCCAAACCCCTCCATAAATAGGCATGTACCCTTAAAATGTTCCCCAACTTTGCTGTTGGGGAGACACTGCTTTGGGAAACATCTCCAGTGTTCTCCTTATTTGCTGCAAGCAATAAATCCTTCTCCCCATTTTTGGCCTGGTTGTGTTTTTGGACTTGACAGACACCAAGAGGCAAACCAATGTTGAGGGTAACAATATGATTGCTCTGAGACAGTCTCTGTGGGTCTCCTGCATTTTGCATCTCTGTCTTATGTCAGTCTTGTTCTAGGCTACTGTGGCAAGGATATTTGTAGAGTAAACAACCTAGGAAGATAGTGTCTCCCTCCAGGGCAGAAGGCAAATATGTTTTCTGCCTCCAGAGTTAATATAACACCTCCCTCCAGGGTCAAAGATTGGGCAAGTTGGCCAGTAAGTCTTTAAGATAAAATGAAAGTGAAGTCGCTCAGTTGTGTCCGACTCTTTGCGACCCCATGGACTGTAGCCTATCAGGCTCCTCCGTCCATGGGATTTTCCAGGCAAGAGTGCTGGAGTGGATTGCCATTTCCTTCTCCAGGGGATCTTCCCGACCAAGAATTGAACCCGGGTCTCCCGCATTGCAGGCAGAATCGAACCCGGGTCTCCCACATTGCGGGCAGACGCTTTACCGTCTGAGCCACCAGGGACTGGGCAAGTCTTTAAGATAAAGGATTCCTAAATCCGGTATTTCTCAGCTGTGGAGATGTTAGATGGGTAGGCATGCATTGTGTCAGAGAGCTTTAACCAAGGAAGTCAATGGGAGACCCAGAGCAGCTATCTCAGTCCTAGAGACAGCAAGCAAAAATTTGCAAACTACCTCTTCAGGCTTCAGCACAAAGCAAAGTTTATTAAAGCATAGATACACTCTCAGAGGGAGATCCGGCTGTTTATGTAAAGTGAGACCAGCCCTCCCATACCGGCTTAAGTATGTTTATACGGAGTTATTCTGCCAGGAGGCAGAATGCACTTATGGGTGAGTGACAGGTCATGGGTGAGTGACAGGGAGAGGAGGTGGGGTGCCATCATGGGTGATGATTGCTGTTTGACTGACTGTCCCAAGGTCTGTAGCAAGTTCATTATTGCATATGCCCCTACTCTTGGTTCACTAAGAGAAACTGACCTAAGGGAGGGCAAAACCACATGTAGATTTTATTATGATGTTGGTATGAGTTTGTGTTTACTAGAGTTTATATGGGACTTCCCTTGTGGCTCGCCTGGTAAAGAATCCACCTGCAATGCGGGCGACCTGGGCTCGATCCAGAGTGTATATGGGGCTATCTAGGTAGCGCAATGCTAAAGAATCTGCTTGCCAATGCAGGAGATGCAAGAGACGCAAGTTCAATTCCTGGATCGGAAAGATTTCCCTGGAGTAGGAAATGGCAACCCACTCCTGGAGTAGGAAATGGCAGCCCACTCCAGTATGCTTGCCTGGAGAATCCTATGGACAGAAGTGCCTGGTAGGCTGCAGTTCATGGGGTCACAAAGAGTTAGACATGACTGAGAACACACACACACACACACACACACAGCATGTGCAGCCCAGGGACGTTCTCTCCTGTTTCTGTGCTCCATCTTTATCAAGATAAATTGCCCACCAGCTGATCACAGTTTCCGTTGTCCTGGGTGAGGACAGGGGAGGGTCTCCAAGGTGGGGACTTAGCTGACTGCTTCCCTCCCTTCTTTAGCCACCATCGCCTCTTTGCTGCTACTATCTGGGGAGGGTCCCCAGATTGTTGGGGCTCAGCTTGATTATTCCCCTCTTGCTTTTCTTTTTTGCCTCTGTCACCTCCTTGTTGTTAATGTCTAACTACCTAACAAAACCACCCCACTGTGCATATCTGGGCAGAGCGTAGCTTGCAAATGAGAAGCTGATGCTGAAAGTGGTCATGACTTCTGATGCGGAGGCAGGCTAACTTGTTAGTGTGCAAGCTGAATAAAATCCCAGACCCTCCACAGTTCTTAATCGTGATTTTTGAGCTGAATGTTGAGGACTGGGCAGGTTCTGTCCTGAATGGTAGTGGGAAGGCCATGCATGCAAAAGGAGCAGCTCCTACAAAGGCCGAGACTGATTTGAGGGCCTTTGTGCAAGATTTGATTCTGTCTGCGTTTAGAAGTATTATGCTGGCTAAGACTTAGGAGGATAGAGGTGAACAAGTCTGAAAATGGGGAAGACTGGCAAGACAACCTGATAAGAAGCTAGGTCAACATCACCATCCCTTACGTTCTGGTTGATCTGCTTCGGTGGTTGAGTGCTTCAGGCTGATCTTTACCATTGAAAGAGAACTGGCAGGCCTTACCCAACTCACACACTGTCTCTGATAGTGTTACTTCTCCTGCCTAATAACAATCTGTACTTTTGTTCCCTGTTGTTTTGTGCTTGCTCAGTCGTGTCCGACCGTTTGTGACCCCTGGACTGTAGCCTGCCAGGCTCCTCCGTCCATGGGATTCTCCAGGCAAGAATACTGGAGTGGGCTGCTATTTCCTACTCCAGGGGTTCTTTTCAACCCAGGGTTCAAACTAGAGTCTTTTCTGTCTTCTGCATTGGTGGGCGGATTCTTTACCACTTTGCCGCCTGGAAAGCCCCACTTTTGTTCCCTGGAGAGCATTAATTACGGAGACCTGCTCAAGGGCAAGCATTTTGGCCGGGCTTAGATCCCAAAATGGCTTAGGCCAAAAATGGCTTCTATCAAGAAAGCCACACCTGTTTCTCTTTCTCTGGGGACACACTACCTTATCTGCTTACGTCACCACCTTTTAGGATGATACTCACCTTTAAATTCCATCCTCAGATCTCAGAGTCACCTCATCAGAATCCAGGCCCAAAGAGACTTGATCTATTTTTTTCTTTTTAAAGAAGGTGAAATTTGGATTTTTATGTTAAAACTTTTTAAAATTTTGAAAACCAGATTCAGACTCCGGGTCACCAGTTTATAGCCTCTGATTTCACTAGTATATACAAGAAGGAATTTGCTTACCCGTGGTCTTGGGATGCTTGTATGGACAGCCATACCTTGCCTTGGGGTTTCTCAGGTTATGCTAGTGGTAAAGAATCTGGTTGCCAATGCGGGAGACATAAGAGGCGTGGATTCCAGCCCTGGGTTGGGAAGATCCCCTGGAGGAGGGCATGGAAACCCGTTCCAGTATTCTTGCCTGGAGAATCTCAGGGACAGAGGAATTTGATGGGCTACCGTCCACGGGGTCACAGAGAGTCAGACATAACTGAAGTGTGACTTAACACACGTGCACACCTTGCCATACAAACAGTAAGATACCTGAAGGCTTGTGTTTGCCCCATAGAGCGGATGATTTACTTGTTATCCCCACCCTGTTCTCTTACGTTTGAGCTGAATAAACATGGTTTTAGAAATAA
Organism: Bos indicus x Bos taurus; assembly: GCF_003369695.1. NCBI lineage: Eukaryota > Metazoa > Chordata > Mammalia > Artiodactyla > Bovidae > Bos > Bos indicus x Bos taurus. Next base: position 88,312,135 of record NC_040084.1, on the reverse strand, counting down.
TGAAGTGAAACTGCTTGCTTCTCTTCCTTTCCTATTGTATGACGCATTGTGAATAAGCCATGGTCAGGAAAATCAAGTTTTGTTGTTTATCACAGATACACAAAGTGGGCTTTGCCCATGGGCTTGCATCACCGGGTAAAGTAGAGAAGTTTGCCTGTTGGCACTGAAAATATCTCAGCATTCTGGGCCCATCTCCTCTCTCTCACCGTGAAAGCCAGTCATTAGGACAGGCACTTAGCCTAAAGGGAATTTTTCAGGCTAAATTTAATATTTGAAAAGTAATCAAAAGATATAGAAAATGGTCTGTCACAGGCTGCTGTTATATCATAACACTTCTTTTCTTCTCTCTCTCTCTCTTTTTTGGCCACACTGAGAGGCATGTGTGATCTTATTTCTCTGACCAGGGGTCAGATCTGTGCCCCACATGCAACAGAAGCATGGAGTCCTAGCCACTGATTCACCAGGGAATGCCACCCTGAATTATTTTCTACACATTTTCTAATTATTTTCTAAGACGAGGCAAAGTAGTACAGTAGTATAATTCAGACAAATCTTGATCTTTCTAGAATCAACACACTAATTCACACTGTATTTTGCTTTGTATTTTACAAACTTTATTAAATAATGAGCATTACTAACTTTCATTATCTTATATACAGTATTTAAACTGTTTTCCAAGATGCATGGGGTTTTTTTGTTTTGTTTTGTTTTTTTGCACAAAGAACAGAGTAGGTGAAAAGTGAACTTATAAAAACAATTAAATCTTCAGTACAGAGACCTAATAAGAACTTGACATACACTTAAGTACATATAACTCTTTCCCTGCAATTATATACATCCCTACCCCACCTCCCGAAGAAACTATTTTTTTTTTTGAAACTATTTTAAACAAGAGCACTCAATGGATAACTTTGAGGGAAAATATGAACCTGATGATATATGTACACACAGATCTCAAAATCTGCATCCTGGCTGACAGAAGGGGTGTACAGAACTACAGATTTGTCCTAGAACCTAAAGACAACCATACAGACATTTTATACAGTAAGACAGCAGCCTTCGTGCAGCAGGGTGTCTTCCTATAAGTAATATCAAAGTCGTGCAACAGGACTGGTGTGGAGAATTAATAATTTCTGAGAGTAAGACACCAGAGTATATGGATAATACAGAATCTGGGTCTTACAAACTAAAAAGCAGAACTGGGAAACTGTGTTCCTGGGACAAGAAAGTCAGGTAACTTTGTTTTGTAAACACATTTACACATATCTCTAGCAAGTCTGAGAATCCACACTCTGTTACAATGCTTCTCTTTTCTGATACTGCTTCATCTTGAAAACTCATGTTATGTTTAAAGAAAGGCCATGAAAGAAGAAATGTTTCCAGAAAACTGTTCGTCAATATGGACTTTGTTTTATAAGCTACAAGAAGAAAGTACAGTACGGAAAAAGAAGATATGGGTTATGTTTTTGTTACTTAGAAAAGGAATGCGTTAGGTACCTGTGTATAAGGATGGTCACATTTTATGTTCTTAAGTACAAGAGGCATAGCACTTAAAGAGAAAAAAGAATTATGCTAAGATGACTCAAAGTACTGATTCAAATCAACATCATTGCTTATCTTTAAATGAAAAGCCCAGATCCCATTTCCCTATACAGACTAGCGTATCTTTTAAGATGAAAACAGAGGGTGGGGAAGGGACCACAGAATGTAGCTAAAATGAGAATGCAAAGGCCACTGTTTGAGAAAATATTCTTTTTTCATTTACTGGAGTCTTCAAAAAAATATTTTTAGAAAGCAGCAATAAATCCGCTATCATTTTTCTCTTCAGCTTCTTTAATTTTGTGTTTCACTCACAAGGTCTTGCTTTTGTTTTTCTGTTCCCTTCTGTAAAGAGTTGTATCAGTCATCATATCACAATGAACTGCTATTTAAAGGCCACAATTACAACATGAAAGTAAGATATGACTAGTCAGAACTTAGTGACCAAAGATTCTGCTCTTCTGTATGCCCCCAAACAATGAAAAAAGACTGCCATATTATGTCTGGATTAGAAAATAAATGTCATGGCCCTCAATAAAATCCTCAAGGCTGGGTTCAGGTTATCGGGATGAGCACAAGACTCGTGAAAGGGCATCTGCACAGCTGCTCTGGGAAGGCTAGCTTTAAAGGACACTGTTTTAGCTTATGGTTTACTTCGTGTTGATTAAAAACAGGCATAAGAAGTAGTGGAGGTTTCTATCTGCTCCCTACCCCCAACTGTCACATGATGAGATAATCAAGTTGTAACCAGATGTCAACCCATCTTCTCTAATAAGTCGATTTGCATTTTCTTGCACTTGGTTTTAAACCATTAAGGGAATCATTCATTTAACCCCATGGAACATAAAATACATCATGAGCAGCACATTCTTCAGGCTTTGTTCAGGAATACAGGTAAGAATTTTTGCTTATAGAAGATTGGTCATATTACATTCTAATTTCCAATAATTACACACTTTCTGCACTATAATGACCTGATGTAAGGAAGTCAGCATAGAAACCCTAAAATGGGTATCTAGACAATATTCTGATTAGAGATCCCTCATTTGAGGTTTTCTAGGGTCTTGTCATGAATTTAACAGAAATGTCACAGGTAAGCATGATCCTTTAAACGGCTTTAGTTTCCTTTCTTTTTCCTTCCTTGTCGCCTCTGAGTCCTAGGATAAAACTAACTAGTGGCTTCCAGGTAATAGGAGAGGATTATTGTATTTCTTAAAGTCTTAGTACTAATTGTCAGGAGAGGGGGAAAAAAATACCATGGCCATCATGTTTTAAAAAAAAAAAAGTCTAAAAATTTTCAAGGAAGATTGACTTACATGAAACATGAAGACCATCAGCATCAGAAAACAGTGTTACGTGCTGACATTTGCTACAGTACAATCCTGGCTGATCGCCAGACGTTTCAAAAAATTGTGCTATTAAAGAAAGTATATTTTACATCTCTGGTTATTACAAAGTTGTTTTAATCTGGTGCATACAAAACACCTCTCAGAATCTGTAACTCACGAGCATAGTAAGAAGTTAATTGAGACAGCTACTCTTAAGAACCTTTAGGCAAAGCTGCTTGAACTAAGACACTGAAATTTTTCCCTTAGAGACTGGACAATATTTTGCTGATTGGGAGATGGGCCCTTCCAGAGATAGTCATTCAGTTTGTCGGGATCATTGTATGGCGTCAGATACGGCGAAATCCCAAGTTTGCCACTTACTGGCTTTTTTGGAGTGCACGGACTATTCAAAGAGTAAGAAGTCGTGTGGCTGCAGACGTTATCTGCAAAGTCAGCGTCTGTAATCTTTGGGTCAGATTTCCTCCTCCGACTGTGAGACAGTTCTAACTCAGACTCATCTTCTTCTGACTTGATCTCCACATAGTCATCTTCGTCTCCTTCAGTCTCTTTGAAATTGGAAAAATAGTTCTGGGTAGCCATTTGAGCACTTAAAGGTAAATTTCTATTCACTACCAGAACTTTCTGCGAGTCCTGGAGTGTGAGATCTGAGCGTTTTTCAAGGCCCTGTTGACCTGAGTCAGCAATACTTGGCAGCAAGTCCTGGTGACTCTCCCACCTTGAACTTCTGTGTAGAGAGACAGGCTGCTGCTTTGCCACGCCACTAGGGTAGTTGATGGAGTCTGCAGACTTGTTTATCAGGATGGAGGAAGATGATTGGGACCTGTTATAAGGCTGAGATTTAGCACTGATTCCTTTCCGACCCAGAGAGTTGTAAAGATGGCCCTGGCAGGAGTTCTCTTTGTTTGGCTGGCTGACCACCACGCTGTGTCTCTGCACGAAGCCCAGCAGAGGGTCGGAGGTTTGAAGAGAAGGCACAGAGCAAGCTGCAGACAGTTGTTTTGGGGTACTTCTTGCATTGATCTCTAAGATGGGATATTTTGACTTTAAGTCTTGCTCTGGCCAGGGACAGAAGTCAGCTAACTCTCCATTACTATAGGTTGAATGCAAAAGCCAGTCCTCGCTACCTTGCTGGGCATGGGAAGGTGATGCAGAGCTGAGGTTGGAGGGGTCTTGAGGGCTGGCCCAGCCATCCTTCTGAGTCTTAAAGGGGGTCTCTCTAAATACAATCTGGTCATACAGTTGGGAATACTCAGCAATCCTGGCACCTGGAAGGAAAGTATTAAAACAATAAATATACACAGAATCACTTCTGCATGTGAAGATTAAAAAACTAAGAATGTTCTAATAACGTATTTAAAATATTTAAACAGTAGACAGGACTTTAAAGTTTGAGGATGAGAAATCATCAAATGCTAAGCAACACAAAATTAATTAATTAATTAAACTAACACAGTCTAAAAAAAAAAGCCACCTAAAACTTCATTTAATTTGACCTAATTCTGGATTATTTTATTTCAACAGCAGGTCTGCAAGGGTTCCCTGTTCGTAATGAAAATTTCTAGTGTTTTTTACGAGCATGGAATAGTGTCAGTGGATCATAAAACAGGAATCATAAAAATAAGAAAGTCAGCACTTAAACCCTGGTCAACAAAAAATAACTCAAGTAGTCATTAAAAGAAGCACACCCACCGTGCAATGGCTACTAACCCTGCCTCACAGGCTTGGCTGCTCTCAGACTACTACTACTGGAAGAGTCTGCTTCTAGCGGCTGCTCCTGTACTTTCTGTTTCCAGGCAGCCCCCCACTGCCACTGTCTGGGGATGTTGACAGGAGGTCCTTACTTCCAGGACTTCAAGACCACACGTCCCGACTGACCCACATCTCCTTTCCCATCACCGAGAAGCAGGCCACTGAAGTTTTCCAAGATAAGTCTTCCAAGTCTTAATGTCTTGGCTTTCAAGACATTAAGCATGAATCATCCTGTACATATAATCCATAATATAATGCTCTCTAGTACTGGTTACAGGACAGGATTTTGCCACCATTTCCATGAAAGCTATTGCCATTTCAGATTAAGCTATGAGGCCATTATCCTCTCTGCTCCACTTCTGAGTGCAGACATTTCCATTTATCAATTTTTGCTTTTTGGCTCTGCCAGGTGGCATGTGGGATCTTAGTTCCCTAGCCTGGAGACCAAACCCCTGTTCCCTGAAGTAGAAGCAGAGAGTCTTAACCACTGGGCCACCAGGGAAGTCCCAGAGTACAGACATTTCTAAAGACATTAACAGAACCAAGATATGGATAGAGAATTCTGTTGGGTCAGGAATGATCTAGAAGAGAGAGCCCAGAGACATCAATTTCAAAAGTTGTCTCCCCCCACCTTCCGGTCCAGGTACCCATATGACCACTGTAGCATCCAAGAATTCCATGAATCCTATAAATTGCTCAGACCACATCTACAAAGTCCCCATGAAAGGAAGCTATCTATCCTGTATATAAGGACCAGGAAGTGACAGCATATCTCCTACTTGAAGCCATTTCTATTTCTAGTAAATCATTCCTTGAAGTTAAACTAAACATTTAGTTGAGCTCCTGCCATTTCTTTCAAGTTTGTCTTCTGTGAGGACAGACAACAAGGTGCTGAAACTTCCTCAAAATTACTTGCCCCTTAGTCCCCGGAATCAGGATGAATAGTGTTTATCTTCTCATTTTAGGTCCTGCATTCATTCAGATCCTTTAGACTTTTGAGTCCAAATTCCTTTGAAGGACAGAGATTATTAGCTTAGAATATCTAGTAACAAACACTTGAACTCCTTAAAAGGCATAGTAAAGACTCTTGATACCAATTAAGATTTGGTAACCCCTTAAGACTGGAAAAGGTCAGTTTTCATTCCAATCCCAAAGAAAGGCAATGCCAAAGAATGCTCAAGCTACTGCACAATTGCACTCATCTCACATGCTAGTAAAGTAATGCTCAAAATTCTCCAAGCCAGGCTTCAACAATACATGAACTGTGAACTTCCTGATGTTCAAGCTGGTTTTAGAAAAGGCAGAGGAACCAGAGATCAAATTGCCAACATCTGCTGGATCATGGAAAAAGCAAGAGAGTTCCAGAAAAACATCTATTTCTGCTTTATTGACTATGTCAAAGCCTTTGACTGTGTGGATCACAATAAACTGTGGAAAATTCTGAAAGAGATGGAATACCAGACCACCTGACCTGCCTCTTGAGAAATCTGTATGCAGGTGAGGAAGCAACAGTTAGGACTGGACATGGAACAACAGACTGGTTCCAAATAGGAAAAGGAGTACGTCAAGGCTATATATTGTCACCCTGCTTATTTAACTTATATGCAGAGTACATCATGAGAAACGCTGGACTGGAAGAAACACAAGCTGGAATCAAGATTGCTGGGAGAAGTATCAATCACCTCAGATATGCAGATGACACCACCCTCATGGCAGAAAGTGAAGAGGAACTCAAAAGCCTCTTGATGAAAGTGCAAGTGGAGAGTGAAAAAGTTGGCTTAAAGCTCAACATTCAGAAAAGGAAGATCATGGCATCCGGTCCCATCACTTCATGGGAAATAGATGGGGAAACAGTGGAAACAGTGTCAGACTTTATTTTTTTGGGCTCCAAAATCACTGCAGATGGTGACTGCAGCCATGAAATTAAAAGACGCTTACTCCTTGGAAGGAAAGTTATGACCAATATAGATAGCATATTCAAAAGCAGAGACATTACTTTGCTAACAAAGGTCCGTCTAGTCAAGGCTATGGTTTTTCCTGTGGTCATGTATGGATGTGAGAGTTGGACTGTGAAGAAGGCTGAGCACCGAAGAATTGATGCTTTTGAACTGTGGTGTTGGAGAAGACTCTTGAGAGTCCCTTGGACTGCAAGGAGATCCAACCAGTCCATTCTGAAGGAGATCAGCCCTGGGTGTTCTTTGGAAGGAATGATGCTAAAGCTGAAACTCCAGTACTTTGGCCACCTCATGGGAAGAGTTGACTCATTGGAAAAGACTCTGATGCTGGGAGGGATTGGGGGCAGGAGGAGAAGGGGACGACAGAGGATGAGATGGCTGGATGGCATGACTGACTCGATGGATGTGAGTCTGAGTGAACTCCGGGAGTTGCTGATGGACGGGGAGGCCTGGCGTGCTGCGATTCATGGTGTCGCAAAGAGTCGGACACGACTGAGCAACTGAACTGAACTGAACTGAACCCCTTAAGAGACTGAAAACCTACATGGACTTACCCATCCTGAAATATACAACGTTTAGTCAACTATGAAACCCAGCCAATGTCAGCTGGAACTTTAGGCCTGTCTTTGGTTAGCAGTCCCACCTGAAAGTCAAGATGGTTCTTCCTGAGCCATTCTCACCTACACCATGGCTCTGAGCCTGGTGCTACAGCTCAATTAGGAAGGCTCTGTACTTTCACAAGCTTCCAAGAAAATGACGATTTGGGAGAGAACAGTGAGGGCTAATTTTAAAAATTCAGTTAAACTACTGCAGCACCAAAATTTAACTCCAAAGTCTTATAAGAACTGTTAGCTCTTGATTTTTAGAACATCTCAACAAAACCCCAGAAAAATCTCAAACCATGTATTATTCAAAATAGTCACAGTATTTCTCATGCTTTTTTCTTCATCACAGTTCTTCTTCCTTTTCTTAATCAAGTCCTTAATCAATTTACCTCTCAAGACCCTCTATAAGCCCTATCACTTCTATAGATCCTTTTCTAACTTATTTCTCTGAAGTCTTATATACTAGTATGCACCATAATATTTAGCTGTTGCTTGTATATGTATATATGCATTTGTTCACACAATCTTGTGTTGGTAGCTGTTTTATCTAAGCTGGTTTATTATTCCATCTACTCCGCCACAGAACAATCCCCACTGAAATCAAAACATAGTTCTGGATAGAAATTGGTCTCAAGAACTACTTGATTACTCAGAATTTTTGGACAGCCTCTGTTCATTCTAAATATGTTAAACATAAAGGTGCCTTCCTTAAGACTATACCACTAAGACTGGAAAGGCAGCCAAGAATTCGGGTTTAGCAGGAAAAGGAGCAGCAGAACGACAGGTGTTAGTAAAATGCTATGTAAACACATATATTTTATACAACTTATAATGGGCACAATTTATCTTCAGATAATAGAAAGCTGACCATTTATAAATTTGGAATAAAAAGTATCTCATAAGTAGACAATTTTCTGTGACTAGTGTGTGTGTCTTTTTGGTCTCAGCTTGACATTCTAAGAAAGTCTATAACTTGCCTGATGCTAACAAGAAGGTGAGACAAGCTTTCAGAGCAATAGGCTGTCATGAAATAGAGTCCCTTAGTCAGACATATCGGAAATAGCCAGCTCAAGATGACACCTCTAGCCTAGAAAACTTAGTAGAAGTCAGCAGGATCAACATTCTTCCTCTTTCTTAGTTCAGGCATTAACAGTCCTTATAGACCAAGTACATTATCAGTATTCTACAAGCCCAGGTTTATTTCTTTTTTGTAAGTTTAGAAGGGAAAATTCTTGTCATTACAGACGAAAATTTGAAGTGATTCTTATTGATAGAAGTATGAAATAGAATATTTTCAAGGCAGGATTAAAATCGATGCTTCTAATGTTGCTTGGGTGTAGAGAACAAAATGTTATTTTGCCTTTCTTACTTTATACAAGGAGGAAAATTCCTCAAACCTTTATGGAGTCTTCTCCCACGTAAAATATCACCAAAAAAAAAAAAAAAAATTGTGTGTGTGGTGGGTGGGAAGGGAACCCAAAGCTTCTTTGGTCTCTAAGACTGTCAGGAGGAAGGCCTGATGGGACAAGATGGCCAGCATGCGCTCCAAAAGGTGGGAGGGACTAGACCTGGTTGGGTGACTTATAGGCGGAAGTGTGGCCCGGCCCGGGGCCTGTAGACCCCGGCTAGAGAGTTCAATAAAGGTGCTGGAGAGTTTCAGCAGGTGAATAGGGCGTTCCTCCTTCCGCACAACACCGAGAGCAAGCTCCTGGCAAAGTGGCAAGGCCCATACGGAGAAGTCTGGAGAATCGGTCCATTCGATTACGACGTCCTGTGCCCAGATAAACAAGAGAGAGAAAAGGAGTCATCATGTCAACTGATTGAAAGCCTGGTGGGCACAGGAAGTGGTCTCGATCCACCCAGATGGAAGAGTCCTCAGGTCTGAGAGGAGGCGGGCCCTAGGGACATACTCCCGCCAGCCAGCAGGGGGAGACACCATTCTCAGAAGGTGACTCTGGAGAGATCTCTTTCTTAGAGAGAATGTTGATGGTAGCCCACCACGTGGAGAAAGGGCCCAGACACAGAGCTGAAAAATAAAAAGATCCTACAGGAGCCCAGGAAGACACCAGTAGGCAAAACAAAAAGAACAAACCAAAAGTGGGGAAAAAAGCAAAAGAAAACCCCAAAAGGAAATCTACTTAATATTTAAAAGGTGGGTAAACGTGAAAGTGAAGTCACTCAGTCGTGTCCGACTCTTTGTGACCCCATGGACTGTAGCCCACCAGGCTCCTCCCTCCATGGGATTCTCCAGGCAAGAGTACTGGAGTGGGTTGCCATTTCCTTCTCCAGGGGATCTTCCTGACCCAGGGATCGAACCCTGGGCTCCTGCATTCCAGGCAAACGTTTTAACCTCTGAGCCAGCAGGGAAGCCCTAGGATAATAAGGACTATTCAAAGTTGTACTGAGTTCTCATGATTCAGTATTGAGACCTGGCTTCTACCAGGGTTAGAACTTTGTATGGTTAATGGATGGTCCATATTCCAAACAATGTGCCTCAAGCAATTACCTCTTTTTAAAGGACAATGTGCTGGCCTAATCAATCTATTCTCAAGTGAAACCTCACTATGGTATTTGCTCTCATTCTGAGGTGCCGTAGCCTGGATTCAGTCAGTGGTTGCATTGCCAATACGCCACTTATGCTCTAAAACAGTCTGCCTGCAGCTGGAATTCAGTCACTTGTTCTACATGTAATAACAAACCAGTTTAGCAACACTAGAGTTAGAAAAGGGACGTGAATTAATTCAAGCATGTTATTGCAAAGAGAAAAATATATGCGATCCAGCCTTTATCATATTTGTATAAATATCACTTTTAACCTTTATTTTACTTAAAAAGAAGAACAAGTCAAAGAGTTTGTAAAATCCTTCAGGTCACATTTCCAGGGCTTAACATCCCTAAATGTTAAGAAATCTTACTGTATGAAAATTCTTAAACATTCCCAAACTTAAAAATTTTTTTCCCTACAGATTTTGGTCATGCAACTTGTTGAGTTCACTTAGGACTCAGATACCTGCTTCTTATTCTCTGGTTCCCACATAAGAAAGCAGTCCCAAAGACAGGAAGTCAGTGGCATCAAGCTGGCCGGATGAGCCATGTTGCCATCAAGCCAATTAACAAGACATGCCCAGATAGTGAGCCATCTGGTTTTTACTTCTAGTTGGAGAACTGTCTCCTCTCATTTGATACAGAGGCAGTTCTTAGTCAGAAGTTCTATGGCAGGGATTCCTAAAATAGGATGGAAAGTCCACAGTTTACAAAACTCAGATTCCTGAGCCTAACCCCAGAAATCTCTCCGAATCTGGAGGTGAAAAACTCCTCAGGTGACAGCACCCTCAGGTTTTTTTCTTTCCATGACAATCCTGAGCTTTATTCACATAGATGCCCGGCTTCCACGAAGAACCCTGTGTAATTTAGCCAGGGGATATGTATATTTTTTCCCATGTCCTGAGGCAAGCAGGATTTTAGTTCCCTGACCAGGGATTGGATTTGGGATCTTGTGGTAAGAGTGTCAAGTCCTAACCACAGGACCACCAGGGAATTCCCTGTACTTCTTTATAATTGAGAAAAAGGCAAACATGATTATCTCATTCTTTCAACCCTAATGGTACCAATATCACACCTGTGACCCTGGTTTAGTTCTGCCCCCAAAGGAGGCTTGACTAAAAGAATTAAATTCCTTGGAAGCATACCTGAGAATACCAAATGACATATTATCAGATGGATTATAGCAGCTATTAAAAAAAAAAGTAACAAATGAAAAACAGCTGGGTTAGTATGAACAGTTTTTTAAAAACTGCAGAAGGGACTCCTTTTTGTCTTTGTTAGGATGAGTAGGCGTTATTGTTGGGATTCTGGAGCAAAAAGCAATCCTATTCCGTGTGTGTCCAAACCTTAAACTCTTCACTCCGCTACCCAGCCACTCCTTCTAACACACTGATGCACAGGGAAAAAGCTGTAGATGCCACCAGTGAAACTGAAGGCTATTTTTCAACCTTAGATTAAATTAGACAAAGCTGCTTCAAACAGTATATCTGGAGTGATGACGTCACAGACACCAGGAACCCCTCCAGACCCACTGGTGTGATGGGGTGGGTGCTTCGTCTGCGTGTCAGTGAGCCTGTGGTCTCGCTGTGAGAATGAACATCGGGGTAGCAGCATCCTCACAGTGCTAGGGGCATTTAGAACCTGAGCGCGACTCTCTGCCGGTCCTCGGAAAGAGAAGGGCTGCTTGGGACCTACCGATGGCGGGCCCGCCCTGCCTCTTCTCTTCTAGGATGGCCGCCAGGTCCTTGGACGCGGGCTTCTGCGGCTGGCTACTGAGCGTCTGTTCCAGCTCTGGGTTTTTCACTTTTAGCAGCTGATTTGCCTTCTTGATCTTCTGACTGTACTGCCTGGCCATCAGGAAAACCCTGCTCCTGGTCTTGTCTACATTGTCCAGCCCGGGCTCAGGGTTCTCTAGGTCCGCTGAGGACAGGCTGCCGCCGGCCACATCATAGGGACTCTCTGCGGGCGGCAGGTCACTGGCCAGCGACAGCCGGTGGAGACTCAGGCAGGAGCTGTCTTTGGAGGCTGGGGCTCGGTCCAGGGCGCAGGGGGCTGGCCCGGGCCTGTCTGCTGGCGGCGCGAGGAGAGCCCGGCCCGCGGCCAGCGAGAGCGGGGAGCGCGCGCTCAGCTCCGGGGCACTGCCCGCCAGCGGCCGCTCCTGCACGTCATCTTTGCTAACCGGAAACGCGGCCAGGAGCCGGTTTCTGGCTTTGACTTCGTTTTTCTTGATGTAATTTTCCAAGTCATTCCAGATTTCATCTACTTCTTCAGACAGTTTATCAGAGATGGACCGATCCGCTAGGGCCAAGTTGCAGCCGAAGGAGTTATAGAGCAAACTCAGATAATCGTTATCAGAGGAGCCTGGCGGGTAGGGCCCCTCGTCCTCACTGAACTGGAGGCTGTCCTGGGAAGCAGAGGCCCGCAGACTATCACAGCACCCCAAGTCGGCCTCCAAGCCCAGGAAGGTGCTCCTTGCAGAACGCTTCGGGCTGCTGCCCTTGAAGTCCCGGGAGGGCGCCTCCGGGAGCGCAATGGTGTCATAGACATTCTCCTCCATCACCTGGAGGTCGTGCATGCTTTGGTTCCAGGCCTCCCCGGCCGGGAGGGCTCCATCTCTCCTGGGGTGCAATGTGCTCTCCTCCTCAGGCCCCGCTGGCTTCTTGGAGAAGGCCAGCTCTGGGGTGCTCTTGGGGCGAACAGAGTCCCTGACTGGTTTCTGGGGACTGACTTCAGCGTCTTCGCGTTTAGCAACCATCAGTTTCAAGTCCTCGTAACTTATGTTGTCATAGACATGGTCTATGTCATCTATAGTCAACTCTATAGAGGACCCGTAGGGAGTTGTCCCGTCCTGCCCCTCTGTTTTAGGGTCACCCTGCAGTTCCCTCCGGGAGCTGTACTGAGAACCACCACTGTCCCTAGTTCTTATGTCAGGGGGACACGTGTTGCTCTCGCCAGCACTGCTGGCCCGCCGCACAATCCTGTGGCCAGAGCTGGAGGTCTCGGAGGACTCAATTTGTCCCATGTGCCAACTGCAAGGTCGACTAGAAGTACCATCTTCACACAGCTGGGCTGAGTTCAGATCCGAGGAGGAGAAGGATGGCAGGAACATCTGATAGTCGTCTTCATCCTCCTCGTTCTCCTGCGACCTTCGGCTGGGAAACAGGGCTTGGCGGATCTGGTGGTCGGTCCAGATGTTTCTGACAGCCCCACCCCCACGAAGCACGCTCAGGATGGTCGAACTGCTTGGCTGACTGTTCCGCTGGGCAGGAGAGGGCCCTGCTGAAGTCAACTGGGGAGACCCTTCCTCTCTGGAAACCTGAGGATGAGAGAAACATACCGATTGAATTACCCCCGACAGGTCACGTAATTCAGAATAGTCTCCTGTATTTACACATTGTCTTTCCCCCTAGACGTGATATTCTTAAAGAAAATCATCAGGACACATGGTTGATTTTTAACTGAATTGAAAGCACATTGGATATTTTGCAGTAGGGGCAGAAAGGACAGGAACTGATGTTTACTGAGAAATAGGCTCAGCTATCGGAGAAGGCAATGGCACCCCACTCCAGTACTCTTGCCTGGAAAATCCCATGGACCAAGGAGCCTGGTGGGCTGCAGTCCATGGGGTCGCTAAGAGTCGGACATGACTGAGCGACTTCACTTTGACTTTTCACTTTCATGCATTGGAGAAGGAAATGGCAACCCACTCCAATGTTCTTGCCTGGAGAATCCCAGGGACGGGGGAGCCTGGTGGGCTGCCGTCTATGGGGTCGCACAGAGTCGGACGCAACTGAAGCGACATAGCAGCAGCAGCAGGCTCAGCTATTTGAAGACGTTCTCCAAACTGCATGTTCATAATCACTCTTTGAAGTGGATATGATTGTACCAGTTTCAGTGGTAAAGAATCCGCCTGCAAAGCAGGAGTTGCAGGAGATGCAGGTTCAATCCCTGGGTCAGGAAGATTCTCTGGAGCAGGGCATGGCAACCCACTCCAGTATTCTTGCCTGGAGAATCCCATGGACAGAGGAGCCTGGTGGGCTACAGTCATAGGGTCGCAAAGAGGTGGACATGACTGAAGCAACGTAGCAAACAGGCACGCACGTACCAGTTTCACAGTAAGCACATTTAGGCTCTTAGGGTTCAGTAACTTAACTCTCCCTCGTCAGTGGAAAGGCTAGGATGCAAACCCAGGTCACCTTACCCCACTGCAGGGAATCAGCTAAATACAGAAAACTGTCAGATACTTCAAATCATTTTGATATGCTCTTGGAAAATAATATTATACAAATGAACATATATAGGTGTCAAGGGCCATGGTATCTGGTTTCTTTTTGGGGCTTGATCCTTAGCAGTCTCATCCTGGTTATTGGTGTACCAGAAACACCTCTGTCAGTGATCTGACTATGTCCTTTGAGAGTTTCTTTTAAATCTCTGAAACTGCATGACCCTGACTTGCACTGCCTTGGTTTATAGATTCTAAGCAAAAGAGCCTTTGTTTCAGGAAGTTAATTTAATCCACTATTGAACTAATGAAATTTTTACTTTCTTTCAGAATACACTTAATTAATATTTAGATGTCTGTTAGGAAGTAAGTACGAGTGACACTAATGACTTTTAATCAGAGAGAACAATGAGTCTCTAATAACTTGGAACCTTTCCTGATGGAGCTCAACTGTGCATGCAGGGAGCACACTGCCCTCTGATATCCTCTGTGGGTATTGGGATTAGCTTCAAAGAGTTGAAAGGGTTAGGACAGGTTCAACCTAATTATTACCAGCGACATATTTTCTGGTCAAAACACTAGCATAACCTATTGGAAATGTCAAATTAACAAGAACTTTTCATCACTGATCAATGAAACTGGGATACCTATTACCTTGATATTCAGTTCAGTTCAGTGGCTCAGTCGTGTCTGACTCTTTGCGACTCCATGGACTGCAGCACGCCAGGCTTCCCTGTCCATCACCAACTCTTGAAGCTTACTCAAGCTCATGTCCATTGAATTGGTGATGTCATCTAACCATCTCATCCTCTGTCATCCCCTTCTCTTCCCGCCCTCAATCTTTCCCAGCATCAGGGTCTTTTCCAATGAGTTAGTTCTTCGAATCAGTTTACCAAAATATTGGAGCTTCAGCTTCAGCATCAGTCCTTCCAGTGAACATTCAGGACTGATTTCCTTTAGGATGGACTGGCTGGATCTCCTTATAGTTCAAGGGACTCTCACAAGTCTTCTCCAACACCACAGTTCAAAAGCATCAATTCTTCGGTGCTCAGCTTTGTTCATAGTCCAACTCTCACATCCATACATGACCACTGGAAAAACCATAGCTTTGACTAGATGGACCTTTGCTGACAAAGTCATGCCTCTGCTTTTTAATATGCTGTCTAGGTTGGTCATAGCTTTTCTTCCAAGGAGCAAGTGTCTTAATTTCATGGCTGCAATCACCATCTGCAGTGATTTTGGAGCCCCCCAAAATGAAGTCTGTCACTGTTTCCACTGTTTTGCCATCTATTTCCCATGAAGTGATGGGACTGGATGCCATGATCTTCGTTTTCTGAATGTTGAGCTTTAAGACACTTTCACTTTCATCAATAGGCTTTTTAGTTCCTCTTCACTTTCTGCCATAAGGGTGGTGTCATCTGCATATCTGAGGTTATTGATATTTCTCCTGGCAATCTTGTTTCCAGCTTGTGCTTCATCCAGCCTGGCATTTCTCATGATATACTCTGGCATATAAGTTAAATAGCAGGGTGACAATATACAGCCTCGACATACTCCTTTCCCGATTGGAACCAGTCTGTTGTTCTATGTCCAATTCAGCTATTGCTTCTTGACCTGCATATAGATTTCTCAGGAGGCAAGTCAGGTGGGCTGGTATTCCCATCTCTTTCAGAATTTTCCACAGTTTGTTGTGATCCACACAGTCAAAGGCTTGGGTGTAGTCAATAAAGCAGATGTTTTTCTGGAACTCTCTTGCTTTTTCTGTGATCCAGTGGATGTTGGCAATTTGATCTCTGGCTCTTCTGACGGGATAAATCCAGCTTGAACATCTAGAAGTTCATGGTTCATGTACTGTTGAAGCCTGGCTTGGAGAATTTTGAGCATTACTTTGCTAGCATGTGAGATGAGTGCAACTGTGCGGTAGTTTGAACATTCTTTGGCATTGCCTTTCTCTGAGATTGGAATGAAACCTGACCTTTTCCAGTCCTGTGGCCACTGCTGAGTTTTCCAAATTTGCTAGCATATTGAGTGCAGCACTTTCACAACATCATCTTTTAGGATTTGATATAGCTCAACTGGAATTCTATCACCTCCACTAGCTTTGTTCATAGTGATGCTTCCTAAGGCCCACTTGACTTCGCATTCCAGGATGTCTGGCTCTAGGTGAGTGATCACACCATCGTGGTTATCTGGGTCATGAAGATCTTTTTTTGTATAATTCTGTGTATTCTTGCCACCTCTTCTTAATATCTTCTGCTTCTATTAGGTCCATACCATTTCTGTCCTTTATTGTGCCCATCTTTGCATAAAATGTTCCCTTGGTATCTCTAATTTTCTTGAAGAGATATCTGGTTTTTCCCATTCTATTGTTTTCCTCTATTTCTTTGCATTGATCGCTGAGGAAGGCTTTCTTATCTCTCCCTCTATTCTTTGGAACTCTGCATTCAAATGAGTCTATCTTTCCTTTTCTCCTTTGTCTTTTCGCTTCTCTTCTTTTCTCAGCTATTTGTAAGTCCTCCTCAGACAACCATTTTGCCTTTTTGCATTTCTTTTTCTTGGGGATGGTCTCTATCACTGCCTCCTGTACAATGTCATGAGCCTCCATCCATAGTTCTTCAGGCGCTCTATCAGATCTAATCCCTTGAATCTATTTGTCATTTTCACTGTATAATTGTAATGGATTTGATTTAGGTAAAACCTGAATGATCTAGTGGTTTTCCCTACCTTCTTCAATTTAAGTCTGAATTTTGTAATATGGAATTCATGATCTGAGCCACAGTCAACTCCTGGTCTTGTTTTTGCTGACTGTATGGAGCTTCTCCATATTTGGCTGCAAAGAATATAATCAATCTGATTTCGGTGTTGACCATCTGGTGATGTCCATGTGCAGTCTTCTCTTGTGTTGTTGGAAGAGGGTGTTTACTATGACCAGTGCATTCTCTTGGCAAAAGTGTTAGCCTTTGACTTGCTTCGTTTTGTACTCCAAGGCCAAATTTGCCTGTTACTCCAGGTATATCTTGACTTTCGACTTTTGCTTTCCATTCTTCTATAATGAAAAGGACATCTTTTTTGGTGTTAGTTCTAGAAGGTTTTGTGGGTCTTCATAGAACTGTTCAACTTCAGCTTCTTCAGCATTACTGGCTGGAACATAGACTTGGATTACTGTGATACTGAATGACTTGCCTTGGAAATGAAGAGAGATAATTCTGTCATTTTTGAGATTGCATCCAAATACTGCATTTCAGACTCTTTTGTTGACTATGATAGCTACTCCATTTCTTTTAAGGTATTTTTGCCCACAGTAGTGGATATAATGGTCATCTGAGTTAAATTCATCCATTCCAGTCCATTTTAGTTCACTGATTCCTAAAATGTTGATATTCACTTTTGCCACCTCCTGTTTGACCATTTCCAATATGCCTTGATTCATGGACCTAATATCTCAGGTTCCTATGCATATTGCTCTTTACAGCATCAGACTTTACTTCCATCACCAATTAAATCCACAACTGGGTGTTGTTTTTGCTTTGGCTCTGTCTCTTCATTCTTTCTGGAGTTATTTCTCCACTAATCTCCAGTAGCATATTGGGCAACTACCGACCTGGGGAGTTCATCTTTCAGTGTCCTATCTTTTTGCCTTTTCATTCTGTTCATGGGATTCTCAAGACAAGAATACTAATGTGGTTTGCCATTCCCTTCTCCAGTGGACCACGTTTTATCAGAACTCTCCACCATGACCCGTCCATCTTGGGTGGCCCTACATGGCATGGCTCATAGTTTCACTGAGTTAAACAAGGCTGTGGTCCATGTGATCAGTTTGGTTAATTTTCTATGACTGTGGTTTTCATTCTGTCTGCCCTCTGACGGATAAGGACAAGAGGCTTATGGAAGCTTGGAATATCCACCTACTAATATTCTGTCTGCCTATGGAAGCTTGGAGTATTCACCTACTAATATGTCTGTCTGCCTACCGACCTGCCTGTCTGTCTATCAGCGAGGGCAAGAATATAATTTTATCCTGAATGTTATTTTTCTATTAAAGATTTAACAATAAAAAGTCTTATTAGTCATTTAGTACTTTGTTCACTTTTTTCCAAATAGTAAAACTGTGGCCACTTGAGGACTAGGAATAAACAAATACACGCACATATGGATGTGTTCAGTTCAGTTCAGTCGCTCAGTCATGTCTGACTCTTTGCAATCCCATGAGTCGCAGCACGCCAGGCCTCCCTGTCCATCACTAACTCCCGGAGTTCACTCAGACTCACGTCCATTAAGTCAGTGATGCCATCCAGCCATCTTATCCTCTGTCGTCCCCTTCTCCTCCTGCCCCCAATCCCTCCCAGCATCAGAGTCTTTTCCAATGAGTCAACTCTTTGCATGAGGTGGCCAAAGTACTGGAGTTTCAGCTTTAGCATCATTCCTTCCAAAGAAATCCCAGGGCTGATCTCCTTCAGGATGGACTGGTTGGATCTCCTTGCAGTCCAAGGGACTCTCAAGAGTCTTCTCCAACACCACAGTTCAAAAGCAGCAATTCTTTGGCACTCAGCCTTCTTCACAGTCCAACTCTCACATCCATACATGACCACAGGAAAAATCATAGCCTTGACTAGACGAACCTTTGTCATGTCTCTGCTTTTCAATATGCTATCTAGGTTGGTCATAACTTTCCTTCCAAGGAGTAAGCATCTTTTAATTTCATGGCTGCAATCACCATCTGCAGTGATTTTGGAGCCCAGAAAAATAAAGTCTGACACTGTTTCCACTGTTTCCCCATCTATTTCCCATGAAGTGATGGGACCGGATGCCATGATCTTCCTTTTCTGAATGTTGAGCTTTAAGCCAACTTTTTCACTCTCCACTTTCACTTTCATCAAGAGGCTCTTAGTTCCTCTTCACTTTCTGCCATAAGGGTGGTATCATATGCATATCTGAGGTGATTGATATTTCTCCCGGCAATTTTGATTCCAGCTTGTTGTTCTTCCAGCCCAGCGTTTCTCATGATGTACTCTGCATAGAAGTTAAATAAGCAGGGTGACAATATATAGCCTTGATGTACTCCTTTTCCTATTTGGAACCAGGCTGTTGTTTCATGTCCAGTTCTAACTGTTGCTTCCTGACCTGCATACAGATTTCTCAAGAGGCAGGTCAGGTGGTCTGGTATTCCCATCTCTTTCAGAATTTTCCACAGTTTATTGTGATCCACACAGTCAAAGGCTTTGGCATAGTCAATAAAGCAGAAGTAGATGTTTTTCTGGAACTCTCTTGCTTTTTCCATGATCCACCAGATGTTGGCAATTTGATCTCTGGTTCCTCTGCCTTTTCTAAAGCCAGCTTGGACATCCTCAGTTTACATGTGAGCTAAATCTCTTTCCTTCTCTACACACACACACACACACACACACACACACACACACACCGACACAGCTTTGGAATGGACATTCTGTGTATATTCTGGGAGAAAGGTTAATCTCTTTATCTCTTGAGTCTTTTTCTGCATTTAATATACATTCATTTTTGTTAGGAGATGGAATTTTACCACTAGGAAAAAAGCATATTGGTGCTTTCTTTCTTTCTTGTCTTCAGGTTTCATAAGGTTTAGTTAGTCTCCATATAGAGACTTGGTTTGATCATTATCATGAAAAGTTTCCAAGAAGCTCCTGAGATTGTATCTCTAGGACTAATAGAGCGATTCCCCTCCCTGGTACTAAGCCAGGCTTGCTCTGTGATCATAGTTTGGCTGCCTCGCACAGCCACCTTCTGCTGTTTGCTTATGAAAACAAAGTGCATTAAAAAAACAATCAAAATCTCTTATGTCATATTTCAGGACAGTGATTCAATTCATGTTAATAAACTTGCAAAAGTTTCCAAACAGAAATATGCACTACCTGAAAAAAATCCACCTGCTCCAATTTTAAGCAAATCATTTAAACATAAGACTATCGATTTTTAGATGTTTAGACATCCTGACTGAAAGATCCATCATTTATTAACACGGTCACTCTGGCCCTGTGCCAAGGGAGTGGGGCAGGTGGAGTCGTGGGGGAGATTTTCACAGCCACATCGTTACAAAACAGAAAGCAAGAAGTCAAGATCGGTTCTCTAAGAATTGTTAGTTAAGCCAATCTATCCGTAGGCATTTCGGACATGGTTCCCTCTGGTCAGGATACAGTATTTATTGTTCATAGGTAATAAATGTGAATATACATCTTCCAATAAAACATACCATTTTTATTCCCCCTTTTTCTAACCTTTCATTGGAGGAAGAACAATCAAAACTTGATATAGTGAAGTTTTATTATACCACATATGATCACACCTCTCATACCAGCAGCAGGACTGCATTCTTAGAAGGGGATCTTTGTGATTAAAGGCTGATGCTTTGAAAAAGGAGCAAATACTCGGGATGCAAGACCCTTGGTCTAAAATGCACACAGGCACAGGGCAACATGGAGTGGACCACAGCCTGTGCTGGTGTTACATCCTAAGGTATCTTTACAGCTTCTGAGCAGAGAGGTGGGGCAGAAGGATGAAGAAATCATCGCCTTGGTTCTGAGAGATGAAGCTGGGGGTGGGGAGGTGGGGCAAGGGTTTAGAAGGAAGAGGCCTAACTTAAATCTACTTCAACATGTAATTGTTAACACTTGGAAGATAAACTGGAGGTTAGATTTTTAAGGAGAAGACAGGTATAAAGGCTGCCTAAAGTAAACATTTCAAAATAAGGAATGTAATAACATTTACCTTTTGAATGTCTTGTGCTGTTTCTGAAAAACAAAAGATTTAAAACATTTTAAAGTCTGAGGATTAAAAATGTATCTCATACATATCTAACCACTGATTTTATAGAACTTTTAAACTTATTGTTAATCACTGAAACCCAGTGAAACCCAGTTTCAAGGCTCTTTTGACCTAATTTTCAGAAAATACCACTCAGTTACCCAAGTTACACATCCTGTACTATAACAACTTGACATACATCTGAGTGTTAAGTACCTTCCTTAATCCCTGAGAGAGCAATGGACTAATTCATATTAAGTTTCAAAAGCTTTCCCTCAAAATATATATAACCTGAAAAAAATACACATGAAAATCATTTAAACATAAGATTATATTTGTTAATTTTGAAACATTTTATCAGTTGTAACAGAAAGCTATAGCATTGATCAAAAGGGTCACCTTGGCTCTGTGCTAAGGACGGTGCAAGAGGAATTGTGGGGTGAGACTTACTAGCCACATCCTCATAGATATCCTTATGATACCCTGATAATCTGTGTCTCATCTTTATATGTTAATTACAGAAGCATGTAAAGTAAAAAGTGATTGAACTCTGTCCACAAATTCTACCCCACAGAGGCAACCCCAATCAAAAAAGTTTGATATTCATCTTTCCAGGTCCTGTTCCCACCCCGCCCCCCATCCCAGTCTTCTGTTTATATAATAAGGGTACAATATGCAACACTGCATTTCCTGCTAAATATATGTGCACAAGCCTGTCAGTAGACAGATATGTACATCATTCTTTTTAACAGCTGCAGAATATTCCATGTAGTGCTCTGGGATTTATAGCTTTTCAAATCATTTTTCACTAGATGGATATATTTATTACGTGGTATCCTGTTAAAAGAACACAAATACTCATAAATGTGTGAACCCTGGGTGAGTATGTCTATACAGGAAGTGTACATTGTGAAACATATACAAGTGGAAAATATGAAACTGTTGGTTCAAGGGAAAATGCACATTTAAAATTTAAGTGGGCATTAACAAATTTTCCTCCAAAATCACTGCAGAAATTTATACACCAATAGCTCCAGAGTGCCTGTTTTTCTCTTCTTTTGGCCAAGCCCACAGCTCTCTCACCTCTGTTTATCTCATGTGTATGTATGATTTTCTGATTACTAATGCAAGTGACCATTTGTAAATTTTATTGGCAGTTTGTGTTTCTGCCAGATTATATTATCTGCCTTCGGAATACAAGTCCTTTGTCTTTTTTATTAATGGGATTTCTTACATTAATATTCACAAGCATTAATCTTTTTATGTCCACTGTTATCTATACTACAAACATTTTATGTCATTCAGCTTTACATTTTATAATGGGACAGTATTACTTACAGACATTAATCAAACCTGCTAATCTGTAATTGATCTTGTGTTGATTTTTCTGTATATTGTGTGACTTTGTGGATATCAACAGGAATGGAAAAAAAAGTGATCTAGGACTTACCACTGGTCTTCAAAACTTTATGTGATCTTGAGGAAGGTTCTGGGAGGAAAAATAAGGCCAGCATCATTTGTCAAACCAAATCAAGATTTTTTTCTTTATAAGTAATTATTATTGTTCAGTCACTAAGTCGTATCCAACTCTTTGTGACCCCACAGACTGCAGCACACCAAGTTCCTCTGTCCTCTGCTATCTCCCGGAGTTAGCTCAAATTCATGTCCATTGAGTCAGAGATGCTAGCTACCCATCCTCATCCTTACCTAAATCCTGATTGCTTAGAGATACTTGGCAAGACATTCACTCTATCAAAACTGTAGGATGAACACTAAGCTATGCAATCTGGAGTCACCTAACAGAAAACCAACCCAACCCATAGTAGCACAATGTTCTCAGCTTTAAGTATCACCCTCTTCCAACAACACAAGAGAAGACTCTACACATGGACATCACCAGATGGTCAACACCAAAATCAGATTGATTATATTCTTTGCAGCCAAAGATGGAGAAGCTCTATACAATCAGCAAAAACAAGACCGGGAGCTGACTGTGGCTCAGATCATGAACTCCTTATTGCCAAATTCAGACTGAAATTGAAGAAAGTAGGGAAAACCACTAGACCATTCAGGTATGACCTAAATCAAATCCCTTACAATTATACAGTGGAAGTGAGAAATAGATTTAAGGGCCTAGATCTGATAGAGTGCCTGATGAACTATGGATGGAGGTTCATGACATTGTACAGGAGACAGGGATCAAGACCATCCCCATGGAAAAGAAATGCAAAAAAGCAAAATGGCTGTCTGGGGAGGCCTTACAAATAGCTGTGAAAAGAAGAGAAGTGAAAAGCAAAGGAGAGAAGGAAAGATATAAACATCTGAATGCAGAGTTCCAAAGAATAGCAAGAAGAGATAAGAAAGCCTTCCTCAGCAATCAATGCAAAGAAAGAGGAAAACAACAGAATGGGAAAGACTAGAGATCTCTTCAAGAAAATTAGAGATACCAAGGGAACATTTCATGCAAAGATGGGCACAATAAAGGACAGAAATGGTATGGACCTAACAGAAGCAGAAGATATTAAGAAGAGGTGGCAAGAATACACAGAAGAAGCGTACCAAAAAGATCTTCACGACCAAGATAATCACGATGGTGTGATCACTGACCTAGAGCCAGACATCCTGGATGGGCACAATAAAGGACAGAAATGGTATGGACCTAACAGAAGCAGAAGATATTAAGAAGAGGTGGCAAGAATACACAGAAAACAGTACCAAATAGATCTTCATGACCAAGATAATCACGATGGTGTGATCACTGACCTAGAGCCAGACATCCTGGAATGTGAAGTCAAGTGGGCCTTAGAAAGCATCACTACGAACAAAGCTAGCGGAGGTGATGGAATTTCAGCTGAGCTATTTCAAATCCTCAAAGATGATGCTGTGAAAGTGCTGCACTCAATATGCCAGCAAATTTGGAAAACTCAGCAGTGGCCACAGGACTGGAAAAGGTCAGTTTTCATTCCAATCCCAAAGAAAGGCAATGCCAAAGAATGCTCAAACTACCGCACAATTGCACTCATCTCACATGCTAGTAAAGTAATGCTCAAAATTCTCCAAGCCAGGCTTCAGCAATATGTGAACTGTGAACTTTCAGATGTTCAAGCTGGTTTTAGAAAAGGCAGAGGAACCAGAGATCAAATTGCCAACATCTGGTGGATCATGGAAAAAGCAAGAGAGTTCAAGAAAAACATCTACTTCTGCTTTATTGACTATGCCAAAGCCTTTGACTGTGTGGATCACAACAAACTGTGGAAAATTCTGAAAGAGATGGGAATACCATACCACCTGACCTGCCCCTTGAGAAACTTGTATGCAGGTCAGGAAGCAACAGTTAGAACTGGACATGGAACAACAGACTGGTTCCAAATAGGAAAAGGAGTATGTCAAGGCTGTATATTGTCACCCTGCTTATTTAACTTCTATGCAGAGTACATCATGAGAAACGCTGGGCTGGAAGAAGCACAAGCTGGAATCAAGATTGCCAGGAGAAATATCAATCACCTCAGATATGCATATGATACCACCCTTATGGCAGAAAGTGAAGAGGAACTAAGAGCCTCTTGATAAAAGTGAAAGAGGAGAGTGAAAAAGTTGGCCTAAAGCTCAACATTCAGAAAACGAAAATCACGGCTTCTGGTCCCATCACTTCATGGGAAATAGATGGGGAAACAGTGGAAACAATGTCTGACTTTATTTTTCTGGGCTCCAAAATCACTGCAGATGGTGACTGCAGCCATGAAATTAAAAGACGCTTACTCCTTGGAAGAAAAGTTATGACCAATATAGATAGCATATTGAAAAGCAGACACATTACTTTGCCAACAAAGGTCCGTCTAGTCAAGGCTATGGTTTTTCCCGTGGTCATGTATGGATGTGAGAGTTGGACTGTGAAGAAGGCTGAGCACCGAAGAATTGATGCTTTTGAACTGTGGTGTTGGAGAAGACTCTTGAGAGTCCCTTGGACTGCAAGGAGATCCAACCAGTCCATTCTGAAGGAGATCAGCCCTGGGATTTCTTTGGAGGGAATGATGCTAAAGCTGAAACTCCAGTACTTTGGCCACCTCATGGGAAGAGTTGACTCATTGGAAAAGACTCTGATGCTGGGAGGGATTGGGAGGAGGAGGAGAAGGGACAAAGGATGAGATGGCTGGATGGCATCACCGACTCGATGGATGTGAGTTTGAGTGAACTCTGAGAGTTGGTGATGGACAGGGAGGCCTGGCGTGCTGCAGTTCATGGGGTTGCAAAGAGTCGGACACAACTGAGAGACTGAACTGAACTGATAAGAGGATTATGTTCAGTCTCCTTCTGGCAGAGCCCTATGCCAAGCCTCAGACCTCACAGGCCAACTGTCCATCTGATATGTCCCCAGCATGACCACAGAACCAGCAAACTCAGCATATCCCAGTCTCAGCTCACCAGTCTCCCCCACAGCTGCTCCTCCATCTGTATTTCTTATCTTGTTTGTCATTCACATTATCTTCCCTACTTAGTGCCCAGGACATGATTTTAAGTTTTTCCCATTTTTATCCATCACAATCTTGCAGGATCCTATTGATGTTCCACCCCAGTTACCCCTATTTTATTCCAAACCTTTAGCATCTCTCACACAGACTAGAGGAACAGCCTCCTGCCCAGTGTCCCTGCCTACTTCATCTTCCACCTCGAGCCAGAATTCTCTTTTTAAAAGGAAAACATCTCATTGCTTAAAATCCTTCCATTCTTGCAAGATCAAGTTCTTGCAAGCTTGAACTTGCAAGTTCTGCCTGACCTACTTGGCCTTTCATAATCAGGCCCTGATTTGCAACTCTAGTCACATCTCCTTCCATTTACCTTGCTCACCTGCACCTCCAGCCTACCTTGCAGCCAGGGCCAAACAAGTGGCAATTGCTGTCTGATCCAAGGTGTGTCGGCTGAAGTCTCAGGGCCTTTGCAATGTGTTGTCCCCATACCATCAGGCTCTGCAGATTCTACCTGGGGTCCTGGTCCTCTGCTCTGTGTGATCTTCTGTCGTTCCTAGAGGGCTCAGCTCTCTGTCTCCCCCGCTTTTCAAAACTTCCATTCAACTTCTACAAACTCCATTGTATGAACTGCTATTTGTTCAACCTTCTTTGACTCTCCCACTAGGCTACAAACTCCTTGCAAGCAGAAATCATGGGCATTATTTTTACATTTTCTTAGCACAGTGTAGGAAATCAGGAACTTAGTAAATGCTGGCTTAAATAAAGAAAAATCTGAGGGCTAAGGGGATACCACAAGAAGTCTAGTTTAGCAGATGTGTATTAAAATTTTAGATTTGAAGTAGCTTTGGTATATGTCATTTACAGGATATAATTTTTCACCAGTGCCAGTAAGTAGGATTTAAACACCTGCATGCCAGTGGTAAAATACTATACAAAGTGAACTTAGTTAATTGACATGTTTTATAGTAACTGAAAAATTGAGAGTTAAGTAGAAAGACTTTTAGAACCAAAGCTTGAGAGCCTCAAAGATAATCAAACTCGTGATGTGTTCAAAAACCAGAAAGAAAATACCTTTTTGTCTAACTGAAAGGGACTTTCATTACTAGTGCCCCCAAATTATTTAATTTTGATTATATCTGATTATATTTTATTTACCAGATTTCCTTCTCAGCCGATACGGAGCAGAGCCATTTCGAGAGCCACAAGTCTCTCCCTCGGGACTGTAACAGAAGCCTGGGTAATCTGTAAAGAACCACAGATGTCTATAAGAATGCGGTGTTCCATGCTGATCCACTTCGATGTATGGCAAAACCCACCACAATACTGTAAAGTAATTAGCCTCCAATTAAAATAAATACATCAAAAAAAAAAAAAAGAATGCACTGTTCCGTGACTTTTCAGAAAACAGGTAGGACTCGTCCTGGGTATCTGTGGATTTTTTTTCATCAGACATGGTAGAATTCCTCCTTCCATAACCGGGGTTGAACATGCATCTCAAGGCTTTGTGGTTACTGTGGGACCCGCAGGAATGTGTTAGCAAGGTAAACCACATTCCTCACTTCCACCCCCTCCCACACCCCCAGGCACTCACTTGTATTCTAACTATTACTTTTTTCACTCTCCGGCAGAAAGAGCTACAACCTTTGGCTTTCCCCTTCCTAAAAAGTTAGTTCAAATGTGTAAGGTGTGGTAACGTCTGGCACCCATTCAGACTCACCAGCAACTCTGAGACCCACAGAGGTCAGACAATTCCATTAGAATAAAAAAATAAGGCCCCTGAGAAACTGCAGCAAAGGGTCACATCAGAGACCCTGTCAAGGTACAGCTGCCTGGAGAATTCCATCTGGGGAGCAATTTCAAGAGGCATTTCTGCCTGGCATGGTGGTGGAGGGTGCCAAGCCCTTCCTGACCCCATGGAAGCTGCCCTCCACGTTTTTCTAGACACGCTTTAAATGGTTTAAGTTCTCTTCTCAGAAAAGGAATTTTCATTTCATTTCATCTAAGGGATACACAGACTTTGGATTAAGAAAATCTGGTCTAAGTCTAAAGCATTGCAGCATATTCAGTGACCATCTGCACCCTGAAGCTTGAGGATAAATAATTTTAGGACATAGCTGTAGACAGGTATTCTTCAAATTGAGGTTAAGCATCTTTAGGTCTGTCTGAAGTGTGAGAAAGGTCTGAGGATTATAAAGACCACATAGACTTCAATGTCACAGTCAAAGGTATCCAAATGAGGTCATTTGGTCCAGTGCACTGGCCTATCCTGTTCACAGCCAGCTGAGACCAAAGTCAGGGTAATTCTCCCCGGCTGGGATGCTGTGGATATACCTGGCCTGGAAGAGAGGCACAGGACGCCAGTTAGAGGCTTGCCAGCATTCTGTGTGCTCAGAGAATCTTTATTATTTTTCTGTGTTATTTATTTCTTCTTTGTTAGTTATACTCAGATCTCAAGCCTCATATTTTTTTTAAAAAAAGAATGTGTAATTACTATCTGTATAATTTATCTGTAATTTATTTTGAATTTTTTTATATTGGAGTATAACTGGCTAACAATGCTATAGTTTCAGGTGGACAGCACAGCTGCTCGCCTACACACACGTGTCCCTCCCCCCAGCCTGTTCCTATCCAGGCTGCCACAAGACACTGAGCAGAGCTCCCCGTGCCATACACAGCATCCTTGTTGGTGTCGAAGAGCTAACCCAGAGCCTGGCAATAAACAAACAATGTCATCAAATGTAGCCGCTCATGTTGAACAGCTGTGCGTGCTAAGTCACTTCAGTCCTGTCTGACTCTGTGACCCTATGGACTGTGGCCTGCCAGGCTCCTCCGTCCGTGGGATTCTCCAGGCAAGAATATTGGCGTGGGTTGCCATACCCTCCTCCAGGGGATCTTCCTGAGCCAGGGGTCAAACCTGTGTCTCTTATCTCCTGCATTGGTAGGTGTTTTTTTTTTTTTTTTTTTTTACCACTACCACCACCTAGGAAGCCCAAACACAGCGTTCCTGGATGGGCTCGAACCACCAACTTTTCAATTAACAGCTGAACTCACTAACCCATGGCACCACAGAGACTCGGACTGAACAGCTGACCCCTCTGGGTCCTCATATGTCTCCATCTTTCCTCCTCATTCTCACATGCCCATCCATGACCTCACCTTCTCTACATAGTGTCCATTTGTATTATATACATATTGATAAATCAGCTATACGAATATATTGTACAGCACAGGGAATACAGATAATATTTTATAACTACAAATAAAGTAAAATCCTTTAAAACTGTGAATCACTGTTGTATACCTGGGAATGATATACTGAAATTCAACTATGGAAGTGTGTTAGTTGCTCAGCTGTGTCCGACTTTTTGCGACTCCATGGACTGTAGCCTGCCAAGCTCCTCCGTCCATGGGATCTCCAGGCAAGGATACTGGAGTGGGTTGCCATTCCCTTCTCCAGGGGATCTTCCCGAGCCAGGGATCAAACCTGGGTCTCCTACACTGCAGGCAGATTCTTAACTGTCTAAGCCACCAATCAACTATACCTCCAAAAAAAAAAAAAAAAAAAGAATCTCAAAGAGATTTTTACTGAATAAAATAAGTGGCTTCAGAGAACACAGGGCAGTGAGCCCCAGCCTAGCTCTCTGATGGGGTCATCTTGCATCATTTCCTGGTGGGGTCCAGTGGGCATGCAAGGGGGAATCTCAGTGCTGGTGCTCATTTCTTTATTTCAGTAACGTTTCTTTTCTTTTCCTGCTGGAGATTAACAACCAGCAGGCTAGGAGGAAGAGAGGGTGTTGTTTAAGTGAATTAGTGTTTGTACTTGGGGAAAGATTGCTCAAAAGTAGGAAGTATTCAGTAAAAGTTTCTGTCAGACTTAGCTGTAAGTCTTTGAAGCTATTGCTTCTTTTTAAAGTCTGTTTAACCTGGGCAGTAACAAGGATGTGGTAAGTGCTTTGAACAGGTCTTATTTTATTGGAAAGATCTCACTTTATTTTTTCTCTGCCTGCTACGAGAAGTGTAAGACATAGTCACGTGTGTGGGGCAGTTGTAACTTGAAATGTGAGCTGTATCAGGAACCAACACCTATCGAGTTAGTGTGATTCTTACAGATAATCAATATATTTTTTGCTCATGGGGCTGATGTGGGAAATGCATTGTGAGACCTTCATTGTTTTGGTGGTGATGGAGGTTGGGTAAGAGGTGATCCTGGAAGCATAGCTTGCTGTGAGTTGATGTGGAGATGTGATGATGAGCCATTGGCCGGCTCACAGATGAACCAGGAGAAATCAATGGAGAAAGAAGCCAATGGGTTAAAAAGAGAATATACTGTCCAACTGGCTCTGTCTGTTACAACAGTGAATAGAGAGCTGCTACTTTCTTCCAGTTGGGTTTTGACATCTCATAATTGACAACTGACATCTGTAAACCTGAAGATAGAAAATGTGATAGATACAAGTGGACAATGAGATTTCAAATTGTGTAAGAAAACAGAACTTACGAATGGCGTCCATTTCAAGTATTGCTTGCTTGGCCTGAAAGAAAGAAGATGTAGTTATGATTACAAAGACCTGTTTTGTTTGTTCCTTGTTTAAACTACCAATCCCAAGACAGGTTTTACCCCACTGGGATGAGTGGTTTTTGAAAAGTTTTTATAAAACTAAAACTCCTTTCTTTTAGGCACTAATACAGAGTTCAAGGGATGCAAACAGTTGAGCATCCTCGTGTGGGTGGTAGATGCTGTCCCTTTGGTGCCCCGGGGCTAAGTTTACAGCCTCCACCAGGCAAGAAAAAAGGGGAGGAAGAAAGGAGGGAAGGTGGGGGTAGGGGGGAGAAGACAGAGGGAGGAGGAGGAAGGGAAAAGCAGAGGGAAAGAGAGAAAGACACTTTCACCAAAGGATCTGTACCTTGGCTGAGCAGCTTATCATACAGTCTAGATTCCTTCTATGCAACCCTGGTCTATTGAATCCAATCTCAGTCTATGCAATCAAAGTTTCAAGGTACAGAGCCTACACCATCAGCCCTCCTCATAACACGGGGGCATGGTAATTCTTTTGGGCTGAATGCAAAATACTTGCTGGACGGTTCCTATGTTTTCCTCCCTCCAAATATGATGCACTTATCAGCTGACTCTCCCAGCTCCCTGCAGCATGCCTGCACCACCATCTCTTTTGTGTCCCCTGGAATATCCTGAGGGGGAGAAAGAGCTGCAGTGTGGGAGAGGAGCCCTGGAGGACACGGTCCGTGATCCAACTCTAGCTCTTAACTAGGCAAGTGCTCTCACATTTCTGCATAAGTTCCCTCAACCTGAAGATGGTCAGACAGGACCCACCTTTCATACTTGCTCCTGGTAGCAAATGACAGCCATTTAACCCAGCTAGTTACCATCTACTCCCGCAGGGGACTGACCCTGATAACCTTGACTCTGGCTTCCTCTACATACATCCTTCTCCCCACCTCAACCCTGAGCTTCTGAAGTTTATTGCTTTGAGGCTTCTTTTGGTTATGATTGTTATCATATGTTATCAATGTTTAGGGAACTATAAAAAGATAAGTTAATGGCCTTAACATGAATTATTTTGCCTGAGGATTCAAAGAAGAAAAAAATAAGGTAGGCTTTCTTGCATCTTGAATGTCATTTTCATTTTTCAAGGTAGTGTGACTGAACCTACAAATATTATGCTAAGAATAACTTACAGAATAATTTTACTTTGTCGCAGTATGTGACATCACAGTAAAAATGTCTAGGCTAAGTGGCAAAAAAAAAAAAAAAAAAAACCCTTGATGCAGTCACCTTAATTTTGAGAAAACAAATGTTTATCCTTTTTTATAACACTGATATTTTTACCATACATTTAGAGTTTGAGGTTACTAGTCAAGTTAATTTTAGACACAAATGTTAGCGCAATTTCTGTGAAGGGCATTTGCAGAACCATGTGTATATAGAAAATCCAACAGTTTCGACCTGCACCTTATTCCCAATTAATCTGGACAAAAGTTAGTGTATATGCCACATATATAGATGGATCATATGGCTAACTTCCAGGAAGTTTCTTGATATTTATAAGCTTGACTTTAAGAACTCAGTATTTTTTTTTCTTGCTTTGACATTTAATAGCAAAAAGTACTATTCCCACATTTTCCACTAGGGGTCAGTCAAGGACCATCACACAATTAAAGGACCAGAAGGAGGTTTTGTTAGTAGAACAACGATACATTTTTGGATATTTTTCCCATTATGCATTTTATTTAATAAGAGTAAATATCTTTTGAAAGCTTTAAGAAAATAATTTAAGAAATAGGCTTGAGAAAAGTGAAAAATTCAAATTAGTAATAATTCTGCTTAAATAAGATAGAAAATTGTCATAACCTTATAGTGGATATAACATAGTAAATAAGACTGCTTTCATTTTACCCGGGAACAATGTAGTTAAGACCATCTTTGGGGCCAGGCAGAACTGGGTTTGAATCTGGACTCAGTCCAGATTGCATAAACTAGTCCTAATTGCATAAACTAGGGCAGTTTACGTTCCATCTCTGAGCCTCTGTTTTTATTTCTCTAGAATGGGGAGAACAAGACCTTAAGCAGAAGGCATTTTGCTAAAAGGAAGAAATAAGCATATAAAGTACTCAGCACACTGTATGGTGCTCAAGCATTTGTAGCTGAAAAAATAGATTGTTTACATCCTAAAAGGGTCAGGGACAAAAAAGGACAATTCTACCATGACTCTATTAACCCTTATAAAATATAAAGGGAAAATTGCTTGGAATACACACTCCCTAGTGTGGGAGAAAGAGGAAGTTCTGTAAGCTAGCTCCATTTTGTAATGGCCAATAACTGCCTTTGAGAACCCCTTTGGCAGTTTTGATTTTCGCAGGGACAGGTGAACAACAGGTGGGGCTTATGAATGGCACATGCCATTGCTCAGAAGGGCATTCCAAGAGACGAGGCCAGCAAACAAATGATTAAGTATGAAGACAATGCATTCACCTCTCTGCGTGAGTTACCTGACCCCTTGGAACGCCCTGATGAGCTGAGACTCACGCCTCAGTCAAAGCCCACACCCATGCACATTCATTTCCTGGGCACAGAAGCACTGCTGACAGCCCCTGAGGACAAGTCTCAAAGACTTTTCAAAAAGTATGCAAGGAGCAAACAGACTTTCTTTGTCAAAAATCTCAGATCGCGTCATTTCCCACCCAGTTCTACCCTCATGAGCATCGTCCCATTTACTGCTCTACTTCCCTCCTCCCTGCCCCAGCATAGACCCCTTCCCCAGACACGTGGATATTCATATCCTTTAGGACATCTAACCTTTCCCTTCACTCTAGAACAGCAAGCAACGCATAATCACAGCCGCCCCCAGAGCCTATCATCATCCAGAAGTGCCCTCCCTTGCAGGTAGGACTCCAGAAGTCCCTCCTTCAATGACAGATCTCTGTATTTCCATCTCTCCACCCAGACTCTTGCTGAACCAGTTCTCTGACTCATCCTTCATGCACCTGTTTTCCTGGTTGGTTTCATGCTCCACTCAGCCTGGGAATTATGCTCAATCACTACAGGTTGGATACTGGTGAGCACTCTGCCTTCCCTGTTAACCTTTCCCCTCACTGCTCTGCTGGTCCCCAGCCTTGGGCAACCCATGTGTGCCAGGGTTCTTCACACTAGTTTCGAAGTTGCTGAGTCATCACATTGGTTCGTGGTGGTCAGCCTCAGTGGGGTCCAGGATTCCTTTCACAGATGGCTGTAGTCATCCCCACTGACTCTCTAGCCTGTGGTTTTTTAAAAAAATATTATTGATTGATTGATTTGGCTGCACTAGGTCTTAGCTATGGGACATGGTATTTCTGATCTCCACAGCTGAATCCAAGATCTTTAGTTGTGGCTTGGGAACTCTTAATTGCGGCATGTGGGATCTAGTTCCTTGACCAGGGATCAAACCCAGGCCCCCAGCATTGGGAGCACAGAGTCTTAGCCCTGGACCAGCAGGGGAGTCCCTAGTCTGTGTTCTTTAGCACGTGTTCTGAATCTCTCCACTTGCCCTTGAACACCTAGCCCCATCTTTGCTTCCACTCACCCAGCAGATGCTATTACCAGCAACTTTAGTGAAGGCAAACCCTTTAAGCTCTCTCAAGTCCACCTCAAAGTTTATCCTCTCTTTATTTTTCTTCTTCCCCCAGCTCAGGGAAGATGTTTCTGACTCTTGACAAGACTAACCCCTACACCTACTGGTAAAGTTAATATAAAAAGTGTAATTAGTATAGAGAAGGTGAATGGATTTGTTAATTTTATATAGAGTTGCACCAATTTTTGGTTCCTAAGACCAAGGGAATTAGTTCTAGCTTTTAAAATTTGAAAAAGCCATTTTTTATATATGGAAGTGTGCATTAGCAGTTCTTACATATTTTTTTCAGTAAATAGTAAGTTTTGAGTTCCCATTATTATATTCACAATCTAATGTTTTTATTAGACTATATTTACAGTACACACCCCCACCACAAATTTTGGATTAAGAATGTCCCTATCCTTCCATCCCCCCAGAGTCACATTCCAAGGAGTGCCCCACCTCTTATCTTTCCTGTCTCCTGCTTCCTTTGCTCATCCCCTCAGCTTACATGCCCACGACATTCTTCACGAGGGCAAAGTGCCCTCCTTTGCTCTTACCTCTCCTCAAACTACCAATGGTTGTCCCTTCTGAACTTCGCTTTAAAAAAAAGGCCACACCCAGTCTGTTCCTTATTTATCTTCAACCCACTGCTCTCTCCCCCCCCTTATGTCTTAGTTGCCAAACCTAATATCTGCTTTTCTGTTTGAATCTGTTGTCATCTCTGTGGCCTTTGAGACGGTTACTCCACTCTTTCTCAGGGAGGTTCTTTCCTTCCTTTGTTACCACACTTTCTCCTTCGGTTTTCTTACTGCCTCATTTG
Organism: Bos indicus x Bos taurus; assembly: GCF_003369695.1. Lineage (NCBI taxonomy): Eukaryota > Metazoa > Chordata > Mammalia > Artiodactyla > Bovidae > Bos > Bos indicus x Bos taurus. Next base: position 88,278,004 of record NC_040084.1, on the reverse strand, counting down.
GCCACTCTTTCTTTGGTTCTTCTCCAAATCCTCCGCCCCTTGCCGAGCACTTAGATGTTGGATTCTAAAGGGTCTGTCTTCCCGTTATGCATTTAAGTGGGCCCTCCTATCAAATCTCTGGGCTTTGGTGACTTCCAGGGTGGAGAGACCTGCGTCTCTCCTGCAGCTGAACTGTCCCTGCAGATGGGCCACCACGCCTCCCTCTCGGGCCCATCCAACCGGTTCCTCTCCCTGGCAGCCTGTCTTGGAACTTACGACACCAGCCTCTTGGCCCAACACCTGACTCGTCCTTGACTTATTTCTCCCTCTCCTCTCCTACACTGCCTCTCCTCCTCCTCTTCTGCTACCTGGCAGTGCCCCTCTTCTCCTTTCCAGCCCACCATGGAGACTTGCCAATTCTTTTCCTGCTGCCAGTGATGCTCTACCAGCTTATCCATCACACTGCCCCCAAAGTGACACTCTCAGAACACAGCACAGACCACAGCACAGACCCCTCCCTCCAAAAGCTTCAGGAGCTTCCCCCTACAATAATCCAGGTTCCTCAGTGTTTGTGTTCAAACCCTTCAAAGGTCAGCTGACTGCTTTCCACTTTTCTAATCTTACCCCCTACTCCATCTCCTGAGAACCCGACCATTCAATCTGAGGACTTCCATTCAAGCACAGTCTGTGTGCTGTTTAACACGGGGCCCCTTTTCACACCTCTTTGTTTTTCGTTTCTGCTGTTCTCTCAGCTTGGTTTCCCTTGTTCTTTTCCCCATTTAATAAAAATATTCCTCATCTGCCAAGACTGAGGTAAAAGGCATTTTCTTTCCTCTCCTCACTCGACCATAAACTTGAATACTTTACTCATCCACAATACTTGGTTTATCTCTCTACTAATTCATCATATTTAGCAAACAGTTCATCATTTATATGACTAGCTCCCTTGTCTGCAGATTCCTTCGTGGCCAAGTCTGCATCTTGCTTTCCACAGAACCTAAGCCAGCTTTATTTACCCTAGGTGCTTAGCACAGTATTGAATAATTCTCATAATTCCCTTATTTTCTACTAGTGCTCTAGAAAATTTTTTTACAATCTTTCCCTTATTTTTCTTCTTTCAAACAACAACAGCATTAATGAACCAAAAACTCTCTGCAGAGTCTCTCTGCATATGAATCTTTTCAGTATGAATGGCTGGTACAGTTGTTCCCTTATGTAGCTTCTTTTTCAATAGTCTTCATTTTGAAAGTGCACATTCCCATCAAGCTGTCTTCCTGAGACCTGAATTCCTTTCCATTTTATTGTTCGTTGCCCTCATGGTCTTACCTTAGCTGGAATCTTTGCCGCATGATTCTCCAGGATCAGCCTCTTCAGGTGCAGAACCCACAGGCGCTTGTCTTGCTGCGACTTCGCCTACCAGGAGGAGAGGTGGACAGTCACGAAACCCTACCTCTCACAAGACATGGACACTCCTAGGACCTCTGACCAGACGGGACACATGCAGGGTGGCTAGAAAGCCGTGGAAAGGCCGTCAGGCACGTGATGCTCATCACACCCGAGGGTGAGCCTCACAGGGAGGCAGGGGGACGCTGGTACCTGAACCGTGTGCTGCAGCTTGGGGTTCTTGTAGTGGAAGACGCTGAAGCTGAGGGGCTCCTTTGGGATCACTTCCACCAGCATGAGGTTGCCGCACTGGAGGGGCAAGCAGAGAGGGCCAGGCAGGCTCGAAAGGGAGCGGAACCAGCACCCCCAGTCCCCACCCAGGACACCCACTCAGACCTACCAGGATGTGGGCTTTGTATGTAAACGTGTCGTCTCTCTTCTTGGTGATGAGCAGCAGCTTGTCAAAGAGGAAGAGCGTCCGCTCATTCTTGGCCCGCTGGAGGCGGAAGGTCCCTTCGAGCACTAGCTCCCCGTAGCTGGTCAGGTCTGGCCCCTTCCAGTTGGTGAGCAAACTCTGTATCTCCTGAAAGAGTGAACATTCCCTGTGATTAAACAGGAGGTGGGAGGGCAAGGTGGGGAGGACACAGGGGCCTGTTTGTTGAGCTTTGATGGGTGCATGCGTGCTGAGTTCCTTCAATTGAGTCCGACTCTCTACAACCCTATGGATGGTAGCCTGCCAGGTTCCTCTGTCCATAGGATTCTCCAGGCAAGAATACTGTAGTGGGTTGCCATGCCTTCCTCCAAGGATCTTCCCGACCCAGAGGTCGAAAGCGCCTCTTGTTTCGGGCTTTGGGAGGTGGGTTCTTTACCACTAGTGCCACCTGGAAAGCCTACCGAGCCTTAGGAATGGGGTCCAAATACCTGCGGCAGGGTCTCAGGGTCCTGAGTGGTGTCTGATGTCCATGACATAAATCTACATTTAGGGCTGGTATCTCTTAGGGTTAATAGAACTTAACCAAGGTGTTATTTGACAAGTTGCTAATTACTTCTTCCCCTCTTGCAACAATCCCTCTACTAAGGCAGTGAGGTTGTCTTTCAAAAGCCAGGAACAGAGGCTGCCAGTGTGTGACCTTCTCACCGTGTTCCCAAGATATGCTCATCCCTTATCTTTTGGACAAAAACCTTCAGAGCTACTGACCTAAAAACCTTCTTCCAGAAATTGAAGTCACACCACATACAAGTAACCCATAATCAAAACTGGTAGAAGATTACCCAAGATACATCTTCTCAGAAATTTTCTGACATTAATCCCATTCATTGGGGGGAAGGAAATGAACATTTCTTCACCAGTGTGTTTTTTGTTTTTGTTTTTTGGCTGTATTGGATCTTAGTTGTGACTCACGGGTTCAGTAGTCTCTGTGTGTGGGCTTAGTTGCCCCTTAGCGTGTGGGATCTTAGTTCCCTGGTCAGGGATCGAACTCACGTTCCCTGCGTTGGGAGGCAGATTCTTAACCACTGGACCACCAGGGAAGTCCCTCATTGCATTTTTAATGGAACTTGATAAATAAAAATGGATAACCTGCCTTTGAAGTTTCTTTGAGATATATTGTATGTCCATATTAACTTTTTAAAGAAAATGGATTTTATTATTTTGGAAAAATGAAAATATTCAAAAACAGCACTGAATTAAGCAGCCCACAAAACCACTCGAAAATTCTTAAGTTGAAGGTACTGCTGCTGCTAAATCACTTCAGTCGTGTCTGACTCTGTGCGACCCCATAAACTGCAGCCCACCAGGCTCCCCCGTCCCTGGGATTCTCCAGGCAAGAACACTGGAGTGGGTTGCCATTTCCTTCTCCAAGTTGAAGGTACAAATGGAGGTGATTCAGAGCCAGAGACTGATGTAGTGGAGTCTTCAGACTGCCAGATAGACTCCTAAGCTATGAAAAAACAGTCACTGAGCCATTTCTGAATATCTAGCTGACATTATGTCTGACATTATGTCCACAGAACACTTCAATGATGAAGCATTAAAACCTTTATTATTGCTTACACAAAGCAGATATGGCCTGGAAGATTAGAATGTCCTCTTCCTTTGATTTTTGACAGTCAGTTACTACCCTCTGGCTGCATGTAGATGAAACCCGAATGTATGGGCCAAAGGACATGGTTTTCTCCCCTCCCAAGCTGAATGCAGGCGCTCTGCATAGCATGGAGTCACTCTGGGCTTTTCTTTTACTCCGGGGACAACCAAGGGCCTCGGCCTAGTCTCTGAGCACACATGACCTTCAGTTTTTAAATAGCGCATCTTCTAAGGTGCTTTGGGCATGGTCACTGACTTAGCATCCATCCAAAGTTCCCAGGAATTTAGAGCTAAATACGGTGACCATGGAAGGGACATTAGCAAACGTGTCTTATTTTAAAAGTGAGGGGTCTAAAATGCCGCGGTGACGTTCCCCTCCCCAGGAAAGCTGCTGAGGACCTGGTTCTGGACTTAGTCCTCCTTCCTGAGTCCCCTCCCTCTTGAACCTCCCTCCCACCTCCCACTCCATACCACCCCTCGAGGTTGTCACAGAGCCCCCGTTTGAGTTCCCTGAGTCATAAGAACTACATTCAACAATGATCAGTATTATTGATGGCTTAATCTTTTTATTTTGTCCTGATCTTTCTTTGTGAGATCTATGATGAAGACCCTGGGTGACCTGCAACACTGAGCAGACTTAACATCTGATTTGGGAAATGGTAACAAGCAATAGGCCCATGGCCTCACCAGACACTGCCACCCTGAGGCCTCACCTGCAGGCGGACGGCGTGTTCATGCTTCCGCTTCATGTCATTGATGTGCCAGGCCACTCTCTGCATCGTGTCTATGGCATCAAGCACCACATCGTAGCCCTCTGTGTCCTTGTCAAGGTGATTTTCTATTTCCTAAAACACAAACAAACAACAAAAAACCACTCTAATTATTTTCATTTTTTCCCCATATATTCACTGAAACAAATGGTACTTCTATGATGAGTTTCTCATTTTATTTTTGCTTATTTATTTACACACTACTATCTTTCCTTAAGATCTTGAGATAACTACCAGAAAAACCTGCAAAGAAATGATAAGAATGAATAAAAATAGAGTTAGGAAAGTTGATTAGAATTTTACAAGGAGGAATTTGACAAGGATGATGAAACAAGTATATAGGCCATTAAGTCTCACAGAGACATCAGGGTGATTGTAGGAGATAGGAGAGTTGATATTGCAGTTGGAGATTTCTGAAATTCCTGGGGGCCAATGTATATAGTTCTCTCTCTTAAAATACAGAAAATATACTGATTTTTTTTTCTCCTAGAGGAAGCAAAACATCACACACAGGGCTTAGTACACAACAAACTAAAGAAGAAATAGTGGACATTATGTTTAAAAAAAATACCTATGTAGAAAGTGTATTTTCATGTAGTCAATGCTTTAAAGCCCAAATGAAATTCACTAAAGATACTCCTGAGTGTTGAGAGAGAGCTTATAGTTTAAGTATTCACTCTCTGATGCTCAGAAGAATGTAACACCAGCACTTAGCTAAGCACTGGAATTCCACAATCCCAGGCAGATGAGAAAGGGACAGGGTTCTATTCCAGTTCTTTCAAGTACACAAGACACGTGTCCCTAGACTTCTGTGAATCTAAGGATATGGACTATTGCATAGTCCCTTTAATCCTTTATGTTCTCAACAGTGCCCACCAGAGAGCTAGGTGGTAAATAAATGCTTATTTAATTGAAGCTGTATCTTGTTAAAAGAGCAGCAATACATTGTAGGTATCTAAATTCCAATGTAAATATCTAAAACAGTAAGAAGATATTATGATCAATTAGATTGTTCCTATGACACTTATCATGCACACATGTTAAGCTCAAGGGTGGAGGTTGAATCTTATGGTATAAATTATGAAAATTCCATTGTTTTATAGTCACTTTGTTCACTTTTACTGAATCCTCAAACTTTCCATCCAGCTAGAAACTGGCAAGGAATTTACATTTTCTGTCTACACTCAGACTCAGCTGTTAGAAAGGTCCTATGAAAGCATATCACTAATAACTCCCAGGTAAGATCAAGAGTGGCACCCCACTCCAGGACTCTTGCCTGGAAAATCCCATGGGAGGAGGAGCCTGGTAGGCTGCAGTCCATGGGGTTGCTAAGAGTCGGACATGACTGAGTGACTTCATTTTCACTTTTCACTTTCATGCACTGGAGAAGGAAATGGCAACCCACTCCAGTGTTCTTGCCTGGAGAATCCCAGGGAGGGGGGAGCCTGGTGGGCTGCCATCTATGGGGTCGCATAGAGTCGGACACGACTGAAGCGACTTAGCAGCAGCAGCAGCAAGATCAAGAGCAAACTTTAAAAAGTAATCATTTCTTATTTTAGCCTGAGAGGCACTTCTGTTGATCATAAACAGACTCAGAAGTACAGAGTGTATTCCTGTGGGGATCTTCATAGGTGACTACACAGCTTTGAAGTGATGTAAAAGACACAGAAGGAACACTCTAAACCAAGTATGAAAGCAAAAATACTCCAGGAAACCAGAAGTTAGTTTTAAATCCATCTAACCACTGTTCTTCCCTTTTTCTTCACTGTACAGACCGAGTGGTTGTATCTTCCACAAATTAGTATGTCGAACTCCTTTCCTTTAATGTGCTGGGATTAGGATGGGGATTTTGGAGGTGACTAGGCCATGCAAACGGTGACTGCAGCCATGAAATTAAAAGAAGCTTGCTTCTTGGAAGGAAAGCTATGACAAACCTAGATAGTATAGTAAAAAGCAGATTCATCCCTTTGCTGACAAAGGTCTGTATAGTCAAGGCTATGGTTTTTTCAGTAGTCATGTACGGATGTGAGAGTTGGATCATAAAGAAGGCTGAGCACCAAAGGATTGATGCTTTTGAATTGTGGTGCTGGAGAAGACTCTTGAGAGTCCCTTGGACAGAAAAGAGATTAAACCAGTCAATTCTAAAGGAAATCAACTGTATATTCATTGGAAGGACTGATGCTGAAGTGCCAATACTTTGGCTACCTCATGCGAAGAGTCGACTCATTGGAAAAGACCCTCATGCTGGGAAAGACTGAAGCAAAAGGAGAAAGGGGTGGCAGAGGATGAGATGGTTAGATGGCATCACTAATCCAATGGAAATGAATTTGAGCAAACTCCGGGAGACAGTTGAGGACAGAGGAGCCTGGCATGCTGCAGTCCACGGGACTGCAGAGAATTGAATAGGACTTAGCGACCAAACAAGAGGCCATGAGAGTAGTGCCATTGTAAATGGGGTTAGTGCTCTCATGATAGAGACCCCAGACAGCAGTCTTGCCTCTTTCTACCATGCGAGGAAACGAAGAGGAGAAGGCAGTCTGCAAATGAGAACTCAGCCATGCTTGCCCCCTTATCTTTGGCTTTCAACCTCCAAAACTATGAGAAATAAATGTTTGCTGTCCAAGTCACCCAGGCTATGGCATTTTGTTATAGCAGCATGTACTAATACCCTAGCTTTTAATTTAAAGGGTGAGGGCTGTTCTTCCTAGCAGTTAACTCTTTGTAAGAATCTCAAGTGGAGTCTTGTTTAAGTGACAGAGATCTGAACCTTTTCTTTTAATTGACTTACTGTCTAGAAAGCTGTTAGGTAGATATTATTGGGACACACTGGACTCAGATGGGCTTCCCTGGTGGCTCAGATGGTAAAGAATCTGCCTGTGATGCTGGAGACCCGGGTTTGATCCCTGGGTCAGAAAGATCCCCTGGAGAAGGGAACGGCAGCCCACTCCAGTATTCTTGCTTGCAGAATTCCACGGACAGAGGAGCCTGGCGGGCTACAGTCTATACCATATTAGCAGAGTCCAGCAAAGATCTATCATGGGAAAGCGAGTATTTTTTAAAGAATTATTTGGCACTGATTTAGTAAATTAATCCCACTAAATTTAGGGGTCATTAAAGCCAATCGAACAACTAAAGTAATATCCACAGTGTGGTTTCATAGGACACAAGACTCTCCCAAGATGGGCCACACAGGCAAACAGACAAGGCTGAGAAATTTCTGGTAAAGATGGGCCATAAAGAGTGCTCGCAGTTTTAAATGTGTGTGAACTGGGCAGCCTTGGAATGCTTAACCAAGTTAGAAGCCTGGAATCATTTAAAAAGAGATACATGTATACTGCAGGCATGTTGATATAGATAGGAACTCTGGATTTAAATCTTTTATGAAAAGATTTTTAATGTAGCATTAAAAATAATAAAGTAGGGATGTGGGAGGAAGGCTCAAGAGGGAAGGGGATGGATATATGTAAACATGTGGCTGATTCGCTTTGCTGTACACCAGAAACTAACACAACACTGTAGCCCGCCAGGCTCCTCTGTCCGTGGGATTCTCCAGGCAAGAATACTGGACTGGGTAGCCATTCTCTTCTCCAGAGGATCTTCCCAACCCAGGGATCAAACCTGGGTCTCCTGTATTGCAGGCAGATTCTCTACTGTCTGAACCATCAGGGAAGCCCCATTGAAAGCAATTATAGTCCAATTAATAAAGTAAATTAAAGTAACAGAATAAAAATAACAGTTTTTCTGTATTGACTGCCTGTGAGGCACCATGAATGTGGGAAATGCACAGGACTGGAACCCAGGTAGTATCTTGACCACAGCCCTGCTCCTAACCTAACCACTTGGCTATCCTGTCTTTGTCAAATTGCCACGGCAATTCACCCTTACAGAATGAAATTACTTTAGAGAACACTATTTTCCATTATTATCAGCTTCCTTAGAGGATAAGAAACAAGAATGTATGAGAGCTATGTCTACTTTTGTTTCTAAAGCCTCCTTAAATTTTGTACAAATAATGGGAAATGATATAAAGAGAACAGAACCCAAAGTGAGGTGAAGCCCAGCTCAAAGACATTTATCACACTGCTCATCTGTCTTCTCTCCTTTCAGCCCTTTCTCTTTGCTCCTACGAAAGCCACTCTGTGACAAACAGCTCTTACTCCCAACTGCCTACCGAATCCGGGCTCATGGAAGTAAAATAAAACATACACAAAAAATCTGTTGTTCATTAAGAAGACAGCTCCTTGCTTGAAACTGTCACTGCCTGGAGTGAAGGACTTGTAAGCCCTTTCACCATTAGAGATAAAATGAATCTTTCTACTCGGCTGTTATCAATGAGGCTGCAGGCCTACCACATAAATATCTCTAATTCCTCAAAGCAGATTAGTCAGTTGTAAAGTATGAGTGTGGAAAACGTTTCCATATGTCCACAGACACTTTTGGTTTTTTTTTTCTCCTAAACTTAATATATACACATAAAACCCTTAGCCTCTAAAAGTCCTTCCAGTGCAGGCAGAAACTTACATGCAAAAGGAGATGATACTTGAGAATCCGCTGAACTGGCTTCAAGAGATAGGACCCCAGAGGCAATGAATGTTTCAAAGTTTCCTGCCGTTCCCTGAAGAATTTGGCCAGCATCTTGTTCCTCATACACTCTGTTAGCACAGCCACAGATCTGCAAGAATATTTTAAAATCAAAATTGTAACTCTTAACATAGATATTCAAGTTTTAAATCCCAGTGGAAGTGAAAAGTTAGTTGCTCAATCATGTCCAACTTGGCGACCCCATGGACTGTAGCCCGTCTGTCCATGGAATTCTCCAGGCAAGAATACTGGCGTGGGTTGCCATTCTCTCCTTTGGGCGATCTTCCTGACTCAGGGCTCGAACCCAGGTCTCCTGCATTGGAGGTGGATTCTTTACCATCTGAGCCACCAGGCAAGTCCTTTAAATGCTAGAGTAAGTATCAAGGCCTTAAAGCAGATAAGGCGGCAAGAGAGCAATAGGTAGACTAGAAGGCCTCTGGGTGGGTGAGGAAAAGCTGTCCCTCTGGTTGAATTGGGTGAATCTGGTCCCAATTCACCTCTATTAGGTGAATTAGAAAAAGACACTATAAGAGGGTGGGGAAACATGGACACATGACATCTATGCTGCCAGCTCTGTCCTCCAGGGGATGAAGCCCCTATCGGGACATAGGACTTGCCACAGGGGATTTGAATTGGACGGTACCCCAATTTAAAGAATCTGCCTGCCAATACAGGAAACGCAAAAGGCACGGGTCTGAGCCCTGGGTCGAGAAGATCCCCTGGAATAGGAAATGGCAATTCACTCCAGTATTCTTGCCTAGAAAATTCCATAGGCAGAGGAGTCTGGTGGGCTACAGTCCATGGGGTTACAAAGAGTTGAACACGGTGGAACGACTGAGCACACACACATGAGCGTCTTTGTTCGTTGTTCAACTTCACATCTGCATTCAGTTTTCACAAGTTACACTGCAAGGAGCGCTCACCACTGTACTAAGAAAAGAGTGGCTTCTTTCCAGCAGACCCAGCCTCATGCCAGATATTTGTCACCTGCTTTGCTGGTTGTGTTTGTGTAAGTGCACAATGTGTGTGATGTTACATGCAGGTCTTTGGAGACCTCATCCCCCGGGGAACTTCCCTTTGAGAATCTCTGAACAGACCTTTCTGTCCACCTCCAGGTATCTCTCTCCTCATTCCAAATTCAGTTTTTGAAACAGCTGGTTAACCTTGGTCCTCAAGGACCGTGCTTTACAGAGTGTATTAGAAAAATGGCTCAGGATTCCTTCTCTACTCCAAAGGCAAGAAGTATGGCCTCCAAACATCCTAGAGAGATGGCTGGAATAACACTCACATCTTATACATGAAGTAAGTTGGTGGTCTTGTGAGGTCACACACACACACGTAAATTAAAATCTCATGGTCTCATAAGTTAGAAGCAGGTGGAAGTATTTCAGCTCCTTTCTCCCCAAGTCTTAATAGGTTTTCAGAATTAATTCAGAAAATTGGAGCCAAACAACAAAATAAAACTCCTTGGAAGGAACTGACATGGACGGTGGTCTCCTGACGAAGCGATCAGAATCCCTTTTGTGTCTGACTCCTTGGAGAAATATCTGTTCAAATAGATTTATTTTTCCCTTCAAGTCCAGATTTCAAAACGATTCTTTACCATGGAACCCAGGGACTTTTCTAAGGCTCTTTAGAGTCAGAATCAGCTGCCCACTGGCTGTCTAACCCTCTGAAGTCTTGAGTTCTTGCACAAGGATAAGACACCTGCAGGAGATGCTAAGCACACTGAACTCCAGATTGAGGCCACGGGGGGACATTCGAGGACAATGACCTGAGCGGGTCTGGCCCTCTCCCTGGGGACAAGAGGGAGGGCTTGAGCCTCTTCCCAGGGAAGTCACCGGGGCGTGACTGCTATGAAGGACATCTGTCAAGGCATGCAGGAGACACTTAATATCACTGGCCCAGGTCCAAAGCGGGAAGACACGTTGTCAGATGGGCTGAACACCCGGCGCTCACGGCTTGTGAAGACGGGGGAGGGGAGGGAAAGCTTGGGCCTCAGAGAGCAAAGGGTTAGGAGGGGGACGAGAGAAAATCTTTTCCTATGAACATGAAAACCACACAACTGGGCAAGACTCAGATGTACCCACTTCACTGAGAGGGCCTGGGAGCATCTCCCTGCTAACATGTTTCTTTCCTTCTTTAAAGTCAGATCCAAAATACAAAACACTTCCTCCAGGAAACTGTCCTGACTTCTCCTCCTTTATCTCATGCATCTTTAGCCTCTGTTACACATGATTGAGGTGGTTCTGCGTTGACTTATATTCACTGATTTGATCTTTCCTGATGGCTGTTTCACTATTGCATTTGGTTCAGTTCTGACCCTCAAAAGAAAATGAACTGCTTGAAGGCAAGGGATATTAGTTCCTATCTCCTGCCAGTGTACACTGAATGTGGACTTGTGCTCCATGAAGGACAGGCCCTCAAAAATGTCCTTGCACAAATGACTGTCGCCGACCCTGAAGCAGCCAAGTTTATAAAAGTTGCTTTCATTTTGCACTCTCCATTCTTATTACGAAGTTAGAAAAATCTTCTTAATATAAACCTCCAAAACTAAATATTCAGAAGATATTTCTTCAAATGACATGTTTATATTGAAATTTACACAGACATAATCCTCCACACAAGCCACTCTAGCATCTGGCTCCCGATACTGGGTCCAGGGCTCTGCTGCTTCTTCAGAGTTGGAAAGGTTTTCCATTTCTCTCAGGAGGAAGGTCTAAGGAGAAGTTGAGGCCTGATTCTGTGATTTCTCTGCATCAGGGTGTGCTATAATGCTGGCTTTTGGCATAAGGACCACAGATTTAGTTGGGGCATCCTACAATCTCCTGATTATCTTTAGCAGAGAGATGGCAACAAATGTTTTAGGAGAGCATTGTGTTAGTGAAACTGTGTAAAGTGTGGGTGGGTCTACAGATAAGGAGATGGATAAATGTACTAATATACATGTGGGGTTTTATTTTGTTTTCAGAGAAACCTGGGAAAAACATGCCTGGCCACCAACCAAATAAACCACCACAGCACAATATGCAGACCAGTATTTAGAGGAGGAGGTGAAAACCCTCCAATGGAAAGAGTTTTGCCACCGGTAAGCCCAAGCCTCTGGCTTCACATCCTTTAATCCACACTGGCTTTCTAGGGCCACCCCCAGGCAGGAATGACCCACTTGCTCTTCCTGACCACAGTGGCATGAGGGGTTCAGCCTGCTGGCTTCTCTTCGAGGTGGACCCCAGCACCCACTTTATCCTTAAGGACATGTCCATACCAAGACTGGCTACAGAGTAGATAAAAGTACCCTGAGCTCTCTTCCTGGTTCATGTCTAACATAACAACGCTAGTCCTGCTAGTCATGGGCAGACAGACAGTAGAAAGGTACGGGGCAGAGGGAATCACAAAGCTTCAGAAATTCTACAAGGATGTAGCAGCATGAGATCTGAGGCCAGACCAACGCTGGTTTGAATCTCAGCTGGGTTCGCTCACTTGTCAGCTGTGTGACTCCTGTAAATTCAATAAACCTACTGAAGGCTTGATGATTTCATCCATGCAGTGGGGATGGGACAGGGATGGTGATGAACAAGCACTTCTGGAGGACTTACCAGGGCCAGGCCCTGTGCTGTCTGTATGTTCTTCTTTTCTTTAATCCCTTAACATCTCTAGATTGCTGGGAAAATGAAATTCAACCACATTTTGTATTTATAGCATCAAGAGCAGCACTTGAAATTAATAAGTGCTCAATACATGTCCTTTGGAGAAAAAAAGATTTCCAGCAGAGTGAGTCATGGTCTTAGACCTGATTCCCTTACTGAATGATCACTGAGGCTGCTCCTTCAACGGCCCTCCTGCCAGCACCTCTGGTGTAAGTGAATCTGAATCGATGGTCCAGGTAGGAAGCTTATCATGATCATTCCCTTCTCTGAGCTCCATAAAACTTGCATAGCTTCTAAAACTTACATAGCAAAAATATAACCTATTTTATCCCCAGATAGATTATATAAACTCATTAGCAGGGCATCCCACATTCTTCAAAACACAGCACACATACAAAAGGGTTAATAGGTAAGCCTTCTTCTAGCCAAACACTTCTAGGAGTCCAGTGGAGGACACCTAACAATCTTTTTGGCCTCCTTCAAGGTCATTCACAATTTTCCCCTGTACAGGCTCTGCTGGGTAGTCCCTAGGCCTGAATGGATCAGTATCAGGATACCCCTGTGATCCGTTCTCGGCATTTCTGCAGTTTTCCCACAGTATTCAGCACAGCGCCAGGCACATAGTGCCCACTGATCACATATACTGCTTTGACCGACTTCAAGCAACATGAAGGTAAGCAAAAGTATTCCCACACATTCACCAGGCGTACCTTGGATAGTTCGTGCAATACTGGGTATAAATGTGGAACTCTTCACTCTGCAAGGAAACAAGAGAGATGTAATAGGCTAAAAAAAAAAAAGAGTAGAGCCATGAACATTCAATGAAAAACAAAAGATATATCATTCATCCTTTAAAGGGTGTTGTTTTAAAAGTTGTTTCTCTAACCATCTTGGCCTGTCTTCTGAGTCCCTGTGGCAATCCATTCGTGCCATTTTAACTACCTTCGTTTATACCTAGAATCCACATGCACTTGGACTCATTTGAGATCATTAAATACTTATTGAGCATCTGCTATGTTAGATGAATCTGAAGGCAAATAGGAAGAGGAAGATAACAGGGTTTTTGTTCCTAGGTGTTCATGGTCCTCTGGGGCATTTGCAGGGTGAGAGAGAAATATAAGCAGATAATTTAAATATTATGTGGTCAGAACATATTGGAAGTATGTGCAAGAGAATACTTTCAAGCCCTGTGTGTGCAGCTTCCTCCATCCATGGTCTCTCCCACCTTTTTCACTGGATAGCCATTAGGCACCTTTTGACATTGAACTGAGGCTTTATTTCCTCTCAGGGGACTTTCTTGAGTTCTTGGACTGAGCCAATTGCTCCTACTTTAGGGTCCCACAACACTCAGTACCAACTTATCTTACAGCATTTGCCAAATGAGCATGACATTTTTTGTGCATCTGTCTGCCACTCTACACCGTGAGTTCCTGCAGGAGAGGGGCCATAGAGTGCTTGCCTGGCATATAATGTTTTTTGAACTAATGAATGCCCCTCTCTCCTATGAAGCTGAAAATTATTTGAGAGCAGGATCCAAGTCTACTCATCTGTACATCTAGCACAGCAGCAATGCCTCAAATGCATTAAATGTTTGGCTAACTAATGGGGGCTTCTTGCCTTTTGCTATGGTTCCCTTATCAACAAATTGATTCCAGGTTCCCTCATCAACAAATTCTAGACATAATATCATTTCACTTACTTGTAAATACTTGAGTTTATATCTTTAACATGAGGACTTTAAAAGGAAACATCACCACAATGCTATTATCATCTTTAAATAATTCCATGGGAAGGACTGGGAGGTTGGGATTAGCAGATGCAAACTATTATACATATAGGATGGATGAACAGCAATATATATAGTAGTATATATCTACTGTATAGCATAGGGGATTATATTCAGTATCCTGTGATGAACCATAATGGAAAAGAACATGGAAAGAAATATATATATATATGTATAAAAAAACTGAGTCACTTTGCCATATAGCAGAAATTAAAGACATTATAAACCAACTTTACTTCAATAAAATGTAAATAAATAATTCTGTAATATCACGAGGGTTGATTATCACTATTCCTATTTTTTCTTTTTAAAAATTATAGTTTGCTGTTTGTTCTGTATTCCAAACAACATCCACACACAGCAACTTGATACTGATATCTAAGTCCCTTCTAATCTATAAATTCCCCCTTATTTCCCCCCTGCAATTAAGTTGAAGGAGCCAGATGATTTGTCCTGTGGTCTCCTGCAGTCTCAGTTTTGCTGATCACGTCCCTAAGGCTTTCTTTACTATATTCCTCTGTCTTCCACGCTCCTTGTGGTTTAGAAGAGGCTTGACTGGATTTAGGTTCCATAATTTGGCCCAAGTACATCATAGACTGGATTGTGCTTAAATTGAGAGGCATAGGAGCTGGTTGTTTCTTTCTATGATGTTAATAATCATTGGTAATTACTGCTTAGGCCTTTTAATTCATGAAGGGCTGCAAAATGGCGATATTTCCAATTCTACTATTCTTTCTTCATTTATTAGCCAGATTTTTTTCCAGGAAAGGAACTGCCTTAGATTAGTTACCCTGCAGTTTGTGGTTTGTATGGGAAAGACAGGATAAATAAATGCTTGATTCCTTTCCTTAATTTTCAAAATAATGCATCGGCGCTCTAACATCCTGAAAGGACTTGAGTTTTTTAACATCACTGTGGATTTCATGAATATAAACATATTTCATGACTTTCAGTTGTCTTTAGTTAGCTATCTTTTTATTGATGCTCAAACGATCCCATCTTTGGCCAACAGGAGCCTCTTCTTGAGTATCTGTGACCTGACTTACAGCCTCCAGTAGCTCCTTGCTTTCTGGGGTGACAAGATGTTTCAGATCCTCTTGCACATTTCCCTCCCACACTTGTTCTCCATGGAGCCCGGATTCCTTCACGTAGGCAACAGTATGTGGAAACCACAATCTGAGCGTTAGCGATGCTCTTGCTACCAGGTTAATTATTATTTCTAGGCCTTCTCAGTGGACAGAGCTAGAAATATGGTGTTTCTAAAGCTAAAACACATGCTTGCTGTGGCTGCTGCTGCTAAGTCACTTCAGTTGTGTCTGACTCTGTGCGACCCCATAGACGGCAGCCCACCAGGCTCCCCTGTCCCTGGGATTCTCCAGGCAAGAATACTGGAGTGGGTTGTCATTGCCTTTTCCAAAAACACATGCTTAGTTCATGCTAATTCTTGCAATTCAGATTTTCCAGGCAAGAGTACTGGCTGCTGCTGTTGCTGCTGCTGCTGCTAAGTCACGTCAGTCGTGTCCGACTCTATGCGACCCCATAGATGGTGGCCCACCAGGCTCCCGTCCCTGGGATTCTCCAGGCAAGCATACTGGAGTGGGTTGCCATTTCCTTCTCCAGTGCAGAAAAGTGAAAAGTGAAAGTGAAGTTGTTCAGTTGTGTCCGACTCTTCTCGACCCCATGGACTGTAGCCCACCAGGCTCCTCCATCCATGGGGTTTTCCAGGCAAGAGTACTGGAGTGGGGTGCCATTGCCTTTTCCAAAAACACATGCTTAGTTCATGCTAATTCTTGCAATTCAGATTCAGGACTAGAGTGTTTCTAATTAGCCTCATTCTTAATCTGTATTTTCTTTCTCTTGCCAATTCCAGTTCTCAATGACACAGCTGTGAATATTCATTTGCTTTATCCCACAATACACACAATTTTGGAATAACAATACTGAAACCTTCATATATGATATAATTACTGAAAACAGTTAAGGATGTATTTGCTGTATTTTGCCCATAGCATATTTTTTAATTGATTGACATTTCCTCTGCCTGGTCAGGCTACAAACTGGATTCACAGTTAGGTTCATTGTTTCAATCTGCTTTCATTTTTTGAAGGCTGTTTTAAACTTTAACTTTGTCTTATAATTATGTAAAATAAATACGTGGTTTCAAAGTCAACTCTCCAAAGAAATGCACAATTAGAGAAATCTGGCTTCTATGCTTTCTCATTCTAGTCCATTCCCTGTCTTTCCCCTCAGGAACCAACTTCTAATCTTACAGTTTATCTTTTAAAATTTTTTTTAAACATACACATTGAAATATAAGTATAACCTTCCCCATTTCTAGATAAATAAAAGCGAGTTATGTCAGTGATTCTCAAACTTGAGCATTAGAATTACCTTGAGGGCTTATTAAAACACAGATTATTGTGTTGCACCCTCCAGAGTTTCTGATTTGGTAGGTCTGGGTAGGGCCTGAGAATCTGCTTTCTAACAAGTTCCTATATGATGTGGTCCAGAGACCACACTCTGAGAACCACAGTGCTAGACTCCCCACCCCATCCCCTTTCTAGGAGTATATAGCAATATTCTTTATTTGCTTTTACTGCTTTGTACTACTTTATTATGTGGATATGCCACAGTTTATTCAACCAGGTTTTGTTCATGAACATTTGGGCTGTTTCCATGTATTGCATATTTCTATAGGTGGCTCAGCAGTAAAGAATCCGCCTGCCAATGCAGGAGATGCAGGTTTGACCCTGGGTCAGGAAGGTCGCCTGGAGAAGGCAATGGCGACCCACTCCAGTATTCTTGCCTGAAAAATCCCATTGACAGAGCAGCCTGGTGGGCTACATCCATGGGGTCGCAAAGAGTGAGACACAATTGAGCACACACACATGCATGCGTGTACCTTATATAGATTTATAAATTGTAACAATTAGTACTATAAAGTATAACATCACCTTTGTTGAGATTTTGTCACTATATCTTTAGAATAGATTTCTGGAAGTAGGATCGCTGGAATGAAGGGTGAATTCAGATGTACTTTTCCTAGACATAGCCAAATTCCCCTCCACAGGGTCTACTTTGTTTTCCCACAATTAAAGGAGTGTCTGTTTCCCCATGGCCTTGCCAACATAGTATGCTGCCAAAGTTTTAAGCATAATATTAAAAAAAGACTAAGTTGCCAAATTCTAAAAATTAGAAGATAAAAATTTTTTTATTTCTGGCTTCTCTTAAAAAAGTATTAGATCCACAGGCCCTAGGCCTACAGTTTCACATAACACTTCTGTCCCCAAGACACAAGTACCTTGACGCTCTGGCCTCTGCCTGGGCCCATTCACGCGCTGTGTTCATCAGCTTAGCTCCTGAAGGCACTGGAGTGTTCCACTTTCCCCAGGGATAAGGCAGGCACAGTGACTTGCCCAAGGTCTTCCAGGAAATGAACATCAGACTGGAGTGTCCCCCTCTCCTTCTATCCTTTGGTCTGGGAGTGAGCTGTATTCCCCCGCCATGGATGCACAGAGTGTGGAGTCTTAACCACTGGACCACCAGGGAAGTCCCTGGAGCCCTTCTCTGGGTGTACTCACACTCTCACACTTTCTTGCTTTGTTCCTGCCTCCTGCCGCACTCAGTATGGGGTTGAACAGCTATTTGGCTGATTTCCTTAAACTTAGCATCATATGAAATACCAAACACAATGGCCTCAATAGAAACATTCTAAATTACATCATCTACGTGAGCTACCCTAAAAGCACCTCAAGGCTTCTCTGCACAACTGAGTTTTGGGGCATTCTGTGACATCATGGCTCTGCTTCTGTCTTAAATTAGGCAGTTTCAATTTAAATCACTTATATATTCTTAATATAGAACCAAATGCATATTTGATCTTGAATTTATAAGCCCTGTGGACAGTTAAATAATGGCTTTACACAAAAGTCAATAACTCCTACTTAGTTAATCCCTGAATAACTATTTCTTATGATATATGCACTCAAATCCTTTTCAGAAGTATTTAGGGAGAAAGAAGGCAATGAGAGAAAATTATATAAAACCAGATATCTTTTTCTGGTTGTTTAACACTTTCAAGTTGCAATTAGTGATGATGTCAAAATAAGACATTTAATTATGAAAGAACCAAAATATAGCCATCAGGGCCAATTGAACACAAAGGGTGTTTGAACGTTTCCTGAATGAATAATCAGAGAATAGAAATCTGTATGACTTTAGGGTTTCTTCTGCCATAATGTTAATGTCTCCCCACTCCATCTTTCTCCCTCCCTCTACTTTTCACACACACACACACACACACACACACACACACACACACTGATGACTGAGCAGTTTTCACAGGACACTACTGAGAAAGGCTTACTCTGTAAGGAGACACTGATTCGTGTGTGTGCATGCTAAGTCGTTCAGGCATGTCTGACTCTTTGTGACCCCATGGACTATAGCCCACCGGGCTCCTCTGTCCATGGGATTCTGCAGGCAAGAATACTGGAGTGGGTTGCCATACCCTCCTCCAGGGGATCTCCCGGACCTAGGGGTCGAACCTGTGTCTCTTATGTCTCCTGCATTGGTAGGGGGTTCTTTATCCCTAGCGCCATTCGGGAAGCCCACAACACTGACTTGAATAGACTCCAATCATACCTATTATCTGATACCAGCAGTTTCCTGAGGATAATTTAAACAAGTGGCTCGTGTGTGTGTGTGTGTGTGTATGTGTGCATATGTGTGTCTGTGCATGTGTGTGTGCACACACACAGGCCTGGGCACTGAAAGGAGACAGGCTCCAATGAGGAGGGGGCCACGCATCAGGTGAAAGGAGGCGGTTAAGGGAAGTTGGGCCTCCGAAGACAAACTTCCCTCCTAAATGTCACCCAGGGTCAGCCTGGCTGACAGTCAAGCTAAGTGACGGAAATGAGAGTGGAGGTGAAGGCAGGAAACCGCGGAAACCCGTTCCAGGTGTTTCCAGAGCCCTAAGAGCAGGCGAGCGCTTGGTGGGCGAGAGCCCGGCCTGCCTGGCGGGGACTTTCACCCCTCCTGAGAGTGGCTTCTGCAGCGCTTTGTTGTTCTTTTCTGGGCAGCAGGTAAGAAGGGCTGTGTTCTCCTCCTGTCGGGAGGGATTTCTGTCGCCTAGCCATACACAAAAGCAAGGTCAAAGTTGACTCTCCATGTAAGCCCCAGTGACTCAGATAAAAGCAGACGGCAACCGCCAGCTTCACCTCTTTCATTAACGGCCCTTCAATTAAAGCAATTTTCCACTCCTCCCCAGAGGTGAGCAGCTGCTTATGTTTCACAAAGTGTAACATCTTCTAAATTTCAGGGTGCTGAGTGAGAAGCAGGCTGTGCCAGACCCACACACACCCCCTCACTATTCCCTGCTCACACACAGGAGTGTGGAGTGCTGCAATCAGTCTTCCAATTAAACTTGGCAATATCGCAACAAGAAATCAGATTTGGGAGTTGGCAACCTGGCGCATAAACAAACTTTTATGTGAATAATTGAGCCAGAGCTAAGCATATGCTGGACCGTCTTTAATCAACTTGTGATTACAGTTACCAGAAAAGCCCCGATGTTTCCGAAAGCTTCTTGTTGTTTATTCACTGTGGTTATTCTAACACAGTTTCTTTGATATACTCAGCGTTATCTTTTGCCCATTTCTCCCTCTTTCATTTTCCTTCTCTTTTCCAAATTCTTACCCTTCACTGTGACACAGGCCACTTGTGAGAAGAATTGTGTGTGTAAGCGTGTATGCACAAACATTTTGTATGTTAACACATACACTGCCACCCACAAAGTCAGGAGTGTTTTATATATAAGTCCATCAATGGCCTTTAAGGAGCCCCACTTGAGTAGAACCAAGAGTGTTATGTTTGGATTCAAAACCACTGGATCATCAGAAATAACCTTGTGGAATAACCCCGGAACCCGGTCAGGCTGGGAGGACCTCTCCAAGCTCACACTGGCCTCCGAGACTCTAAATGAGGTGCTAACTCTCAGTTGACCCAAAAGTGCCATCATGAACTTTGCATCAACCTTTGTACATTTGAAACCACAACTGTAAAAATCACATGAAGTTTTGCTGGAAAAACAATTTCTGCTAGAGGTTTTCCAAACAAAAGCTGCTGAATTTTTAGAGAAATGTAAGATAAGATTCTATTTACAGTAGGACATCAAGAAAGTAATGTTGTAAAGGATTCCCTTATATGTTTCAGAATTCTCTTACCTGGGTACAGAATATAAACTGACTGTCATTTAAGCTCTAAAATTCAAATCCTCTCCTTGCATTTTTTCTAAGCCATCAGTGAGACTTAAGAAGAAAGTAGGAGAATTAAAGGGCATATTTAAGAGGCAGGAGATCATTCTGGTCTGTTTTTCCACTAAATGAGTAAGCTAGTGCCATATATATGCATATATTGTTTATCTATATATATCTAACTATGTATACATACATATGTATATGGCAGTATATTAAATACATATATTTATACATATGTAAAGTATTTCTATTCTTACAGATTTTTATAACTGATCTAATCATATTTTATATGTACATATTTTTCTAACATTCTTCTATTCTGGACTCTCCTCTTTCCAAGCTTAAAGTCTTTCTTAGGACAGATATGTAGCATCACTTATTTATTACACAATTTCTAAAACAACTGCTAAGGTATTGGGCTTCCCAGGTGGCTCTAGTGGTAAAGAACCCGCCTGCCAATGCAGGAGACGTAAGAGATGTGGGTTCCATCCCTGGCTCGGGAAGATCCTCTAGAGAAGGGAATGGAAATCCACTCCAGTATTCTTGCCTGGAGAATCCCATGGACAGAAGAGCCTGGGGGCCTACGGTCCACAGGGTTGCAAAGAGTTGGACACAACTGAAGTGACTACACAATTACACACACAACTTACTGGGAACTGAATTTTTTTTCCCCTGGCTAGTGGGAAGAAAAAACCCTCAGAGTGAGAGAGATTAGTGGTGAACTTCATCCAGTATGGAACACATCGGTCATCTTAACTTTACAATGAAAACAGTGTGTCTCTGTCTCTGTCTTGGTTGGCTCAGAGAGATGAACCCTGCTTACCTTGGACACAAAGCACTCTGCTATGGCCACAGGATCATTTTCACAGTTTTCCAACTCTTGCAGAAGTTCACTAAAAAAAAAAAGGAGAAAAAAAAAGAACGTATTAGGCTGTGGTCTGAGGGTTGAGGATATTTTAAATAACTTAGAAGTTTAAACATTTACATGGCATATAAGGAACCATTTAATTGGATATCTGAGGTCTTATCATTACATCCAAGGCTTAGATAAGTGGCTTGCCTGAGGTCATGGAGGACCAGAGGGGTAAACATAGGTCTGACCTGCAACTTCCCACCCAGAGATAGGTCCTACTCAACATTTCAGTCTGCCTGACATTTGTTAAAATCTGCACACATGTTCACACACACTTACTTATTCGTCTCATAGCTTTCCAGGTACCAGACAGCATACAAAGCACTAAGAACAAAAACACCAATGAGCCAAGTGAGATTATGGTCTCTTGGAGCTTGGAATCCACTGAAGAGTCAGACATGCAGTGAAAAATCACACTGATAAACAGAAAATTATAAACAGAGATAGTGCTCTAAAGGAAAAATATGCCAGGGGAGGAAATCTCTTTCCTCACATGAAAATCTGTATTATTTATTTTTAATGATTCATTAAGTAAGTAACTGAATGACTAGTTTTCTGTGAGTATGGTTTCAGTGTGTCTGTCCTCTGATGCCCTCAATGAAACTAAGCCATGCCTGTGGGGCCACCCAAGATGGGCAGGTCATGGTGAAGAGTCTGACAGAATGTGGTCCACTGGAGAAGGGAATGGCAAACAACTTCAGTATTCTTGTTTTGAGAACCCCATGAACAGTATGAAAAGGCAAAATGATGGGATACTGAAAGAGGAACTCTCCAGGTCAGTAGGTACCCAATATGCTACTGGAGATCAGTGGAGAAATAACTCCAGAAAGAATGAAGGGATGGAGCCAAAGCAAAAACAATACCCAGTTGTGGATGTGACTGGTGATAGAAGCAAGGTCTGATGCTGTAAAGAGCAATATTGCATAGGAACCTGGAATGTCAGGTCCATGAATCAAGGCAAATTGGAAGTGGTCAAACAGGAGATGACGAGAGTGGATGTCGACATTCTAGGAATCAGCGAACTCAAATGGACTGGAATGGGTGAATTTAACTCAGATGACCATTATATCTACTACTGCGGGCAGGAATCCCTCAGAAGAAATGGAGTAGCCGTCACTTTCAAAAGAGTTTGAAATGCAGTACTTGGATGCAATCTCAAAAACGACAGAATGATCTCCGTTTGTTTCCAATGCAAACCATTCAATATCACAGTAATCCAAGTCTATGCCCCAACCAGTAATGCTGAAGAAGCTGAAGTTGAACGGTTCTATGAAGACCTACAAGACCTTTTAGAACTAACACCCCAAAAAGATGTCCTTTTCATTATAGGGGACTAAAATGCAAAAGTAGGAAGTCAAGAAACACCTGGAGTAACAGGCAAATTTGGCCTTGGAATACGAAATGAAGCAGGGCAAAGACTAATAGAGTTTTGCCAAGAAAATGCACTGGTCACAGCAAACACCCTCTTCCAACAACACAAGAGAAGACTCTACATATGGACATTACCAGATGGTCAACACCGAAATCAGACTGATTACATTCTTTGCAGTCAAAGATGGAGAAGCTCTATACAGTCAATAAAAACAAGACCAGGAGCTGACTGTGGCTCAGACCATGAACTCCTTATTGCCAAATTCAGACTGAAATTGAAGAAAGTAGGGAAAACCACTAGACCATTCAGGTATGACCTAAATCAAATCCCTTATGATTGTACAGTGGAAGTGAGAAATAGATTTAAGGGCCTAGATCTGATAGATAGAGTGCCTGATGAGCTATGGAATGAGGTTCGTGACATTGTACAGGAGACAGGGATCAAGACCATCCCCATGGAAAAGAAATGCAAAAAAGCAAAATGGCTGTCTGGGGAGGCCTTACAAATAGCTGTGAAAAGAAGAGAAGCGAAAAGCAAAGGAGAAAGGGAAAGATATAAGCATCTGAATGCAGAGTTCCAAAGAATAGCAAGAAGAGATAAGAAAGCCTTCCTCAGCGATCAATGCAAAGAAATAGAGGAAAACAACAGAATGGGAAAGACTAGAGATCTCTTCAAGAAAATTAGAGATACCAAGGGAACACTTCATGCAAAGATGGGCACAATAAAGGACAGAAATGGTATGGACCTAACAGAAGCAGAAGATATTAAGAAGAGGTGGCAAGAATACACAGAAGAACTGTACAAAAAAGATCTTCACGACCCAGATAATCATGATGGTGTGATCACTCACCTAGAGCCAGACATCCTGGAATGTGAAGTCAAGTGGGCCTTAGAAAGCATCACTATGAACAAAGCTAGTGGAGGTGATGGAGTTCCAGTTGAGCTATTTCAAATCCTGAAAGATGATGCTGTGAAAGTGCTGCACTCAATATGCCAGCAAATTTGGAAAACTCAGCAGTGGCCACAGGACTGGAAAAGGTCAGTTTTCATTCCAATCCCAAAGAAAGGCAATGCCAAAGAATGCTCAAACTACCTCACAATTGCACTCATCTCACACGCTAGTAAAGTAATGCTCAAAATTCTCCAAGCCAGGCTTCAGCAATACGTGAAGTGTGAACTTCCAGATGTTCAAGCTGGATTTAGAAAAGGCAGAGGAACCAGAGATCAAATTGCCAACATCCTCTGGATCATGGAAAAAGCAAGAGAGTTCCAGAAAAACATCTACTTCTGCTTTATTGACTCTGCCAAAGCCTTTGACTGTGTGGATCACAACAAACTGTGGAAAATTCTGAAAGAGATGGGAATACCAGACCACCTGACCTGCCTCTTGAGAAACCTGTATGCAGGTCAGGAAGCAACAGTTGGAACTGGACATGGAACAACAGACTGGTTCCAAATAGGAAAAGGAGTATGTCAAGGCTGTATATTGTCACCCTGTTTATTTAACTTCTATGCAGAGTACATCATGAGAAACACTGGGCTGGAAGAACAACAAGCTGGAATCAAGATTGCCAAAAGAAATACCAATAACCTCAGATATGCAGATGACACCACCCTTATGGCAGAAAGTGAAGAGGAACTGAGAAGCCTATTGATGAAGGTGAAAGAGGAGAGTGAAAAAGCTGGCTTAAAACTCAACATTCAGAAAACGAAGATCATGGCATCTGGTCCCATCACTTCATGGGAAATAGATGGGGAAACAGTGGAAACAGTGTCAGACTTTATTTTTGGGGGGGCTCCAAAATCACTGCAGATGGTGATTGCAGCCATAAAATTAAAAGACTCTTACTCCTTGGAAGGAAAGTTATGACCAACCTAGATAGCATATTGAAAAGCAGAGACATGACTTTGCCAACAAAGGTCCATCTAGTCAAGGCTATGGTTTTTCCAGTAGTCATGTACAGATGTGAGAGTTGGACTGTGAAGAAAGCTGAGTCCCAAAGAATTGATACTTTTGAACTATGGTGTTGGAGAAGATTCTTGAGAGTCCCTTGGACTGCAAGAGATCCAACCAGTCCATCCTAAAGGAGATCAGTCCTGGGTGTTCTTTGGAAGGACTGACGCTAAAGCTGAAACTCCAATACTTTGGCTACCTGATGTGAAGAGTTGAATCATTGGAAAAGACTCTGATGCTGGGAGGGATTGGGGGCAGGAGGAGAAGGGCACGACAGAGGATGAGATGGCTGGATGGCATCACCAACTCAATGGACATGAGTTTGGGTAAACTCCAGGAGTTGGTGATGGACAGGGAGGCCTGGTGTGCTGCAATTCATGGGGTCGCAAAGAGTCTGACACGACTGAGTGACTGAACTGAACTGAACTTGATCATCAGTTCTCAAAATGCTCCCTGGGTTCTTACGATCCCTTCAGGAAGTCCAAAAGGTCAATATATTTTATAAAATACTTGACTCTATCAGATTTTTTATCCTCATTCTCTCATGAGAGTACAGTGGCCTTTCAAGAGGCTACATGACCTGTGATATCACAGATGGAAAGCAGAAGCAGATATGAGAATCCAGCTGTCTTCCAGTAAGTCAAACAGTAATGTAAAACAATTCCAACATGCAAAAAATGTTAATGGGAAGAGTAGTAAGCTTTTCTAGAAATCTGTGAATTTATTATTATTGAACACATTAATATTTTAATAACTTCTCAGTTTTAATATAAGAACCTCTTGATGAAGGTGAAAGAGGAGAGTGAAAAAGCAGGCTAAAACTCAACATTCAGAAAACTAAGATCATGGCATCTGGTCCTATCACTTCATGGCAAAAAGATGGGGAAACAATGGAAACAGTGACAGACTTTATTTTCTTGGGCTGAAAAATCACTGCATATGGTGATTGCAGCCATGAAATTAAAAGATGCTTGATCCTTGGAAGAAAAGGTATGATCAATTAGACAGCATATTAAAAAGCAGAGACATTACTTTGCCAAAAAAGGTCTGTCTAGTCAGAGCTATGGTTTTACCAGTAGTCATGTATGGATGTGAGAGTTGGACTATAAAGAAGTCTGAGTGCCAAAGAATTGGTGCTTTTGAACTGTGGTGTTGGAGAAGACTCTTGAGAGTCCCTTGGCCTGCAAGGAGATCCAACTGGTCCATCCTAAAGGAAATCAGTCCTGAATATTCACTGGAAGGACTGATGCTGAAGCTCCAATACTTTGGCCACCTGATATGAAGAGCTTACTCATTGGAACAGACCTTGATGCTGGGAAAGATTGAAGGCGGGAGGAGAAGCGGATGACAGAGGACAAGATGGATGGGTTGCATCACTGACTAAATGGACATGAGTTTGAGCAAGCTCTGAGAGATAGTGAAGGACAGGGAAGCCTGGCATGCTGCAGTCCATGGGGTCACAAAGAGTCAGACACGACTGAGTGACTGAACAACAACAACAGTTTTAATTTCTATTATGGTAGATAGAAACATCATAAATCATAAATAAAATAAGCTTTTGGGGCACTTAGAATTTTTAAGCATATATAGATCCTGAAAGTGAAAGTTTAGTCGCTCAGTTGTGTCCTACTCTTTGCGACCTCACAGACTATAGCTCACCAGGCTCCTCCTTTCATGGGATTTTCCAGGCAAGAGTACTGGCGTGGGTTGCCATTTCCTTCTCCAGAGGATCTTCTCGACCCAGAGTTCGAACCCAGGTCTCCCACATTGTAGGCAGATACTTTACCATCTGAGCCACCAAGGAAGTCAGATCCTGGGGCCAAAAAGCTAAGGAACCTCTGTTCTTGAATCACAGTTTTAATATTTCCTCCCCTCCATTAGATTAGATACTCTAGACTATCTCATTTTTCTCTATTTTTCATCTTCTTGTTTATTGTTCTGTTTTCTCAGATTTCATCTTTTATTTTCTATCGCTTCTATTGAATTGTTTCGTCTCTACTATCTGATCTTCAGCTTCAAAGTGTGTGTGTGTGTGTTTACATGTTCTTTGGGTACTTATGTTTCTATTATTATTTTATGGGTGCAAAAGTGCTCTCATATTTATAAGGAGGTGATAATGATGACTATTGTTATTTTGGACTTAACTTTCCTGCTCTTTGCTTTCTGCTCCACAATCATTTTAATCATTTTGGCTTTTGTCATTCATGTTAGTGGTTCACCCCAAATATCTGGGGATTTTCATTTGTTCTTTCTTATTGGAAGGTAGGGCTTCCCTGGTGGCTCAGTTAAAGCAGCTGCCTGCCAATGAAGGAAGAGTCTAGTTTTGAAGGTAAGATACTACCATCCAGCCGTAAGGTCTGCACAGAAGTGTAGTTTTACATAGCATGCTCCTTACTCAAGCCAGTGATTCTCAAACATTTTGGTGTCAAGACCTGCTTACCTTTTAAACATTCTTTATGTGGATTATATCAATACTTATTAGAAATTAAGGCTGCTATGTAATTTTTAAAAGATCAATTTATGTAATTATATATATAGTACAAGTTAATACAAGTAACTTTTTTGTGAAAAATAGATTTTATAAAACAAAATTTAGTGAGAAGAGTAGTATTGTTTTATAATTTGCAAATCTCTAATGCTTATCTTAATAGAACACAGATGGCTGCTCATGTCTGCTCAGCATTTCAACAGCCTCACACAAATATATCATCGGAAAAGGTAGGAGTATTTTAGTAGCCTCTATGGATATCTTTCTTTGATAAAACACTGAAACTCAACAAGTGGTAGTTTCTTAGAGGTTTGCTGGCGTCTGAAACCATATAATCCTATACCCTGCTACATTGAAATCCACTGACCAAGCTTGTACTTTGAAAGGAACTTTTACCAATGCATGGTTTTAGGACAGACCCAATTTCAAACATTCTTCCGTAATATTCCACAAAACATACCATTTGTAAGATTATTTTTGTTTGGAATGTATAGTTCTGATCATTTTATCAATATCCTTTATGGAAGGATGTGCTTAGTTGCTCAGTTGTGTCTGACTCTTAGTGACCCCATGGACTGTAGCCCACCAGGCTCCTCTGTCCATCTGGATTCTCCAGACAAGAATACTGGAGTGGGTTGCCATGCCCTCCTGCAAAGCATCTTCCCAATCCAGGGATTGAACCCAGGTCTCCTGCATTGCAGGCAGATTCTTCACCACCTGAACCACAGGGAAGCCCTTTATAGAAGGATGGCTGTGATTAAATTAAAGATAGCTGAAATTTCATCACTGGGATCCAAATACTGGATGAAGTAAAATAAAAGGTCAAACAAAAAGAACAGCTAAAAAGGCAATATATCTGGACCAGTGTTTTCCACTGTTGGAGGATGGAGTGCTCTGGATGTAAGTTATGTAATCAGGTCTTTCAATATTCTGCTGTTTCTAAGGGGAGAAGAATTTTGAGCAGAATCCATCATATTTTTCATACTTCCAAGGCTTAACAGAAATACTCCTTGACAATATTTAACTCCCTCTGTTCTCAGTGTTACGCTCATCAAGCTCCTCTTGGAGCTTTAATTTCAACTCCAGCTTGGATCTCCTGGTAGGACAAAGTGTCTTGAGGACCCACCCAGACTCTGGTATAGCTCACCTGTAAACGAATGGCATTCATTGCTCAAGAAGCAGAACTGGGAAGGAGCTCAGATGCCTTCCAGTCCTACTCCCAAATTTTAAGATGAGCAAACCAGGGCTCATAAAAGGGAGGTTGCTTACCTTAGGTCACACAACAAATAATTAATAGGCATAGCTAGGCTTAGTATCAGGGTTTGTGAATCCCAGTTCCACACTATTATAAACACACCTATTGAAAAATTTATTTTTCAGATTGACTCAAGAAAGCTGAGGGCTAGTCTCCACATTATGGTGTCTTCAACCTGCTAGCGCCTACCTGGGAGGCCTTGTGTGAGTCATCTGGGCAGCTTTCCTTTACAACCCTTTTACAAAATAATGGAAACAGTGAGGAGTCAGTAGTCTGATTTCCTTCACACGCCTGTCATCAGAGCAACCATCCTGATACAGCTGGCTGATCACCCTGTTAGTGCTCCATTCAACATGGTCATTACTGAAAGCCTCATTTGTCAGGACTATTACAGGCAGGAGGAGATGGGGTTAAGAACATGGACGAAAGCTCTGTCCTACCGTACTTACGTTCTGATCAGGAGTGATGAATGTTAACAACTGAAGAAATAAAGAACACAACGTAAAACAAAAGACAACAAATGTTGGCAAGGATGTGAAGAACTGGAACCCTCATGCATTGCTGATAGGAATGCAAAATGGTGCAGCCTCCATGGAAAGCAGTATGGAGATTCTCCAAAAAATTAAGAGTAGAACTAATATACGATCCAGCAATCCAACCTTGCGGTATGCTATGCTATGCTCAGATGGTCAGCTGTGTCCTACTCTTTGTGACCCTGTGGACTATAGCCCATGAGGCTCCTCTGTACATGGGATTTTCTAGGCAATAATAGTGGAATGGATCGCCATTTCGTTCTCCAGGGGATCATCCCCACCCAGGAATCAAACCTGGGTCTCCTGCATTGCAGGAGGATTCTTTACCAACTGAGCCACCAGGGAAGCCCAATCTTGGGGTATTTACATAAAAAATTGAAATCAGGATCTTGAAGAGCTGTTAGCACTACCACATTCGTTGCAGAAGTATTCACAACAGCCAAAATGTGGATACAACTTAAATGTCTATGAATGGATGAAGATGAATAAGGAAAATGTGGTAAGCATGTATATGTATTTGTGTGTATATATATGTATATGTGTGTGTGTGTATGTATACAGTGAAATGTCAGTCTTAAAGAAGGAATTCTGTGACAACATGGATGAACCTTGGCATTATGTCAAGTGGAAAAAAAAAAAACAGTCACAGAAGGACAAATCCTGCATGATTCCACTTATATTAGAAATCTAAAATAGTCACACCCATAGCATCAGATAGTAGAATGGTGGTTACCAGCAGCTGGGGGTAAGAGTAAATGGATGAGCTATTACCTAAGATGCATCAAGTTTCAGCTAAACCAGATGAATAGGTTCTAGAGATCTGCTATAACATAATATCTAAGTTAACAATAACATGTGTGTGAAAGTGGCTCTCTGAAACCCCATGGACTATAGCTCTCCAGGCTCCTCTGACCATGGGATTCTCCAGGGAAAAATACTGAGGTGTGTAGCCATTCCTTTCTCCAGGGAATCTTCCCTATCCAGGGATCGAACCCAGCTCGCCTGCATTTCAGGCAGATTCTTTACTGTCTGAGCCACAAGGGAAGTATTGAACGCTTAAAAATTTAAGAGGGTAGATCTCATGTTAAGTGCTGTTATTATAATAAAGTAAAAATTAAGAAAAAATAAATTTTATTCCTTTGCCAGTAGAAACTCATACACCATAGTACAATATTGCTTACTAAGAATGCTTATGTGAAAAATGGCAAAGGGTTGGTTTTACTGAAAAGCAAAACAAACACAACAGAATATAATACTGTACTACGTGTTATGAGAGGCTGGTGGCTCAGTGGTGAAGAATCTGCCTGCCAATGCAGGAGATGTGGGTTTGATCCCCGGGTCAGGAAGATCCCCTGGAGAAGGAAACAGCAACCCACTCCAGTATTCTTGCCTGGGATATCATGGACAGAGGAGCCTGGTGGGCTACAGTCCATGGGGTCACAAAAGAGTCAAACATGACTCAGCAATTAAGTAACAACAACGTGTTATGAGGGAAATAAAGACAGTGTAGCAGAATGTGCCTGAGGCTGGGTGGGTGGGTGACGGAGCACTGGAGCAGTCACAGAATGCTCTCTGAGGAGGTGATATCTAAGTTTGCGGAGGGTTGGAAGAGAAAGTCATTTTAGAAATTGGTCATGAGTCTAAGGACAGAATGAACATAGTGTGTTTTTGTGGGTGGTATAGAAAGGAACCCACCAGCTGCTGTTTGGCGAACAACAGGGAGTGTGGGAGATATGGAAAGCAACTAACTAGAAAATAATACACCATGTACTATGGGAACAGAGATGGGGCCATGGAAAGAGGGATACCAAGGACTCCATAAAGACCAGAAACAGGCTGTCCTTCTAGAGTTACAGCGTAATGGGGTGGAGACTAGCTTTTTCATTGCATCAGTGAAACTAATGAACAGCTTTGCAAGTACATTAGCAGGAAGAAGTGACTCACAAATTGTGTTTTGTACTCAGAGCTAAAATTAGAGTCATTCTACCATCAGATTTAGGGTATTTTCCCTTTTCCTGCAGCAATTGTTCCAAATATTTCCTCCCTTTTGTATAGCATTATGAAAAAAGAAAATATTATTTCTTACTAGAGTTCATATTCCTTGTTTGGATGGACAGTTAAAGGAAACACAGTTCTCCTTTACAGAACATATTCTCTGTAAGATTTTCTCTCACTGATGTGTACTTGAATTCAGGAATTGTAATAAGACCTTGCAGATTCTATTGCCTTCCACTGAACAAGATTCACAAAGGGGCCTCTCCTCTTTTGGTCTACAAAAATGTACAAGCTTAACTCTTTTTTTGTGCTTGATGTTTTGCTGTATGTTTATTCTGTGCTGTAGTTTTAAGAAATAAAAATATGTTAGCTAAAATATAATACCATAGCATTTTCTCCTGAACAGTAAAGTGTGGACAAATGTCTCCTTGTGTAGAACTTTCTGGATTATACCCACTTTGAATTGTTTGTCTATATTGGGGCAATTATTTAAAAATATTCTGTTTGGCTGAACTTATTGTATATCATAAGTACATAAGAAAACAAGAAAGAAAAAAAAAAAGATTCACGAAGGGGCCTCTCCTCTTTTGGTCTACAATAGACTCTATGCTCCATTTCCTTTTCCCACCCAACAAAGCAGGTCAGTTGGTATTTACAGAGGCACATATGGATTAGGAGACAGAAAATGGAGTGAGGTTAATAGTATCAAATGCTCCATTAAATTCACTGATATGCTAACACTGGTCTTGAAAAGTCTACTTGGAAAAAAGTTTATGGGTAAAAATATATTTTTACTACTGGGCAATAGTTGAAGACATTTTGATGGTATGAAAATGCATTAATATAAAAGGTAACTTCTCCCACCTTGCCCTGACTTATTGTTGTATGTATCTCATGATTTGGGATGTTCAAGCTGGATTTAGAAAAGGCAGAGGAACCAGAGATCAAATTGCCAACATTCTTTGGTTCATAGAAAAAAAAAACAGAGTTCCAGAAGAACATCTACTTCTGCCTTACTGACTACGGAAAAGCCTTTGACTGTGTGGATCACAACTAACTGTGGAAAATTCTTCAAGAGATGGGAATACCAGACCACCTGACCTGCCTCTTGAGAAACCTGTATGGAGGTCAAGAAGCAACAGTTAGAACTGGACATGGAACAATAGACTGGTTCCAAATCAGGAAAGGAGTGCATCAAGGCTGTATATTGTTACCCTACTTATTTAACTTATATGCAGAGTACATCATGAGAAACGCTGGGCCGGAAGAAGCACAGGCTGGAATCAAGATTGTCAGGAGAAATATCAATAACCTCAGATATGCAGATGGCATCACCCTTATGGCAGAAAGTGAAGAACTAAAGAGTCTCTTGATGAAAGTGAAAGAGAAGAGTGAAAAAGTTGGCTTAAAACTCAACATTCAGAAAACTAAGATCATGGCATCTGGTCCCATCACTTCATGGCAAAGAGATGGGGAAACAGTGGAAACAGTGACAGACTTTATTTTGGGGGGCTCCAAAATCACTGTAGATGGTGACTTCTGCCATGAAATTAAAAGACGCTTGATCCTTAGAAGAAAAGTTATGACCAACCTAGACAGCATATTAAAAAGCAGAGACGTGACTGCCAACCAAAGTCTGTCTAGTCAAAGCTATGATTTTTCCAGTGGTCATGCATGGATGTGACAGTTGGACTATAAAGAAGTCTGAGTGTCAAAGAATTGATGCTTTTGAACTGTGGTGTTGGAGAAGACTCTTGAGAGTCCTTGGACTGCAAGGAGATCCAACCAGTCCATCCTAAAGGAGATCGGTCCTGAATATTCATTGGAAGGACTGATGCTGAAGCTCCAGTACTCTGGCCACCTGATGCAAAAAGAGCAGACTCATTGAAACAGACCCTGATGCTGGGAAAGATTGAGGGTGGGAGGAGAAGGGGATGACAGAGGATGAGACAGTTGAATTGCATCACTGACTCAATGGACATGAGTTTGAGTAAGCTCTGGGAGTTGGTGATAGACAGGGAAGCCTGGGGTGTTGTAGTCCATGGGGTCACAAAGAGTCAGACACAACTGAGTGACTGAACTGAACTGAACTGACCCCATGATTTGCTTTCTAAACAACATTTCAAAGGAGAAAAGAAGCACGACCCAAATAAATATTTTCTTAAGACGTAAGTTACTTGCTCTGGGATGCCTTCACTGATCCCTCAGATAAAATCAATTCCTTGCTCTTCAGAGTTCTCAAAGTAAAGTTTTGTTCATTCCTTGGGTATATGACTTACTGCCTCTGCTACACAACAATGTCATTCATCTTTAGATTAACAGATTTAGCCTAGTGTTTGACATGCAACAGTGACTCAATATAGGTATACCCAATAAAAAGAAAGGGTAGTAGTTTCCTGGTGGTCCAGTAGTTAATAATCCACCTATCAATGCAGGGGACTCAAGTTTGATCTCGGGAAGATCCTGGTCTGGGAAGATTCCATATGCTGCAGGGCAACTAAGCTCGTGTGCTTCAACTACTGAAGCCCACAGACTCAAGAGCCCGAGCTCTACAACAAGAAAAGTCGCCACGAAGAGAAACCCACGCACTGTAACTAAAGAGGAGTCCCCCACTCGCCGCAACTAGAGAAAGCTGCACACAGTGACCCAGCGTAGTCAAATAAATAAATAAAATTTTAAAAAAGAGAGAGAAGGAGTTGAAGGAAATAGGAAAATTCTCCTCTCATCTTTTGAGGAAAGAAGAGAGCTTAGATGATCGTGCTGGGGCTGCTAAGTCGCTTCAGTCGTGTCCGACTCTGTGCGACCCCATAGATGGCAGCCCACCAGGCTTCCCCATCCCTGGGATTCTCCAGGCAAGAACACTGGAGTGGGTTGCCATGTCCTTCTCCAATGCATGAAAGTGCAAAGTGAAAGTGAACCCGCTCAGTTGTGTCGGACTCTTAGCGACCCCATGGACTGCAGCCTACCAGGCTCCTCCGCCCATGGGATTTTCTGACTAAAAAATAATTTAAAAATACAATTCTGATGTAGAGAAATGGTCCGTACTTCCTCAAACTTTCAAATTACAGTCTAGACAACTCTTCTGTATTTCAAGAGAGGGACACTGTATAAAAACTATCGACATCTCTTTAACATGCACTTAAGGAAAAAAAAAAAAAAGTTCTGGAAGTTGAGGTAACAAGTTACACTGGGGAAAGTGGTTTCTTTGGACTGAGCTAGTTTCCTGACCATTTGGGAATTTCTTCCAGACATCAAAACAGAGTCTTAAATTTCCAGGCTATCATAGGGATTATGAGAGAAAGATTTGGCTACAAAAAAGACAACAAAAATGAAATCTCAATTGTATTTCAAAACAGTTCATATTGGAATATTTCATGAGATAACAATTTGAATCTAGTAATATGCCAAAACTGAAAAAAGACAGTATAAGGAAAGAAATCATACATTACTGTCATTTATGAACATGCATGGAAAAGTTCTTTAAAAAACACAAACTCATCATGCACAAATATAGGAACATCATGGCCAGGCAGGCTTTATGTGTGCACGTGAGCTAAGTCACTTTGTGCTATATTGCTCAGTTGCTTCAGTCATGTCCAACTCTTTGTAACCCCATGGACGGTAGCCTGCCAGGATCCTTGGTCCATGGGATTCTCCAAGTAAGAATACTGGAGTGGGTTGCCATTCCCTTCTCCAGGGGATCTTCCCAACCCAGGGATTGAATCCATGTCTCTCATGTCTCCTGCACTGGCAGGCAGGTTCTTTACCACTACCGCCACCTGGGAAATCCAGGGTTATTCTAGTAGTGTACATATGATTCAAATCAGAAGGCCTATTAATATAATTTGCCACGTTATGAATAGGAGAAAAATCATATACTAATTTTCTTAAAGGATGATTACACATTCAATAAAAGTCAATATTCATTCACACTAAAATCTCAGCAAAATAGAAGTGTCTAAATCTCAGAACAAACATCATAATTAATGGTGAAACAGTTAAAGCATTCCTGCTAATGTCAGAAAGAAGTTAAGAATGCAAGAATCTAATTAGCACTGTTTGAGAAGACTTACTGAAAGCAGTAAGACAAGAAAAAACAATTATATATATAAGAGGCAGAACAACTGTAAAGGAAAGCAAAAAATTCTGATTTTCAAACAACCATTGTCTACATAGAAAACCTAAAAGGGTCTATAAACAATTAGAACTGATGGGACAGTTTAAAAAGTTGGTTGAATATAGTGTCAACATATAAAAATTGAAAGCATTCTTACATGACAATAATGGTGAATTAAAAAATAGGAAAATATTCTAGTCAAAAATAACACTAAAAAGAATAAGTGACATGTATGAATGTGATGGAGAAATCATAAAATGTTATTATAGGGTATTTTTAAAAAGCTTGATTCATGAGATATGTTCATGGTTGGATGACCCAATATTATAAAGATATCACTGCTGCCAAAATTAATCTATAAATTAAATAAAATTCCAATAAAAGTCCCAAGAGAGCTCCCTTCATGGAACTTGACAAACTGAAGCAAAAAGAAATGAAAAGATCACTTGACAGTGCAAAGAGTTAAGAAATCCTAAGTCACGTAGAAGGAGAGCAACATGGGTTTAATAAATAATTAAGATGATGTGGTATGGAGTAAGGATGGACAAAGAGACCAACACAACACAACAGAGCCCAGAAACAGAACCATTCACACAGGTGAACTTCACCTGGGAGAAATGCAGAACTACAAATCAGCACAGAAAAGATGGGTGATGGGACTATGGGCTAGTTAGATGAAAAGAGGGTTTTTTCTTTTCTTTTTTGGCTGCACTGCATGGCTCGCACATCTTATGTTAATAAGTTCCCCAACCAGGGATTGGAAACACACCCAGATGAGACTGGGCATGTTCAGGGTGGTGTGACCGTAGACAAAACACACCCTCAGCAGTGAAAGCACACAGTCCTAACCCACTGGACTTTCAGGGAATTCCCTGAAAACAAGGATTTCGATTTCCTATCACATACCACATTTCCATCAATTTTAGATTAAAGATGTAAGTGAAAAGCAAAACTTTTAAGACTTTTAGGAAAAAATATAGAGCATATTTATGAACTGGGCACATTTATAAAAGAGATAAGTTTTTAAACACACAAAATTCTCATCCTATAAAAATTACATTTACTTAGAGTAGTCAAAATCATGAATTTTATAACTTCTTTTCAAAGAAGCCATAATTAAAAGACAAATCTCATACTAACGGAGGACTACAATTTGCATAATCCACAAAGATCTCCAGACAGAATTCATCAAGCACTCCTAAACAATCATAAGAAAGAGAAACATCTTGACAGAAAACTGGGCATGAATAGGAGCCAGAAATTTAGAGAAGAAATCAAAGTGGCCAAAAAACAAAAGAGGCTTAGTCTTATTGCAATCAGCAAAATGCAAGGTAATACAGCCCATAATGGAATATTACATTGCAGTTAAAATAAGCAAAGTAGAACTATAAATCTCAAAAGCACCGTTGCGTGAAAAAGACTTGTAAAAGTCTGATACAGTGCAGCTGTGTTTGAAGTAAGTTAAAGCACACTGTGTGTGTATACTTAGAGTCATGGCAACAAAGATCATACTTGGGGATGAAACACCAATCTTGGATGGTAGTTACAGTGATGGTGGTATTTTGAGCCAGATTATACTGGCTCATCTGAGCCAATTCTGTACATCTCTTCCTAATTCCCTGTTCAGTGAGGTCTTCTTAGTAGCCTGAAATCTGCTGTAGGTGTGTTTATACCATAGAAATTGGCAGACATAAATCTCAGATTCCCCCTCCCTTGTCCTCACCCTGGAGAACTGGCACACCAGCACATCACTGTGCCATTCTCTGCAGTGTGGACTGCAATTCGGAGGGGCATATCAGGGGCTCAGCATTACTGGTAAAAGCTTTACACTTTCAAGCATTTCTAAGGCAAATATGGCATAAAGGAAGGCCTTGATGGAATAGAGGTGCTTTATAAGTGTTTATCATATGCTTTCCCGTATTTTGGAAATACTTCCTGAAAAACAATCTAATCAGCTAAAATTTTCTAAAGTGTTAGTTGCTCAGTAGGATCCTGTGGACTGTAGCTCGCCAGACTCATCTGTCCATGGGATTCTCCAGGTAAGAATACTGGAGTGGGCAGCCATTTTCTTCTCCAGGGGATTTTCCCAACCCAGGTCTCCTGGATTGCAGGCAGATTCTTTCCTGTCTGAGCCACCAGAGAAAATTTTTTAGGCCATCATAAAACCATTTTCTTTTTGCCCTCTTTAGTTTTAGAATTTTAAATCTTGCTGAGTTGGGTGCAACAGTATTATATTATGTTGAGAAATCTGGACCTGAACCAGTAAAAACTTTAAAATCATTTCAAGCCTTAACCATAGATTTGCCAGATAGTTGTATCTTTGAAATCAATTGATGTAGGGTATAGAACAGAGGGCTCATAAGAGGCATTAACATAAAAAGTCACCACAATACTGTTACTTAATGAAATATAATAGTAAAGACATTTAAGCTCTAAATTCAGTCCAGAGTTAAGAGAAAGGAAATAAAAGTAAATAGGGAGAAAATAATACAGACAATTAACTGTAAAAATTAAACAGAAAAATATTCTTGGAAATAATAAAAAAAATAATGAGAAATATTAGTTGAGATTCAACAAAACCAGGTGTTTAAAATAGGCTTCCATCAATAGAATGGATAAGAAGATGTGGTACATATCTACTATGGAATATTACTAAGTCATTAAAAAGAATAAAATAAGGCCATTTGCAGCAACATGGATGAACCCAGAGATTATTATCATACTGAGTGGATTTAGTCAGATAGAGATAGGAAAATGTCATATGATATCACTTGTCCACAGAATCTAAAACAAATGAAACAAATACAAGACAGAAACAGACTCACAGACTTAGTGAACAAACTGATGTTTACTAGAGTGTAAGGGGCATTTGGGCAGTTTGGGATTGACATGTACATGCCACTATACTTAAAATGGATAACCAACATGGATCTGCTGTATAGTACTGGGAACTCTGCTCAATATACTGTAACAATCTAACTGGGGAAAGAATTTGAAAAAGAATAGATTCATATGTGTGTGTATATAAATATACATATGTATATATATATACACATATAAAACTGAATCACTTTGTTGTACACCTGAAACTAACACAACATTGTTAACCAACTATACTCCAGTATAAAATAAAAAGTTAAAAATAAACAAAATAAAAAAATCAAAATAGGCTAGGTTGGTTTTCTAGCTCTATGTCCTAGAGCAGAGGGCTTTCTACACTGTTTCCTCCGTGCAAACAATGTGCATACATTCTGCATCTTACCTGCCTCAGAGCTGCTGAGAGGATGAAAGGAGACAATGCATGTGCAGGAGATTTACAAACGTGATCTACCAAAGGGACGGGCATGAGCACCATCAGCTAGAATCGTGTCCCCTCTGATGGCTCACCTGTCATCATCACCCTGACTCAGGTTTACTTTAGTCACGTCTGATTTCCTTGTGCAGCAAACACCAAAGAGAGAAGCACAGAGAACAATTCAGGCATATAAAGACCTGTCTTCCATCTTTTGCAGCTGAGGTCCCTTCTTGTTGACACTGGGGGCTACTACTGTCTCGTCTTCCTTTAAATTAGGAGACACAGGAAGCTTTAAACTCCAAGGAGTAGAAAACCCTTCCTGCCTGGACTGTGCCACAATGCCACAAATCAAGACCTGAAAAGCAGGGCTCTGTTCTTGCAGGAGGGAATGTGGCTAAATGCCTGGGGCTTGGAGTCAGAGGAGCCCAGACTTATATAAAGCGATAATGCACATAAAGCTCTATGGCCTCTGGCATGGACAAGCACTAGATAAACAGTCATTATAGTCAACACACAGCCAAACCACCAGAAAGCTGAGGCCAGGGCCTCCCAATGCTAGGCCTGATTCCTCTTCCCAGGTTACTGAACCATCAGGGAGCTCTGGGTGGAGAAGCCACTCATGGTTGCTCGGGCTATTACCCTCAGAGCTGCTAAATGAAGCCTGTTCCAACATCAGCACGTTACTAATGCACATGCAGATTCTAAATTCTCTAATCCCATTTTCTAATGCCATTCTTCTATTTTCTTTTTATTGTATTTATTTTATCTAGACAGTGTTTCTCAACCATGGCTGCACATCTCTTGTTGTTCAGTTGCTAAGTCACGTCCAACTCTTTGTGACCCCATGGACTCCAGTAGCATGCCTGGCTCCTCTGTCCTCCACTGTCTCCCGGAGTTTGATCAAATTCATGTCCGTTGAGTCGGTGATGCTATCTATCTCATCCTCTGTTGCCTCCTTCTCCTTTTGTCTTCAATCTTTCCCAGCATCTGAAGACCTTTTAAAAAATCTTGATGCCCTGGTCCCACCACAGACCCATTAATTAGAACTTTTGGGGGCAGAAGTCATCATATTAAAAACAAAACAAAGCACAATCCTTCCCAGGGGATTCCAATGTGTAGCCGGGGTTCAGAACCACTGTCTTAGAACATACAAATTGGTTTTCAAAGTCTACTGAGTCCAACGAAAGAGTTGTTGCAGCATTGGCTTTTTTTTCATATTCCAGGCTTTCAAAATTAAGGGATAGGTTGATAATTTAAACATGTCTCCCAGAGGCCAGGCTTGGGCTAGGTGTTTGGGATCCACATGGACATTAGGGAAAGCCAAGGAGATGTGGATCCTACCCTCAAGGACCTCACATACACTAACTTCAGTATTATAATTTACACTCTGGTTGAGTGATCCCATGATGGGGCATTATAGAACTCTCTAAGGAGGTTTTACTGTAACTCCGGGCTTCCCAGGTGGTACCAGTGGCAAAGAATCTGCCTGCCAATGCAGGGGACACAAGAGATACAGGTTTGATCCCTGGGTCAGGAAGATCCCCTGAAGGAGGGCATGGCAATCCACTCCAGTATTCTTGCCTGGAGAATTCCCATGGACAGAGGAGCCTGGGGGCTATAGTCCATGGGGTTGCATAGACTCAGACACGACTGAAGCGACTTAGCACACAGGCAAGCAATAAACCCTATAGAGATAGGAAGATATGAACAAGACTTGAAATGAGGGAGGGCATTATGTCCCAATAAACCCACTATAAGTTGAAAATGTCCAAACTCAGAAATGCATTAATGACTTCCCTGGTGGTCCAGGGGTTAAGAATCTGTCAATTTAAGGGACACAGCTTTGATTCCTGGTTTGGGAAGATTTCACATGCCACGGGGAAACTAAGCCTGTGTGCCACAACAACTAAGCCATGCTCTAGAGGCCGTGCTCAGCACCAAGAGAAGTCCCTGCAACTAGAGAGTGGCCCCTGATCACTGCAACTAGAGAAAGCCTACAAGCGGCAATGAAGATGCAGCCAATCCAAAAATAAATACAAAATTTTAAAGATGCTTTAAAAATACACTTGATCAACTGAACACAAAAGCCTCACCTCACCTACCTTAAATGTGTTCAGAACACTTACACGAGCCTCCAGCTGGGCAAAACTATCCAATACAGAGCCTCTTTGGTAATAAAATGTTGACTGTCTCATGCAATGTATTGAATACTGTACTAAAAGTGAAAACAGAATGCTGTAAGTGTATTGGTTCTTTACCATTGTGATCGTGTGTCTGACCGAGAGGTGTAGCTCACTCCCTGGGGAGGAGTGGAGGAAATAAAAATTCAAAATTTGAAATATGGTTTCTACTGAACAGATCTTGTTTTTGCACCATTGTAAAGTAAAAAAAAAAAAAAATTAAAAATCACGAGTTGAAACATCTTAAGTCGGGGACCATCTGTATCCTATCTAAAATTCTCCAAAGAATATAGACATGACCCAGTTGGCATGCAAACCCAGATATGTTGGAAACTAGAGTCTGTGCTCTTTACCTGCCTATTACCTGGTCTTCCAAGAGGTACTAACAGTATAATAACTGATAAGCTCACTCCATCCCCTTCAGCTCCCTGTCTGTCTTATTTCCTATGGTACTTTTCTAAGCCCCGTGCCTGCTACACAGTAGGAACTCAATAGATGTCTGAATTAAATTAAGTACTATAAATTTAAATTATTAATTTGCATTAATATCTGTTATGATTAAAGTATTTATTGTGTGTTTACTCTCTTGCCCACTCCTTAGGCAGAGAAAAGATTTTAGAAAATCCAGTGGGAGTGGAGATGCTGGGGACTGAGGCAGCAATATATTTTTGGATGCCCTGTTCACCTGGCATTGTGGAACGAAGATGCCTCTGTTCTGTCATGGTGAATAGGTCTCTTCTCTGAGCCAGGAGGATAGAATGGGATGGGATTCTGAATTAATCTGAGACTCATACACAAATAAGGATGTTTCCAAGTAGAAAACTTCATGGCATGATAGCTCACAGAAATTGATGAAGTGGAATCAGGATTTCTGTTAAGTTTTCTGAGGCCACCTTCATTTGAGAAAAACTCATAATGTTCTTACGTGAGAACGATCTTCTGAGTATTAACTTACCTATTAAAGTGGTAGATATCCTGTATGTTTCCAAAAAGGGCTGATCTTTCATCTGTCCCCAGAGGAAGTTTCGTTTGGTCCCTGATACAGTCAAGGTAATCCTGTGAAATCAACAAGAGAGATGTCATAAACACTCCTGTTCTTTTCCAAGGCATCTTTAGTTATGTGTGGTGAACCTTTCATATCCATTTCAAGTAATTATTATGCTAATGTGCTCATTAACTCTACGATGAGAATACAGAATCTCTTTTATTAATAATGATAATATTTCCATATTTATAGAGCAGGGAGTTTGAGCGAGGAGAAAGGGTGCATATACATTAAAATGTGCGTGTGTGTGTGCGCGCGCTTAGTAGTGTCTAACTCTTTGTGACCCCCATGGACTGTAGCCCACCAGGCTCCTCTGTCTATGGAATTCTCCAGGCAAGAAGACTGGAGTGGGTTGCCATGCCCTCCTCCAGGGGATCTTCCCGACCTAGGGATCGAACCCCGGTCTCCTGCATTGCAGCAGAGTCTTTATTGTCTGAGCCACCAGGGAAGCCCTTTATTAACATACCTACACCTAAAATGTATTAGATCATCCCTAGATGGATAACATAATGACCATGGTTACCAATAAAGTCAGACTTCTGGCATAACAACATTGCCTGCTGTCCCCTCAACTGATTTATTAATATATGATAAAAAGATACTGCAAAATTCATACAATGGGAAGCCAGGAATAAAATTGTGAAATGCAAAGAAATTGTTTCAAACATCACCTTTTTAAGTCAGAAAGCTGTTGTGAAACTACAGAACTAAATGCATCCTCAAATGCTAGTTTAAAAAATGCTTTCTCAACATTATATGTTTTTTAAAATAAACATATACTTCACTCATCCTATCTAATAGACCATGTTAAGGAGCTATGGACTGCATTGAAATGATTTTATCCATTTTAACATGGCAACAACTCCCAGCTGAGCTAACGTGGCGTGGGCTCAGGCCCACAGTGGGTTAAATGCATGTGGCTTAGAAGCTATTTGAACTGCTGAGAGAGGGGAAAACTGTTCTCCATGCTGTGTGCTGAGTCCCTGAGTGTCCCCCTTGTCCCAGCCAGACTTGAAAAGAGAACTCTGTAGGAGGCAAGAAAACAATAAAGAAAAAAGTGAAAACAGCTGAAATAACGTAAAATCAAAAATAAATAGTCCCCCACCCTGGGCTGAACAATGCAGGATGGTTCTCCACCAGACGTCACCCGGAGCTCTGCAGCTCCTGGGGAAGTCTCGGCAGGGGGGGCTAGTCAGCCAGACCCTGAAAATCCCAGCCCTGGACTGCATTCCAATGGCCAGTCACAAACACAACAGTGTTCAGGCACAACTAGTGAAAGGAGAAGCTGAAATGTGAGAAGCGTAAGATAATTGTTGCTTTTGTCTTTTAATAAGCCACAGCCTCCCTCTCCTGCCCTTCATGCTCCTCAAATGAAAACCAGACAGGGCTTCATCAGGAACTGTCTCCCTAGCATGGTTCACAGACTGCGTCAAATAACTAACCATTCTGGTTCTTAAAATCATGGTCATGCAGGAACTGACGTTCATAAGCCTTTTTATGTTTTAACAAGCTTGATGGTGACATCTTTTCTTCTTCAGAAAGTGGTCATCTCAATAAGAAATTAGACCCGCAAGGTTTAAGTGTGTAATTGCCATCAGAACCCCATAAGAGCAAGACCCGGCCTCCTTACTTTTATGACTGGAACGATTATAGGGAGCTTCAGTACCTGTACAGGCTCCAGAGATAATGCCCAAATAAAAAATTGTAAAGAAGGCTAGAGTTGAAGGAAGAGGGCATTTTGAGCAAGTATGAATCAAAGTGAGGTGTCCTCAAAAAAACAAATACATGTGTTTCTTGACAGTTTCATAAAATTACATGTGGTCCGAAGAGATGGGATGCTAACAGCTAACTGCATTGAGTGCTTATATTTGATAGCTTCTTAATACTTTGATTAACATTTTAAAAGGGCACATCAGGTGGTCCAGTGGTTAAGACTGTGTCACCAATGTAGGGGTGGTGAAGGTTCCATCCCTGGTCGGGGAACTAGGATCCTACACACTGCAAAGAGTGTTAAAAATTTTTTAAAAATAAATGAGCCTTGAAAGTGAAAGTGAAGTTTGCTCAGTCGTGTCTGACTCTTTGCGACCCCTCGGACTGTGGTCTACCAGGCTCCTCTGTCCATGGGATTTTCCAGGCAATAGTACTGGAGTGGATTGCTATTTCCTTCTCCAAATGAGCCTTAAAAAATAAATAAAAAGACACAACATATGCAAAATTAAGAAGGTAAACCAGAAGGTTGCAGATGAGTATGAAATTAAAAAAGTTAAATGGAAGATATTGGCAGGCATGACCCACACCCAACAGCAGCATGAAGGCTGGGACAAAGATGATGCGGGGATGCCAGATTCACCTGAATGGCTGCAACGGGGTTTAAGGAGAAAAGGAAGAATCCTTTTTCTCACTTCAAGTGTGAAGCTGGCTCATTGTGCAGAAACCCAGTACTAAATTCTTCATGTCAAGGAAGGACCAAGTTGAGGGAGTTGAAGAATTTCATCTGGGGTGAGAGACAAAGAACCGTGGCCCACTTCAAACAGGGGATGGCCCATCTCCAGATGAAAGAGTTTCAAAACCCCAGAGCCCCTGGTAGAGGAACTAGATTTTAAAAGCTGCTTGCTTTCTGACCTCATTGAGAAATAGATCGTTAGGGAGTCCAAAGTTTCGCAGGCCACTCCAGAAAACAGATCAAAGCCATAGGGCCACAACGTGTTCCCCCACTGATCATAACTAAGTCTTTTAAATGTGATACTTTAACCCCAAACCAGTTACTGGAAACTACTGTAGCAGGCACCGCATTAGCAGCTGTAAGCATCTGAAGCCAAAATGAGAGGTTTGGAGCTTGGTGATAATAATAGCTCATTCTGTGCTCAAATGACAGGGTAGAGACACCAATGAAATTTATTAGAGCCTGTCACGCTGCTTATTAATTTTATTGGCTTGATGTCAGCACCTATGGTTACCCTACAGTTAAAAATGATCAATTTAAAACTTTTGCACTGAAAATAATTATTCTCCAAGAGGATCAAAGAAGTCACTCAATGCTGAGGAGGGTAGGATGAGATACACACACAAAAAACAGCTTTACACCATCTGAAAAAGGTTTTATTATAGCACTATGAATTTTGCCTAAAGTATTTCTTTTCTAATCGACAGTTCCACCATTGTAAAATTTGTACATGTGTGCCCTCTTCTCGATAACTTTTTCATTTCTGTGATGTCTGTTATAGAAAATATCCAAGTAAAGTTGAACTCAGTGCTAACTGAAGTGTGGTTAAAGGGACAGCAATCAGTTTGCAAACTACTTC
This sequence comes from Bos indicus x Bos taurus, assembly GCF_003369695.1. NCBI lineage: Eukaryota > Metazoa > Chordata > Mammalia > Artiodactyla > Bovidae > Bos > Bos indicus x Bos taurus. The sequence goes on along the minus strand of NC_040084.1, from coordinate 88,233,069 downwards.
TGATCTACAACAAGGTAAGTGCAGAAGTTGAGACTAAGCCTGGGTAGACTTCTATAGCATTTTGACAGAATGATACTTTTTTGAATCTAATGAAAATTCAGGCTTGTATTTAGCATATCTGATATCTTCTATTTTGTTTTTCTAGTAATTCTTTTTTTGTGTGTGTGGTGTTTTACAAAAATGTCAGTGTGTGGCCGATAGGAACACACACACACAGACACACACACACACTCCCAGGCAGTTTGAGAAGGTCTGGTTTAGACAACAGCCCAGCAGAGATGCTGGAGAAAGGATGTTTCCAGAACTGGGACAGAATTCAAACTCAATGTCCTCGGAAGCTCGCTTTATTTACGATGCCCTGAGAGAATTAAGTTAATGTCCCTGCACCTAGCCCCCCACTTTCCCTCTAAAATAATGCTTAATATGTTTAAAAATTACAAACTGTTTAACATGAAAATGAAATTAAACCACAAGAAGAAAAAAATTTATTTAGATCAGCATCTAATTTTTCTACTATTTCTCTCTCCTGAAGATAGTCATATCATAGAAATAAAATGAAGAAAAGGTTCTGTTCATAAATCCTTTTGTTTGAGTTTCAAAATTTCATCTCTTTGGCTTACTCTTTTTGGTCTAGTTTTTGTGTTAGCATTTCCAAATTCCAAGCCCTTTGATATAATGCCTATGTAAGATTATTGGTCTTTATTTTGCAGGAAGCATCTTTTTCAGTTTTTCCAACACCTCCACCTTTTCTAGAAAGTAATCATTTGTTTATAGAAAACCTGCCCGCAAGTTTCATGTATTACTTTGGGATGATGTTGATACGACAATAACTTACATTTGTATGTCAATTTACAGTTTAAAAGCACATTCACATTTATTCATACAAATACTACCCCCCCACCCCCTGCCTCTTTTTGAGGTCATAAGAATGCATGTCAAATTCTGTTTTACAAGTTAGGAATTAAATAAAATGAATAAAACATGATCCCTTCCCCCAAGGAGCTCCCTGTGTAGTTGAAAGACAAATGTAAACAAGTAAATACAATACCGTGTTTAGGCAGCATGACTGATAAATATTCAGCACGTGGGAGACGGTGTGGGGGGGCGCTGTGCAGAAGAGGAAGTGGGCAATTCCAGGGCAGGGAAGTTTCTAGAGGAGGTGGTAACGGTGGAGCTGAGCCTTTAAGGATGACTGATAATTAGAACGGAGAGAAACCTGGAGGAGACCCAATATCCAGGAAGATAGAGCAGAGTAAAGGGGCACAGGGTAGCGAAATGCAGGTGCAGCTAGCACACTAAAAGGAGCTGAGGGACTTCCCTGGGATTCCAGTAGTTACAACTCTGCCCTTCACTGCAGCTGGCACGGGGTTGGATGCCTGGTCAGGGAACTAAGATCCTTTATGCCGCATGAAATGCGCCCCCCCCAAAATAAACCAATGAAAGGAGCACAGATGGGCTGAGCGAACAGGGCATGAACAGCGCACATGCACAGAGCCGGGACGTGGGGCTGCAAAGTGAGAACTGCTAGAGTCAGGACAGGCTTGATCACGGAGAGCCTTCCATGCTCTGTAGGTACAGGCAACTAGGAAGGATGCCATGAGACCAGTGGTCACTCCAGCATCAGAAAAAGGAACATTAGCTATAACTGCCAGTGCCACACATATATCCACCCATCTGTCCAGGCCATCTATCATCTGTCCCAGCATGCATCCATGAACCGGCTGATGGGAGGTGCAGGGAATGAGAAGACAGAGGGAGGACACCTTGAATGACAGGAGGGCAGAAAAGGCAAAGGTGAGCACAGGAGAAGATAGCTGGTGACCACAGAGCCAAGGTGAAGGGCCAAGATGAAAGGCAGAGGACAGGAAGATAAACACCTCTCCCAGGAAGCCTGGGCAGGGGGCACTCTCTATCTAACCAAGTTAACACTGCTCAGTTTTATTTTATGCTGTAGAAAACAGAATTCTAACAAGTCAGAGCACAGGAAATAAAAAGTTCCCTCTTCCTTCTCAAGGGCCTGCCCGTCTCTCTCCAGAGATAACTCTGATTAAAGATGTGGTGTGCATGCTTCTGGGTTATGTTCTGGGGCATAATTATATCTGAAAAAATTATATCTGGAAAAAATGCTATGCTTGATTCACAGCTTTGTTTCTCCATTCAGTATACATAAACATACATAACTCCTATATGTAAACATAGTTCCTTTTCATTCTTTATAACAGCTGCATTGTATTCCACTCAGTAGCTTTATTATAATGTACCTAGTTAATAAAGATTTTGGGAGCGGCACAGACCTATGTGGTAGTAACTGTGAGAGGGCATTCAGAAATGAACGGGATAGGACCCCTGTCCCTCCAGGGGCTCACGCGAGAGTAAAAGAGAAAGAAAGAAATCTCAGTCTAACAACTTAAGTGTTAGAAGATGTACAAATGGCTGTGAGAGTATAGAAGAATACGTTTTCAAATGAAAGAAACCTTTTATCTTTCTTCCAAATAAACCACCAAATGGGGTTTACAGTAAAAGTTCCTGCTGCAGCCTACAGATAAAGCATCAGAAGTCTAATCTTCAAGTTAATCTCTTTTCTTCCTCTATTGATATCCTCGAGTGAGGAAGATATAGCTAAAGAAACGGGAGTCGGGGTGGGGGGCGTGTCTCTGGCCACCCCGTTAGACTGGGAACAAAAGCTCCAACTGTGGGAACAACGTGGTTCCTGAATCGATAGAACTCCCCTCCCCCTAGAGAACTGTACTGAAAAGACAGTATATCATCAACAGGACTTCGTTGCAGAGAATGGGGGAGGGGAAGGAGGAGGACCAGGGGGAAAGAGAAGAGAAAAAGAGGAGGAAAGAAAAGAGGCAGGAAGAGAAAGAGGGAAGAAAGTGTGAAAGGGGAGGAAAAAAAAGAAAGAAGAGAGAAACACACAAGCAAGTGCAGGACTGAAACCCAGATGAATTTCCAGTTAAAAGGAGCTTCTGTTCCTGATATCAGTTTTCATTCGTTTTCCTAATTGATGGTATAGAGGCTGATCTTAATTGGCCATATGTGGAAGTCAGGATTAATGCTCTGAGATATTTGAGTAAAAGAAGAATTTAAAAAAAACATGGAACTTTCAGCCTCATTTACCTTCTATAATAGTTTCAGTACCTAAGACATCAGTAAAAAATGTTGGGAATGGCCTTCATGCTGAGTGATGACAAATGACACCTGAGACAGCTCAGTGCCCTCTATTGTTTCACTTCTTCCTCCTGAAAGAAGCTGGGGGGGCAGGAGGCGCCCCTGGAGAGGGGAGAGGAGGACAGCTGGCCTTGCAAAGGGGGAGGCTCAGGCAGTTTGTCCAGAAACAGAAACTTGGGGGTGGGGTGGGGATGCAGGAGTTCCATTAAAAACAGTAGTACTGAGTAGTAAGAGCAAATACAGCCCTGGGGAATATTTGGTTGGTTTTCCTCTAGAACTGTAAGCAGAAAATACTTAATGAACTGGCAGCCTACACATGATAGAAGCAAGATATCAACAAACAGGATTCCCCTTTACATATCAAAGTCCTTAAAGCACATAGCGGCCCATCTTTGTCTACACTTCTGACAACCATTATAAAAATTGTCAGGGCTTCCTTGGTGGCTCAGTGGTAAAGAATCTGCCTGCCAATGCAGGAGATGCGGGTTCCATCCCTGATCTGGGAAGATCCCACACGCCTCGCAACAACTAAGCCTGTGTGCCTCAACTATCGAGCCCGTGCTCCAGAGCCTGGGAGCTGCACCTACTGAAGCCCGTGAACCCTGGAGCCCATTCTCTGCAACAACAGAGGCCACAGCAATGAGAAGCCTGCACATTGTAACTACAGACGGGCCCCTGCTCACTGCAGCTAGAGAAAAGCCCATGCAGCCATGACGACCCAGCACAGCCAAAAATAAATAAATAAATAAAATTTAAAATAATCAGTTGTCTTTATTTACTTCATATTGCTATCAGGATGAAGAATTTGATTGAATATAAGCAAATCTAAACATGTTACAATTAAGAAGCAGGGTACAAATTTAACACTAAAATTAATCTCTTCTATTACCCTTTAGTTATAACAAAAAAGAAAATTTCTTAGAAGAGTTCCTTCTGTAATAAATAGCAAAAAACCCCCCAAAACAAAAAACCCTTAATTTTCTATTGCTTTGTTAAATCTTTATTCTAAAAATTGTGCTTAGGGTTTCCAAGTTACATTGACAATTTTCTCATACGCTGCTGCTGCTGCTAAGTTGCTTCAGTTGTGTCCGACCCTGTGCAACCCCATAGACAGCAGCCCACCAGGCTCCCCCATCCCTGGGATTCTCCAGGCAAGAACACTGGAGTGGGTTGCCATTTCCTTCTCCAATGCTTGAAAGTGAAAAGTGAAAGTGAAGTCGTTCAGTCATGTCCGACTCTTAGCGACCCCATGGACTGCAGCCTACCAGGCTCCTCCGTCCATGGGAGTTTCCAGGCAAGAGTACTGGAGTGGGGTGCCATCACCTTCTCCTCTCATACACTAAAGCTCTTAAAACAAGAGAGGTGGACACACACCCATGAAGAGGTCCTGCTGTATGTTGAGATATCTTTCCATACTTATTTGAAACCTACCATTCCTTTTTTTCCTCTGTACTCTTTGATCATCATTTCTAGCTACCAAAAAAAGGAGCAAAGCATTTCTGGGATAATCTATGTGCTTACTGAACGTGCATAAATACAAAATATGTTCAAAATCTTTAAAATGGGCAACCAGAGAGTTTGCCAGGCTGCCTGCAGTAGGGCATGGCACTAGGGTCCTAGTGGGTGCTGACAAGACAGGGCAGAAAGTTTATTAACCACTCTCTTGAGTCCATCTAGTCAAGGCTATGGTTTTTCCAGTGGTCATGTATGGATGTGAAAGTTGGACTGTGAAGAAAGCTGAGCGCCAAAAAATTGATGCTTTTGAACTGTGGTGTTGGAGAAGACTCTTGAGAGTCCCTTGGACTGCAAAGAGATCCAACCAGTCCATCCTGAAGGAGATCAGCCCTGGGATTTCTTTGGAAGGAATGATGCTAAAGCTGAAACTCCAATTCTTTAGCCACCTCATTCGAAGAGTTGACTCATTGGAAAAGACTGATGCTGGGAAGGATTGGGGGCAGGAGGAGAAGGGGACGACAGAGGAGGGGATGGCTGGATGGCATCACCGGCTCAATGGACATGAGTTTGGGTGAACTCCGGGAGTTGGTGATGGACAGGGAGGCCTGGCGTGCTGCGATTCATGGGGTCGCAAAGAGTCGGACACGACTGAGCAACTGAACTGAACTGAGTCCTCTGGTCACCCTATTTTTTTGTTTTTCTTCTGACTCTTGTCGTGCTTTCCTTCTCACTGGGTTAACTTGACTTACCATTGTTGTTTAGTCACTAAGTTATGTCTAACTCTTTGTGCCCTCCATGGACTGTAGCCCACCAGATTCCTCTGGCCTTGGGATTTCCCAGGCAAGAATACCAGAGTGGGTTGCCATTTCCTACTCCAGGGGATCTTCCTGACCCAGGGATCAAACCCGAGTCTCTTATGTCTCCTGCATTGGCAGGTGGGTTCTTTACTGCTGAGCCCCCTGGAGGCCCCTTCCTTAGAATATACTCCTTCCCCCTTTCAGTCTCCAAGTAAGAAGGCTGACACAGATGCAATTAGATGTGACGGTAATCCTTCAGGAGGAAAAATGAAGAAAAGGCTGATGAGGTGACAGAGGGATGTGTGTCCTGGCAAAGCTTTAAGTACTGAAAATAAGAACCTGATTCATCTCAATTACAATCTCGGCACTGCTGCTGTAATTTGAAACATGGTAATTAAGAAAAATTAAATAAAGCCCAAGGGGCTCTGTGTATGGGAAAGAAAAAAAAAAAAGACCGGTAAGATAAATGTACATTATTAGATCATCTGAGGTTTAACTCCTCCTCACTGCTATTTACTACTACTGCTATTATTATCATCATTATTACTATTATTATCTGGTTTGGGGCTAGGTACTGAGCTCACTACTTTATATGCATTATCTCATTTAATCTTCATTGCAACCCCAGGAGGTGAGCCCCATTATTAATCCCATTTTGCTGGATGCTTAGAAAGGTTCAATTGGGATTTCCCTGGGGTCCAGTGGCTAAGACTCCACTCCCTATGCAGAGGGCCCAGGTTCCACTCCTGGTCAGGGAACTAGATCCCACTAAGAGTTCCACTGCTGCAGCTAAGACCTGGTACAGTCAAATAAATAATTAAAAAAAAAAAAAGTGTTTAATTGCTCCCCAGAGAGTGAGTGACTTAGCTGCATTCAAACCTTCAAACCGGTACCAGCTGACTACAGCTTGGCCCCCAAAAGGGTTTTAGTTCTTAAACAGGTGGCTTAGTGTAAAGAATCCACCTCCCAGTGAAGGAGGCACAGGAGACCTGGGTTCAATCCCTGGGTCAGAAAGATCCCCTGGAGGAGGGCATGGCAACCCACTCCAGTATTCTTGCCTGGAGAACCCATGGACAGAGAAGCCTGGCGGGCAACAGTCCATGGGGTTGCAAAGAGTCAGACAAAACTGAGCACGTACCCATGGTATCTTCAGAAGTAGGAGAAGTTTGCTGTTGACTTTAGGACCACATACAGTTTTTATTAGGTATGAGTTAGGAGCCTACTAAAATGATAGCTTTCACTGACTGCTGTGTACCAGGACTGTCAGGTACTGTATCTGAATTAATGTTAGTCCATTCACAGGATGGAATGGCTCAGCAGGTAAGGAATTCACCTGCTACAGAGGAGATACAGGAAAGCAGCTTTGATCCCTGGGTCCGGAAGATCCCCTGGAGGAGGAAAATGGCAACCCACTCTAGTACTTGCGCCTGAACAATCCCATGGACAGAGGAGCCTGGCAGGCTACAGTCCATAGCGTGGAAAAGGGTTGGACATGACTGAGCACATTCACAGGATGAACCCACTTGCTTCACATGTTCATCAGTCCACACCCCAGGCCTGGGCTTCCATCAGCCAAGCGTGCCAGCTCTCAGCCACGTGCCATTTTACTTTCAACACTGGCTCATGCTTCCCATCTTGCTCATAGGTGCTTTTCCTCTCCTTAGTGCAAGGTTCTCTACCCCTTCAAAGCATCCTGCTTCCTCTGCCAGTCTCCCCCAGGGTCGGTCATTTCACCCCTCTTTATTTGCATGACTTTACATAGCTAGCTCTCCCCTTAGGAACGCACTCCTTTACAAAGTCAATCATGTGGAAATGCTATAAATGAATTTTTCCTGTTCTCCCAGCACCATGCTACTTTTAAGTACATTAAGAAAAAAAAAAAAAGTATACAATGGAGAGCCTGGAAAGCAGAGAGTTTAAAAGCTAAGGAGTCAGGAATCACTATAAAATGAAGATCAATCAGCAATGAAGAGACAAACAGCAGCTCTGAAAGCATGGCTTTTAGAGGAAAGGGTTGACGTGCTGACAGGAAATATACAACAAGGTGCAGCATCCGCGTAGCAAAATTTCCTTACAAATGTGGGTAAGTGACCCTGGAAGGGGTTTTACTGCTTCACAGGGGAGCATGTACCATAGTCAGCTTATTAGAGTAACAAGCCTTTGACAACAGTCAGTCTGATATTTGTCCTCGGTGCTCTGACCAATTCCATGGAACTCACTTCGTACACCGATGGCTCGAAGGTTTCCACTAAATATCAAAAGGTGGCCATGGATTTGTCAGCAAAACATTTCCCGTTTGCAAGTAAAAAAAAAAAAAACACCCATACCTCCCCTGAGTGCTTTTAATTCTAGAGCACCAGACATTTGGAAATAAGGACACCAAAGAATGGCCCATTAAAACAGATACAGTCTGTTTTGCCACATACACGTGACCAGCGAGTGTATGCTTGACCTAATGATGTGCAGGGCAGTAATTAACTAGATGATTTATTTAATGAGTTGGAGCACTTTTCAGTCTCGTACTGAGACAGGAACTGTGATATAGGTAATTTCCATAGCAATTGGTCTGTACACAGTAGGTGTTCAAATAGCATTCACTTGATGGACAGAAAACAAGGCCTTAGACACAGAAGCCTAGTAAGATTTATGCTAATTTGCTTGGAACTCTAACCTTGGAACAAAATAAAGATTCAACCAAGCCCCCAAGACAGGGGTACCTGGACAATATTAATAGAAAGAGGAAAAAGCTGGAAGACATTACTCTTCCTCCCACTACTGAGTCACACAGTTTGATGATGACCCTGGAGGTCAAGCTATTCTACTTGAAAACTGCAGTACAAAGAGGCTGGATATTTTAAAGTACAGAACCCGCACAAAGACTGATCTCTTTATGGGTAGTTTTTCTATGAGGATGACTGTGATTATACCCTGGCAGCATTAGGTAATCCACTGCTAAATATGGAAATGCATAGGGGAAACTGTTCCGTTCATTGTACCCAAAACAATGAGCAGCCCTCAGGATGTATCTTATTGCTTCTCTGACTACACTGCTGTTGATCTCATCACAGCACTATCTTAACCAGTTACTTACTGACACAGAAACAGCGAAGGGCTTGGTGACCTCCAGGGGAGCTGGAAGAGGTGCTATGTGGAGGGTAAAATGGGGTCCAGGTGGGCCGGCATTGCCGGGGACCAGCCCCGGCATGATGGGACGTGCCCCAGAAACTGGACTTTCCTGAAGTGTGCTGGGCCTCTTGCTCAGTTGTATCCGACTCTTTGTGACCCTTTGGACTGAAGCCTGCCAGGCTCCTCTGTCCATGGGATTTTCCAGGCAAGAATACTGGAGTGGGTTGCCATTTCTCCAGGGGAATCTTCCTGACCAGGGATTAAACCCTCGTTTCCTGTATTTCAGGTGGATTTTTTTACCGCTTAGCCATTGGGGAAGTCCAAATGTAGATCCTTAAGGTATAGACTCCCCTGTCCATCGAGTTCTCCAGGCCAGAATACTAGAGTGGGTAGCCAGTCCCTTCTCCAGGGATCTCCCTGACCCAGGCGTGCAACCCAGGTCTCCTGCATTGCAGCCAGATTCTCAGCCACCAGGGCCTCTTGAATGGGGTAAATTAAAAAATCTCCTTTTGTTTTATTGGAACCCTGATTCTGATTCCAGGACCCAGAGAGTAGGACATGTGATTTGGAAAAAAACTAATTTTTCTCTTCTCTTCAATCCAAGCACAATGTCCACGGCTGTCTTGTTACTTAGAAATGAGAGAGAGTGAGAGGCAACGTGCCCTGTCTTCTCATGGGTCACCGTCATTACACATTCCTGTCTTACTGCCAAGACTATCCCCTGCTGTCCTAACCTGGCTGACTCCTCCTTCCAGGAATCTCGCTCTGATCCTCCCATCCCCAGTCTGGGTCAGGTGCTCGCCAGAGCATTCACATTTATAATTCCATGATAAAGGAAGCCAGAGGAATCAATGCCTAGGGCTCTAAAAATCTCTTGGCAGCTCCCTCTGTCCCACAAAACTGATGTCAACAATGGCCAGAGTTTCTGTTGTAAGCTTTCCCAGCTGAATGGCTGCAGAGTGAATTCCTGTGAACCTGGTCCATCTGCTACTTGGGCAAAGCAGAGCTCGGAAAGAAAGGGTTAACCGAGTCCCTGGCAGCTCTCCCACAAGCTCTCCAAGTGGCAAAAGCTGTACTGGATGTAACCCAACCCAGTTTCTCTTTCTCTCCCTCCCCTCCCCTCCATCTCAGGGACAGTCTTTATGCAGCAGGGCCTCTCAAGGATGACAAAGGATCCTAAACTCTTGCATTCCTTTTTGACTATCTTCCCGCCCACCTACCTCCTGAAACGCTTCCTTCATCAAAAGTAGATTAACTCTCACCCTTTTTTCTATATACATTTGCATTGGGAACCCCATTTACAAGGCCGTATACAGCCCCCTGGACTGAGTGATTTATACAGGGCTTTATGGAAAACAGGACAAAAGCGCAGTCTTTTCAGCCATCCTGTGTTGATTGTAGGCTGCCCCAGTAGCCAGAGTGGCGGTCGCCTCCCGACTCATCTCCCACTTAAAGGTTAACAGCTTAACTTTTCGCCCCATTATAAAACTGAGGGAACACTTGTAGCAGTTCTCCTTGGTCCAAAGAGAGAGAAAAAAAAGGCTTGTTTCAGAAGAAAATATCTTAAAGTGTTTTTTTTAAAAGAATGGCTCACTCTGCCTCCCCCAAACACACACACACACACACACACACCCCACAATGTCCTTAAGCAGCATTCTGAGAAAACAGGAATACTTTTGCCTCAAAGTGATTCTGCCGTTTGAAACCAAAGACTTAGCCTGTGGCTTCGCTCCAGTTTTTATGTGACCTACTTTGCGTTCTGTGTGTATGTGTGTGCCCATGATTTAAGCACAAAAATCACCATGAATCCTTTATATTAGTTTAATGAAACAAAAATGTTCACATTTAGGACAAGTACTCCATTTTGCTTTGGGTTGGATAGATGCTTATAATTCCTCATCAGGCCCTCCTTACACAGTAAGGACGAGACTCACTTTTTATAAAGGGTCATCTCACTTTTGTTAAGGGATCAGTTATAGAAAATTTCCTCTAAGAATTAAAAGTTAATTATAATTAATGAAATTCTGACACATGCTAAATACATGGATGAACCTTGGAAACATTACGCTAAGTGAAAGAACCCAGATGCAGAAGGACAACTATTGCTTGATTCTAGCAAATTCATAGGCAGAAAGTAGACTGGAGGTCGCCAGGGGCTGGGGAAAGGGGCCTGGGGAGTACTGTCTAATGGGCACAGAGTTTCTTTTGGGGATGAAATGGATAGTGGTGATGATTGTACAACATTGTGTATGTGTCTACTGCCACTGAACTGTACATTTACACGAGGTAAACTTTATGTTATGTACAATTAACAACAGTGGAAAACATTTAAGTCAAAACAGAAACAGACTCACAGCCATGGAAAACAAATTTATGGTTACTGAAGGAGAAAGTGGGGTGGGGAGAGTTGTCAGGGAGGGATAAATGAGGAGTTTGGGATTAACATAATGCATACTACTATATACAAAAAAACAACACAGTCTGACGTACAGCACAGGAGACTACAGTCACTATTTTATAATGAAAAATAATCTGAAAAAAATATGTAAATCACTTTGCTGTATACCTGAAACAATACTGTAAACCAATTATATTTCAATAAAAGTCAATTATCATAATTAAAAGATCACCTTGTTTACGAAGACCAAGAATCAGGCAATATATTTTAGATGCTATAACAAACATAAAAAAGTTCTGGCTACTCAGGTTCATCAGTGAGGACCCTGGTTATGCTCTGGGGCATAATTCACAAGTGAAACCCACCAGGGGGATAAGGTGGGTTTGCACCACTCTAAACGGTCCTATGTTAATTCATGTACTTTAAGGAGCTTTTCCTCTGGCTCCTCAGTGCAATCACATCCACTCCTTCTGCCCCCTCCATCCTCTTGCTGTGGGTTAGGAAACCAAATAATTAAGCTTAATTAATTAATTAATTTATTGGCTGGGCTGCAAGGCTTGTGGGATCTTAGTTCCCCAACCAGGCACTGAACTGGGCCCTCCACAGTGAAAGCTTGGAGTCCTAACCACTGGACTGCCAGGAAATGCTCTCATTAAGCTTATTTTAAACATGTAGAGTAAATAGGCTCACAGCGAGAGGGGCCTCTCTTTGGGTCAAGACACAGGATTTACTGTTTGGCATTTGAAACATCTATTTTGGCCGCTCAAAGGACTTACTTATTTCCTAGTTACATTCTTGAGAGCTGAGGCTGGAGAAGATGAGACTTCTAGTCATCTTTAGATTTTGGCTTGTTGAATTAGAGTCATTTACTGAGGATGAAGCAGAGGTCAGCCCGGTTGGTTGTCCATGGGCACATGGCTGACTATTAGCATGAGACCAAGCTGAGACCAGAGCTCTGTCCATTAAATCAATCTCAGTTTAACTTCCCTCGAACCAAAACTCTGAAAATAATTTCATTCTGCCATTGCAGCTCTAGCAGGCCTGTGAACTCCAACTGCATAGAAGCATATCAGATAAACTAAAAATTGCAAGATATACCCTTTTTAAATTTCAAAATTTAAATAATTTTCAGAAATACCTTAACATCGATTTTGTTGTTGTTTAGTCGCTAAGTTGTGTCTGACTCTGCCACCCCATGGACTGTAGCCCGCCAGGCTCCTCTGTCCTTCACTATCTCCTAGAGCTTGCTCAAATTCATGTCCATTGAGTCTGGATGTTATCTAACCATCTCATCCTCTGCTGTCCACTTCTCTTTTTGCCTTCAATCTTTCCTAGAATCAGAGTCTTTTCCAATGAGTTGGTTCTTGACATCAGGTGCAAAATATTGGAGCTTCAGTTTCAGCATAGACTAGCAACAATACCATAATACTTTTAATGTACCAGAAATTACTGGCCTTTCCAAATAATACTAAGTATATTAACAATAATCATCATTATTCTCATTTGAGAGCTTACTATATGCCTATCACTGTGCTAGCATTTTGCATGGATAGTCTTATTTTGCAACAATCCTATTATTCCCATTTTAAGGTGAAAACCTGAAACTTGGAAAAGTTTAGTAACTTATCCAAGATCACAAAGAGAGATGGCAGAGTCAGGATTTAGATTCAGTTCTAGCAGATTTTAGATTTTCTTCATTTTCATTATTTCATCACAGGGGATGGGGTGGGTGGGGTAATTTGTGTTGCCTTTCAATGTCTATTATTCTCTTTATAACAAAGAAAGAAAATGCCTTTCAGACAGTGGGCCCATTTGATTGCTTATCGGGATAAACAGAGCTTTAAGAAAAAGTGATGTCACCTTTAGAGTTTCAGACAGATTTTATTAATCCAGGGTGCACCCTCTTTTTTAAAAAAAATCTTTTGGCCATGCTGCATGGCATGTGGGATCTTAGTTCCCCAATCAGGGATTGAACCCATGCTCCCTGCATTGGAAGCAGAGTTTTAACCACTGGACCGCTAGGAAGTCCCTAGAAAAATACCTCTTTTATTTTTTTTTCTTTTCTTTATTAAAATTTTTTTTTATTGGAGTATAGTTGCTTTTCAGTGTTGTGTTAGTTTCTGCCGTACAGCAAAATGAAGCAGTTATATGTATAAATATATTACCTCTTTTGAAAAAAATCCTACTTTTAAGTTGCTCTCTTCCTAACCAGATTTCTTAGGTGATAGCTCTTAATTGCTCAAATTATTATATTATTATCTGCCCCTTTGAACCTGTTTATGGGGGCTTACTATCCTTGGTATAAATCTCACTGATGACCAGTTAATTGTGTGTTTCTCATAAAGGATGTTTATGATGTTTTACTCTGTCCTGTCTTTGAAGTGGGGATTCTATTCTAGTGAATTTTCTTGCCAAAACTAGTACCTAGAATATTCCAGGTAATTTTGAATATTAAGTAAATTTACACAATTTGTCAGTAACTTTCTTTACCTTCTTTCTTTCCAACTAGGACCTGGAACTTCAGAGCCAGTTCCAACTTCAGACCAGGAGTTGACAAGACGGGGTCCAAGAGCATCAGCTGGTCTTTTACTTATCATAAGTGGACCAGCCCTGACTCTGGTTTTACAGGAGACAATTTCTCATCCTCAAAAAGCTACCTATATCTGTGCTAGAAGAAAAAAAGGATAATTCCACAGTTTGCTTTAGACATGTCCCAAGCAATTGCTCAGGAGGTGATCTTAATCATTCCCACTTGCCCTCTGTACCACTGCTCTGGTTTTGTCTACACTATGCGGTGGCTGGATGCAGGAGAGACAAGCTCTGCCCTTCACATGTGTCCGTGTCAATTTCATCCTCATCAGTGACTGAGATGTAGAAAACTGAGTAGTGAAAGTAATGTGTTTTCAGAATTTTCATTAACAAGTATATATGAGAATTCTCCTTATTTGGCACAGTAAGCGACACCCAATAAATGCTTCCTGTGTTTTTCCAATTGTTTCTAAATGTAATGGGTACAGTCTTGGCACTGCCAGTACTTAGCTTCAGGGTCTGGGGCTTGACCAGCTTGCATCTATTGAGAGTTTATGCTATGCCAGGTCCTACGGAAAGTACTTTACAGGCATCGAACCCAGGAAAGTACTTTGGGCTTCCCTAATAGCTCAGCTGATAAAGAAAGAATCCACCTGCAATGCAGGAGATACCGGTTTGATCCCTGAGTTGGGAAGATCCCCTGGAGAAGGGGATAGGTTACCCACTCCAGTATTCTTGGGCTTCCCTTGTGGCTCAGCTGGTAAAGAATTCACCTGCAATGTGCGAGACTGGGTTCGATCCCTGGATTGGGAAGATCCCCTGCAGTAGGGAAAGGTTACTCACTTCAGTATTCTGGCCTGGAGATTCCATGGACTGGTCGCAAAGAGTTGGATATGACTGAGCGACTTTCTTTTCCTATTTTTACAGGCATTACTTCCTTTTGTCCTCACAACATTCTATGAGGTACACAATAGCTCTCATCTCATTTTAAGAAGAAGAAACTGAAGGTTACAGAAATTACATAATTGTTCAAGATCAAAGGTAGTAGGTGCCAGAACTAAGATTTGGATTTGGTTGGAGAAATCACTTGGTTCTCTGCATCTCCATTTCCTCATCAGTAAGAACGATTGTGTAGAACTTGGTAATTCATTTAGCAAATACTTACTAATGGCCTTTTAAGTGTCAAAGGCAATGCTGACTGCTAGAAGTAGAAAACTAACCAAAACACTTCACCCTTTCAGAATCCACAGTCAGTTAGAACTTTTGAGTTATTTTCCAGTTCAAAACTCTGTGTGATTTCTACTTAATCAAAAATTCTGTGCTATTTGGAGCAATCTAAGTATTCACCAATAGATGAATGGAGAAACAAAATGCTATATAGACATACACTGGAATGTTATTCAGTCTTAAGAAGGAAGAAAATTCTGATATGTGCTATATGCTGCTGCTGCTGCTAAGTCGCTTCAGTCGTGTCCGACTCTGTGCGACCCCAGAGACGACAGTCCACCAGGCTCCCCTGTCCCTGGGATTCTCCAGGCAAGAACACTGGAGTGGGTTGCCATTTCCTTCTCCAATGCATGAAAGTGAAAAGTGAAAGTGAAGTCGCTCAGTCGTGTCTGACTCTTAGCGACCCCATGGACTTCAGCCTACCAGGCTCCTCCATCCATGGGATTTTCCAGGCAAGAGTACTGGAGTAGATGTCATTGCCTTCTCCACATGTGCTATATAGAGAAGGATGAACCCTGAAGACACTGTGCTCAGTGAAAAAAACAGTCACAAAAGGACAAGTACTGTATGATTCCACTCATGTGAAGTATAGAGGAGTCAAATTTATAGAAGCAGAGAGTAGAATGGTGGTTATCAGTAGCTGAAGGAAGGGGAGGAGGCGGGGGGTGACTGTTTAACAGGGACAGAGTTTCAGTTTCACAAGATGAAAAGAATTCTAGAGACTGGTTGCCCAACGCTGTGAATGTACTTAATGTCACCTACGATATACCTTTACAAATGGTTAAAACAGTAAATTTTATATTATGTGTATTCTACAATTTTTTAAAACAAAAAAGAATTTCTTGAGGGAAGACGGTATGAAGAGGTATTGCTTCATGGGTGCACAGTTTCAATTTGGAGTGGTAGAAAAGTTCTCAAGTGCTCAAGATGGATGGTGGTGATGGTTATACAGTTCAATGCACAACAGTGCCAGTGTGCTTGATGTCATTGAATCATTCACTTAAAACGGCTAAAGTAATACATGTCATGTATGTCTTGGGCTTCCCTGGTGGCTCAGCAGTAAAGAATCTGTCTGCAGTGGAAGAGACCCGGCTTTGATAACTCGGTGGGGAAGATCCCCTGGAAGAGGAAATGGCAACCCACTCCAGTATTCTTGCCTGGGAAATCCCACGGACAGGGCTACAGTCCATGGGGTCTCAAAGAGTCGGACATTCTCAAGACGGATGGTGGTAATGGTTATGTAGTTCAGTGTACAACAATGTCAGTGTGCCTAACGCCACTGAATTGTATACTTGAAATGGTTAATATTAATACATGTCATGTATATTTGACCAGGTTTAAAAAGATATAAAACATTCCATGTGAACTGCTATAGAGAACAATGCTATCAGCCTTAAGTGGCAGAGTAGCCTTGGTGCTCAGAGGAGAAACTGAAAACATAAGTGATCAGAAAATAGTTAACTACTGAACTATGTGGGCTGGCAAAACTTGCATCAGCTCAAGCTGCCTCTTTTTCTAGGTGTTACAGAGCAGGGTTGCTTTGACATCAACTTGCTTCAGGCTTGTCAAATGACCTGGGTTGATTCTTTGATGTTTAGTTTCACAAGCAACATTTTTCTTTGGAAGAAACTTTCAGCCATGGGAAACTACTCCCAACTGAAGGTTGGTGTGTTTAGAACACAATTTCCTGAATTCTATAATTTTCTACCCACTCAGTATAACTGCATATTCAAGATGGCATACACCCAAAAGGCAGCATAATTCTACCCCCAAATGAACACAACCTGTTTTAGCAAATCTTCAATAGAGTTCTGCCCACAGGCAGTCTTTGAAATATATTAGCAGTTCTTTAGCAGACGAGTAATAATAGCTACTCAATCACCTGAGTTAACTGAAGTTTTTGAAATACCTTTTCATTAGAAATCAAAATGTTGCCTTAAAAGAAAAGCTGGAAGAATGGGAAGGGACTTTTTAGTTGCAGGTATTTCTCTAAGAGCTTGATCTCACAAAAGAAATGAATGTCCTCAGTTATGTCTGTAAGTAAGTGTGTCCTTTAATACATTGTCTAACTCAGAATATGCATGTGTAGATGGAAAATATTCTAATTTTAATGGCATAAACACACAAATATTTACCCCTTAAATCTCCTTGGTGTAACAGAAGTTTCAATCCTCAAGGAAATCAACCCTGAATATTCACTGGAAGGACTGATGCTGAAGCTCCAATACTTTGGCAACTGATGCAAAGAACTAACACATTGGAAAAGACCCTGATGCTGGGAAAGGTTGAGGGCAAGAGGAGAAGGGGACAATAGAGGATGAGATGGTTGGATGGCATCACTGAGTCAATGGATATGAATCTGAGCAAACTCCAGGAGCCAGTGAAGGACAGAGAAGCCTGGTGTGCTGTAGTCCATGGGGTCACAAAGAGTTGGACACAACTTAGTGACTGAATAACAGCAAGACAGCAAGGGTTATCACTTGTGTAGGAGTATTTGACCCAAATTGTGAAAATCTTTTCAGTGACAGTTTTGAAAAACCCACAACTATTTGCTTTTTCAAATAATCATATTTGTTGGCCCAAGATTTGGATAAAAAAAATCTACTTGTTAGTTTTCAGAAATAAACTCTCAAATTGCTAAGATAGCTTGAAATTCTTTTGAACCATTTTTTTCTTATAGGGCGGAAGTAAAAAGTGCTTTAGGGATGGAAGATCATGTTTTTTGACAACAGGTATGGTGTTCTTTAATCTTCTGGTCTGAACAAAGGGGACGGGGGAGAGGTGAGACCTATTTGTATCAAGTCATAACACTCAAGAGGTAAGTACAGTTAGTTCTGCTTTAACATTTGCTTTGAAAGCAGGAATTTGTTCCCACATGATTAATATACTAGGGAGTAACTTGAACTTAATTCAAAATTCTGAATTTTGCTTAGGCAGGATTGCATTCACAATAAAACAAACAAAAAACCAGGTGAACACAGAAAAGCATAGCCACTTCCAGAGAGCATCAGAGGAATACAAACACACACACACATACAGCTCAAACACCTACCAGCCGCCTCAGTCCACCTGCATACCTTGTTAAAGCCAAACCCATCCATGCCAGGGGTGTCAGTTTTGCATTGATGTCAGGTCTGAACTGAACTGAACCCTACTTTATAACTCAGACTACAACCCTGCACGCAACTGCTTCTCTCCTTAATTTTTCTCTCCTTCTTAGCCTCTTTTATATTTTCCCCTTTCTGTTCTTTCTCCTCTTTATTGTTCTTTTTTCTCACTCTGTCTCCCGCTTCCCTTTATTCTCTTCCTCCTACAGGGGGTGGCAGCTGTGGGTACCAGGTGGCTCCCACAAGAAATTACATTTTTTTTTTTAAGTTGAAGTATCATATTTACTGTAGTAAGGATTTAGTTCTTAACCATTTAACACGTATAAAACTGCCTCCATTTGTTTCTTTTTCGATGTGTCACTGATGTTTTGAGTGTTGCACCTGGAATCTATTTTCCCCCGTTTTCCCCTCATATGATTTTGCAAGTTCAGTGATTTTTAAAAGCATATATGTCAAATTATAGCAAAATTGATCGTAGGCACTTGAAATTCATATTGCTCTTTTTCTATAGCAACTGTACTCTCTTTCTTGGGTCTTAGACATGTGATATGGAAGCTAAAAACTATATTTAACTATATTAAATAACTATAATCTATTCTGAGATCATGAACTCTTGAAACATGGTAAGAATATCCTACAAAGCTGGACTCTAGGGCCTCCAATACCCTGGAAATCCTTAGACTGACCTGAAGTATTCTAGACCCAAGCTTCAAGAAGCAAGCCACAAAAAAATCTAAAAAGAAAAAAAAAAGAAGCAAGTCATAAGTCAGGAATGTCAGGCACTCAAGGGTGACTATTACCTGAGGTTTAGTATTTCTCAAGGAGACAATGAGAACATCACTAAATCCATAATTATTACTATTATACCAACTGATGTTCATTATGCTATTGTAAAAAGTTCTTAGTAATTTGAAAAGTGTAAAGGTTAATGACATAAATAGACCACTATTTATCAATGGCAAATTTACTTTCTCCATGTTCACCTCTGGAAAGATGAAAGTTGACTTCTACAAGGCTTCCCTTGTGGCTCAGCTGGTAAAGAATCCACCTGCAATGCGGGAGACCTGGGTTTGATCCCTGGGTTGGGAAGATCCTCTGGAGAAGGGAAAGGCTACCCACTCCAGTATTCTGGCCTGGAGACTATATAGTCCATGGGGTCGCAAAGAGTTGGACACAACTGAGCAACGTTCACTGTCACTTTCTTATGGAAACCATCCACAATGATGTCACCTGATTTAGAGTGTGCAAGTATGCAAGGCCTAAGATTATTATGTATGTATAAATGTGTTAAAACAATTTCAACCATTAGGTTTTCCATTGTTTACTTGTTCTTTAAGTGTTCACAATTCTCATTTTGGCTTCTCAAAGTGACTATAGAAATGAGTTTAAAACAAAGGCAGGGCAGTGAAAAGGAGGGTATTACATTTTCTTATAAACTTTATCAGTGTGGCTTCCGAGCATGATCATTCTGTTCAGGGTATGCTGGCATTAGTCCATT
The DNA here is from genome assembly GCF_003369695.1 of Bos indicus x Bos taurus. Lineage (NCBI taxonomy): Eukaryota > Metazoa > Chordata > Mammalia > Artiodactyla > Bovidae > Bos > Bos indicus x Bos taurus. Next base: position 88,213,758 of record NC_040084.1, on the reverse strand, counting down.
ATTCTCTTTGATTCCAGTCTACTCAAAATGTTTCCAGAAGACAAGCAAAGAAGCACAATTCCTGCCTTTGAACTATGCTAGACCCAGCAGCCCTCTTCTTAAACTGAAATATTGATAGTACCACCTGTGTTCAAAAATTCCAAAGAGCCCTATTGACAGGTCATATGGATAGGAAAAACTACAAAAACAAAAGAGGGCAGGGAGTTAGGAAAAAAGGGAGAGAGAGAGGAGGTAGAGGTGATGGAAATGTGTAAGAGGGGAGAGAGGAATAAGGGAAGGTACATCTTAGTCTAAGTCCTAAATGAAGAATTCCATTTAAAACATTCTATAGAGTTATTGTGGAGAAGGAAATGGCAACCCACTGCAGTGTTCTTGCCTGGAGAATCCCAGGGACGGCAGAGCCTGGTGGGCTGCCGTCTATGGGGTTGCACAGAGTCGGACACGACTGGAGCGACTTAGCAGCTTGGCAGCAGCATAGAGTTATTTAGTAGAGAGAGTTAACTATAAACTTGGCAGTAAGCATCATCAAGATCTTTCCTGCTTTCTTCCTTATGTATTTTTTATTTTTATTTTTACCTTTAGTGGTGGGATGCCGGGTATAGGTTTTTATAATGAGAATATTGCAGTTACATATTGGGTTGACCAAAAAGTTCATTTGGATTTTTCCAGAACATCTTATGAAAAAACTTGAAGGAACTTTTTGGCCAATCCAATATAATACATGGTAGACCCTGGCAGTTGTTCACAAAGATGTTTCCTTCCTTCTTTGGGCACACAGACTATATCTCCAAATTTATAGCTTGATGTGGAATGAGAGAAGAGGTGAGTCATTTCTACACTTGTCTCAAAAACTCTCCTTCCCCTGCCTTCTATCAATTGGTGCATGGAATGGCATGGTGTCCACTAACCTGGACATACACATACATGACTGCAAAAGGAGAAACTTCTGTTGTATTACATCACTAAACTGGGGGACCGATTTGTTACTGTGGCTTTACTTACACTTATACACTATGCCTTCCAAATTTTTAAAACAGTGTTTCTCAGTCAAGGGAATTTTGTCCCTTGGGGGTTATATGGCAATGTCTAGAAACAGTTTTGGTTGTCATGAGTGGGGATGGTGGTGGTTCTACTGACATCTAGTGAGTGGAGGCCATGTTTGATGCTAACATCCTACGGTACACACGACTATCCCCCATAACCAAGCACTATCCAGTCCCGAATGTCTACCATGCTGCTGTTGCAACACCCTGCCCCAGAGAGCTTAGGAAGGCGACCAAACCTTTGAGCTCTCTGCTAGACTCTAAGGGGAGATTTGCTATAACAATGTAGTAGTAAATGAGGCCTTTGGAGTGAAACCTAACATTCCAGTTCCTGTTTCACCACTAATCATTTACAAACCTTGGACAAGTTCCTTTCCTCTCTGTACATGCAATATTCTTGTGCTAAAAATAAGAAAATTATAATAGTACCCACATAGTGGGGCTGTGGGTGAGGCTGTAACTGCTTAATTCAGTGCCTGAAATCCGGTAAGCATCCAAATACAAGCTGCTGTTAATGTTATGTTTTAGTATTTTTGTTGCTATTAAGGTATATAGCTAGAAAATTTAGAAGTAGTAGCCACGTAGTATGTTTACAGCTGTTCGGATTCATTGAGGTGGTGGGTGTTGTCACCAAGTTTAAGGTTTCTATCTACCATGCTCCCAGGAGAACCTGAACAATATAATTATTTTGAATAATTTTCCTAGGTTTTGACTCAAAATCTGGCTAGAACCATTTGGAGGGAATAAACTGACATCATTTATTAAGTATACATGAACTCTTGTGAACAGTCAACAACCACCTTTGCACAGCAACCCTACACACCTCCACTCACTTTGCTTTTACTAAATGCTGCCCACGTTGAGCTAGTTTTGATGTTCACTAGCAGTTAATCCAGAGAAGGCAATGGCGATCCACTCCAGTACTCTTGCCTGGAAAATCCTATGGACGGAGGAGCCTGGTGGGCTGCAGTCCATGGGGTCTCTGAGTAGGACATGACTGAGCGACTTCACCTTTACTCTTCACTTTCACGCATTGGAGAAGGAAATGGCAACCCACTCCAGTGTTCTTGCCTGGAGAATCCCAGGGACAGGGGAGCCTGGTGGGCTGCCGTCTATGGGGTCAAGCAGAGTCAGACACGACTGAAGCAACTTAGCAGCAGCAGCAGTTAATCAGAAGGTATGAACAGAATGGACAAAAGACATAAAAGGCCAGGCCCCTCCCCCTCCACCCCCAATATTAGACTGCTACCAGTAGAGGAGATGAATACTCAAAATCACTATGTTCTTACGTTCTAAGTTTCTGTCATTGTTAAGGTGGCAAGAGGTGCGAGTGGGGTAGAGCAAGGAAGGAGGGGGCATAAGAGCAACAAATAGGCATGGAAACAAATAGTCAAAGTGAAGTTTGAGGGGCTTATACACAGTGGTTAGATGTGTTATTTGACAAACAACTCCTATTGGCTTGGCCAGAAAGTTCATTCAGGTTTCCTATGTTACAGAAAAACCTAGACAAACTTTTTGGCCAACCCAATACATAAGCCTAAAACTACTTAGCAGGTTTGCTTCAAAATTACCATAGACCTCAAATGGTTTTAGCAAAGATCTCATTCACCCAATATGAGAAAAGCCCCTGGGAGGAAAAATAAAGAGACACATTCAAATAAAAGTGCTCAAATGCCATGCAAAAGAAAAAGTACATTAAAATGTGCCAAGTACTACAGTGTAAGCACTTTATTAAATCCACCCACGTAACAAGCCTTCGTTAAAAACAATCCCTGCCAAGTCCTACACTCTAGCATTGAACACATAATTCCCTCAGTATTCAAGAAATGTTAGTCTGAAGGAACCTCATAAAAAGTGTCAGTTTAATAAATGTTATTTAAACTGGAGGGAAAGTATTGAGTGAGGACATGTGCGAGTAAAAAGACAATAAAAGCAATGACATCTCATCAGCCTCCTCCCTTGGTTCAAAACTTTTCTCTTCTTGTCAAGTATCCTAAGCAGCTGTGGCTGGTTCAGGGAACACCCATGTAAAGCCATCCTTTCATTGCCAAGGGAGAGGAGTAGCAGAGCTATGAACTGACCTTTCCACACCAAACCATCTTCTCTCTCCAGCTGAATCAAACCAGGCTTCAGGAGAAAACACCTCCAAGTTCGATAGTGTTGTCTCTGAGAGGTGGTGCAGGACAAAACCCCACTCAGATTCCATGTTATCCAAGTCTTAGCACCTCAGCAGCCTAAAGGCTAAGTCTTTAGGCAGGGTCCAGAGTTAAGGCACAGCACAGACTTCCTGGGCCTGATCACTGGGTTCCTTCATTCACTCTGCACAGATCTGGGAAAGGCTCACTTCCCAAGTGTAAGACAATTCACCTTCTAGCTAGTGGATACCTCTGGTGCTAAGGGCAGCCTCTTCTCTAAGCTATGGGAACAGGCAGAATTGTGTTCAATGTGTTTCATGTCACTAAGTGGGTGAAAAGCATCTCTCTTCTCGTCCACCTTATCCTAACATTGTCTGTACTGCTGCTGCTAAGTCGCTTCAGTCCTGTCCAACTCTGTCTGACCCCATGGACAGCAGCCCACCAGGCTCCCCTGTCCACGAGATTCTCCAGGTAAGAATACTGGAGTGGGTTGCCCTTTCCTTCTCCAACTGTCTGTACTATCACACGATAAACAAAGAGTTCATGTCGATCAAGAAATACGAGAGCTGGAGGTTGGATCTCAACAGCCTAATCCTTGTGCAGCTACAGCTTTTGAACAATGCTGAATGCTTTTAACAAGGATTGCTTAAGGCTGTGGTTCTTTAAATTTTATGCAGCAAGGCTATAATAATAACTTCTTAGCTTTTTAGCACACTGTATGGATAATTGTGCTTGAAAAAGGATTTTAACTTTCTAGAATATGATAGAAAAAAATAAACTCACGTTACTTTTAATATTTTACCTACTTTCCCCTCACTAAATGCACATGTCCTCAACATCCCCAAATATGATTTAATTTAGCATTTCTTATATTTCAAAGATCCTATTTTGTAATAGGGATATAATTTCTAACTACGCAGTATTAGATAATGTTATGAACTATTTAAAACCCTTCATAAAATGTTAAAACAGGCCACGAACTATATCCAGGGCCAAGTCTCATGAGGCTGTCAAAGGCTCTTTTATAGATCATTTAGAAAGATTAAAGAAACCCACTCTGCCCATGAGAATCTCTGGTCAGTCAATCTAAGATCCTATTAAACATGAAAGAAACCCTTATTTCCTACTTTCCAGCTATGAATTTCTCTCTCTTCACAAATTGTATCACTGGCAATTTTACTTTTAACTTTTAAAACTAGCTTTCATAGTTATTATCTCATTTTATCTGTGAATGCTAGTAGGAGCCATATATAGAAATGGAAATAACAGCTCTCTTGTTTCTCTCAGTATGGTCGATAGTCAAGACCTCACCTCTCTCTAAAATGTCAAGTGTACAAAAGCAAATGACTAGGATGTCAGGCAAAGGAGCAGAGGAGGGAGTTGCCATGGGGAGGGAATGGAGGGAACAGAGAAAAGGCCTGCGATGAAGACCAGAAGCAATAAGAACAATAACATTTCTCAGTTAAATCTTCAGAATTCATTTTTTAATTCCTAAATGGCATGGGAAAGAAAAAAAAATCCTATATATTTGGGAAAGATTTTAATACAATGTCTTTCTGTAGTGAAAGATGTACATTCTTCTTTGCATTATCACCAACAGCTGAGAATCCTATTGCCCAGATAACGTGTGAGCAGGATCTCTTCTCAGAAATAAGCTACTCGGATACTATGTGGTACCGTATTGAGCTACCAAGGCATACTGTGTTAAAATCTTTTAAATCATAGTATATATCAATGGCCTTTCACAAAAATGCTTGTTTATAAATTCTAAGGACAAAATATAAACCTGAGTGGTGAGGATATGTATGGATAAGATACACTACAGATAAAATCTAACAAAGGGAAATTAATACAACCAAGAACGACTACTGAAGGCCATTCATTAGTGGGAACTCAAGAAAGCAGAGTGCACAGTCTGAACCCTGGAAAAGGAAATGGCAACCCACTTCAGTATTCTTGCCTGGAGAATTCCATGGAGAGGGGAGCCTGGCAGGCTGTAGTCCATGGGGTTGCAAAGAGTTGGACACGACTGAGAGATTTATCACTCATTCGCTCAGACAGTTTGAAACTATGCTACTGTGTAAGTGAAAAACAACTTCCCAGTTATCTCTACAAACAATTAGGTGGTTTTTCTTCAGAATAATTCTTGCTTAGAAAGTCAACTAACAAACTCTCTTTGTATGGTGAGAACTTATGATGGTAGGTCGTTACTAAGTAGCCTTTTCCCCATTCAACTCTGCACTTGAAAAATCAAAGATACTAAAGAAATCAGCTACAGAATTTTTAAAACAGATTGGAAATGGATTAAGGAAAACAGATTTTTAAAGGAGTTGACATCTTGTGTTTTAAAAGAATACTCATAACAGTCCTTATTGGGTAAAGTTGCTGCAAGGTGGAAAATAATTGGTTATACTCCATAAAGGAGGGGTGCATGCTCAGTCGTGTCTGACTCTTTGTGACCCCATGGACCATATCCTGCCAGACTCCTCTGTCCATGGAATTTTCCAGGCAAGAACACTGGAATGGGTTGCCCTTTCCCACTCCAAGGGATCCTCCTGACCCAGGGATTGAACTCATGTCTCTCAAGTCTCCTGCATTGGCAGGTGGACTTTTACCACTGGCGCCACCTGGGAAGCCTCCATAAAGCAAAAACTACATAAAACGAGTCTAACCATTCTGTGAAAATTGTGATCTTGAGAAACAGAGGTGGTCAGGTACAAAAGTGTGTGAAGAAGAGGCTGCAGTGACCAATCGTGATCTGAAGAGATTCTGCACTTTTCTAGGTGGGGAGGGGAAGTGACTCAAAGCATTCCAGAGACTTCCTGAACAAAGCAGCATCTTCTTCCTGCCCAGGTGCTTCCCTCTCTATTTGGGACGTTTTCTTCCAACCACCCTCCTTCCCAACACCCTCCATCTTTCTTCTCCCTATTATGTGTCACCTTAGATTCTCCCTGGCTTCTTTAGAAATAATCCAATTGCCTTCAAAATAATAATGTTGGAATCACCCACTTAAAAATGACTCTTTCCTAATGAAATTTCTACTATAGTGTATTACTAAATCTATTTATCTTTGTAAAAGACTTCAGATAAGACAGAAGATAGCTATAAATGGTGCTCAGTCTCAGCCAGCAAATTCAGAAGAGGCCTGAGATGATAAGCGTTTTCACTTATTAATTGCTTACCACGTGCCAGGCACTGTTGTATGGGCTTTTCATATATTATCTAATTATCATAACACCAACCCTATTAGGCAGGTATCGTTTATTAGTTTCATTTCACAGCTGATGAAATGAAAGCATAGATTTATAAGCAAATACGGGGCTTGGCAAACCATGGTCCTTGGGTCAAAAACGGCCCTAAAGTTTTCCTTGAACTTCCACACCCTTTCACTGGCGTAGAGGCTGGGGCTGCTGTTGGGATACAGTGGCAGAAGTGAACAGTTAGGATTGACAATTTATGGCCCAGAAACCCAAAAAGAGTTACCATCTGGTCCTTTATAGCAAAAGTCCACCAACCCATAGTGAAAACATGGCTAATTTATTGATAAGGGGAAAAAAAAAGGCAAGAATATTTGTACAGTTTAGAATAAAACTTCTGCTGAAGCTGTTAGAAAATAAAAAAAATTTAAGGTATTTTATTGAAGCAAAAAATCCTGTTTTAACCTATTTTCTTTCATAGATCTCTTATTGTATTTCTTCTCACCTGAAGTTTGTTAACTGGTCTCAGAAAAAAACAAGTGTTAATTCCAGCTCAGACACTAAAGGTTTCTCTGTTGGTATGGCGAGTTTCGATGAAGTGGTAAAGTTTCCAAGTAAGAAACAAAGAAAAACAGGCCAAAGAAAGCTTTGACAACCATAAATTTCCTGAGAGGTTTCACAAATTTTGGCAGTTTCACAGGTATTTCTTCCCAAGTACAAATGACATCATTGTTGAAATTCAAGAAACAATTGGCCTGGTTTACTCTACATTTGGTATCACATATTGTTTTGGTTGAACATCAATTGATTTTTTTCTATTTTTACTGGGAAGTTATGTCATAACTATTTTTAGAAGACTGTCTGGTTTGATCATTTGTGGGACTGAAAACACAATTGTGTCCTAGAATTTTTTTTCCCCTAAAGCTATAAGAGTGTATGTGTTTGGTGGAGAATGTCCTCATCAGCAAATATTCCAGTTTATTCTGAAACACATTTTAGATTAAAAATCTAAAACAGGAAATGGGCACTAACACATGAAAGAACCTGGGATAGTACCAGGCAGCGTAGGGAGTATAGCTTCATAATGCATCAATTTGAAATATAATATTTTAAATCACTGAGAATGAATTAGCATCTGAACTGTTCCGATAATTATCATTTTATGCTTAAAAACCTAGCTATAGTCAAAGTCAAATTAATAACTGGATAAGTCAACTATACTCCAGCATAAAATAAAATTTAAAAAAGAAAGAAGACAGGGAAACAACAATCATAACAAATTAATAACTGAAGTTCCAGAGTCTTGGATCTGGTACCTGAGCTAAGTTCAGTTTGCAGAGAGTCAAATAATTTACGTGAATTTTTTTAGTATAAAAGTAAAAGGTAAACACCTAAGACCAAGTCCAGGGTTCTTCTCTCCCTTTCACCACCTTCCCCTAAACAGCAACCAACACAGAAAACAGCATCAAACAGTAATTCCCACGCTTGTTTGTGCAGAAGAATCACCTGGGGATCTTCCGCCCACCCCCCCAGGCCACACCCCAAACCCATGAAGTCCCTCTCTGGCGGTGAGACACAGGCACTGGCAGCTTTGGAAGCTCCAGACGCCAGGAGACAACTGTGAGTAAGCTGAAGATGACCCAAGGGGCTCAGTCAACACACCCCTGACACCTGCAAGTGAGGAAGCTTGCATCCTGTCTGTCTCTCTGCCAGAGACTCACAGAGCTTTGGGGCAGGAGTCACTAACACAACACACCAGCGTAGGCACTGATATCATCAGGCTTACTCCCAACACGTAATCAATTCACGAATGCAAACATTGAGGGTCTTAACCCAGTGATAACAGCCCTAGGGCTTCCTCTTAAGTGATCATCTGCTTAAACATTCACACCATCTCTGCCTCTTAGGAGACACTGGGCTTCCTAAGAAGTCCTTTGTTGCAAGTCCTTCCTTGCCCTTTATTTCGGGGGATATTGATCCTGCAGGACAAACTTTAAACTCCCCCCGACAGCGCATCTTACCTCTAAGATGCTCTTTAAATCTTGCACGTAAGTCCGTTCGGTCTCCAGAATTTCCTGCACAACTCTGTCCACATAGAGCAGCTTGGGGCTGGTGGCCGATTCGGCCCCGGTTTTGGTCGGCCCGTTGGCTTCCACTCTGCGCTGTGCCCGGGGCTGCCTCTCGCCGCCCTCGTCTGTGCTCTGCTGCCCGGCCGCACGGTCCGTCTGCAGCTCGCTGCTGGAAAACGGCCTGGCTGGCATCAGCTCCAGTTTTATGGCCCCTGCTTCCTTATCCTGAGGAAACAAGCCCAGATGGCTGCTTGAAACTAAGGTCATTCTGCTGCCGAAGGAACCATGGCTGTCCCGGGAGGAAGCCGAGGACGACGTGGAGCCGAAGCTGACCGGGCGGTCACTGTCGGAGAGCTCCATGGCCCCGAGGTCCCCGGAGCAGGAGTGCCTGGCTGTGGTTCTGAGATACGGAGCTTGTGTTACAGCTGACCGTACTTCACGACGCAACTGGTGCGCATCTATACACGTGAAGAAAAATAAATAAACGGACAAGATAAGCAAGATAGGCAAGTATTTAAAATTAGAGCAAACAGAAAGATTTGAAGGTGCTTAAAACTTAGCTCAAAGGACACGGTCAAAAGCAAAAAGCACGCTAGGTATAGACGGAAATGCAAAGATACCCATGGGACGTTGAATGGCAAAGGCGGAGTTTTTAAAGCGTCGCCTGCAATTGCGTCAGACTTAAAAGCCTTTGGCGCTACCTTAGACCTACTGAACGTCAGGCTGCCTTTTACCAAGACGCCAATGCCATGTGCAAGCGCTTTAAAGTGTTAGAATCACTGCACCTGGCCTCAAAGCATGAGCACCTGACTGATAGAGCGCTTAGTCCAGATTTACTAAATCAAGGCTCAGCGCTCAGGGCACACGGAATCTACAGCTTCAGCAAGCACCAAGGGGATGCTTATGTATTTAAAAAACAAACAAAAAACCCCCCACATCCTATGTTTTATTAGATTAATAATATTAATAATATTTATTAATATTGACATATTAGAGTATTTTGAGAACCACTGTTCTAGATTTTAAGTATTTTACTACAATTCCACAAAACTTGACATTACCAACCTGGAGACACCACTACTTAGTGCTTAGTGATGCTGACAATTTTACACTTTACTTGTATATAGCATTAAATAAAGTGTTGCGTGGACAGTAATTCTCCAGTACTGGACAAGAAAACTCAAAATATTGAGACCCACATCCTCCTTAAAACTTAATCAGCCTATCACAACATTTATCTAAGTCACTTCTCAAAAGCTGGCATTCCATTTGCTGTGTACATGGGGTTACACTGTTACAGAGTATATTTGACGAACTACTACTTTCCACGTGCCCAGTTAGATAACATGACAGTGTGACCATGCAATTAAACAATAAACATCAGAACTGTTTCTAAAGAAATGGGGCTGTTAGTATTTAGAAAAGGGAATAAGAAGAGAAAATTTAAAGCCTGTAGCACTTAAGTCTTGGGTTCAAAACAGGCCCGGTATGGAATTTAAAGTTTCAGAAGCTATTCTGATAAAACACAAAGTTCCAATCTTCTTCATTTGTAAGGCAGGATCCACACTTTATCCCCCTAGTAATGTGATCCCAAGTCTATAGAAACAAAATGCCTTGCAATAGTGTGACTAATAAAGAAATTTGCTTCATTTCAAAATCCACCCAAATCCATGTTTATAGATCTTGTTAGAAAAGTAGGAGAGTGAAACTCAGGTATGGAAGGTGGTAATAAGACAATAACAAGAATATAGATCAATGACAGTCTTTTCAAAAGGAACGTGAATTTGGTTTGACTCAATAATAAAGATCATCAAACAGCTGGTACCAATATTTCTAGAATATGAAAGAACCCATCAAGTCTATATCCTTTAACATTCAGACTTTTCTTGGTGGTTTAGAAAAGTGAAAGTGAAGTCACTCAGTCATGTCTAATTCTTTGCAACGCCATGGACTGTAGCCCACCAGGATCCTACGTCCTTTGGGATTTTCCAGGCAAGAGTACTGGAGTGGACTGCCATTTCCTTTTCCAGAGGATCTTCCCAACCCAGGGATCAAACCCAGGTCTCCTGCATTGTAGGCAGACGCTTTATTTTCTAAGCTACCAGGGAAGTCCTCTTGGTGGTTTATATTCATGGCAAATATTAGCATTAAAGAGTGTACTGCAAATAGTAAAACTATGAATATAAAATAAAGGAACTAACTTGGATCAATAAGAAGGAATGGTAAGAAACACGTAGGACATGAGTAAATTACCAGTATAACCACTACCACATGGTATATTTCCCACAATTTTTTCAAGTTTTTGCGATATTCTTTCTGCTTTCTCTGTAACAACTTTATGGCCTATAAAACTTGGATTGGTTATAGTAGTTAAAATGTACTTGTGTGAAAAATCCTGGTCCAACTTGAATGTTGGAAAATCCAAGAAACAGCCAGGCATTTAGGTGTGTTTGCAGCAAAGGATGCTTACTCGTGTTTGGGACTGGTGTTAAGAAAGTCCTGGGCAGGGCTTTCCTGGTGGGTCAGTGCTTAAGAATCCACCTGCCAATGCAGGGGACACAGGTTTGATCCCTGGTCTGGGAAGATCCCACATGCTGCTGGGCAGCTAAGCCCACAAACCACAACTACTGAAGCCTGCACGCCCTACAGCCTGTGCTCAAGAGAAGTCATTGCAATGAGAAGCCCAAGCATGGCGACTAGAGAGTAGTCCCAGTTCTCTGCAACTAGCGAAAATCCTGTGCACAGCAACAAAGACCCAGCACAGCCATAAACACACAAACAAATAACTTTTTTTTTTTTAAAGAAATTCCTGGGTAGTTAAGATTAGGACCAAACACACATTGGCATCTAGCACAACCATAACCATAAGGTTGATGTCCCTTTCTGGAATGGATGCTGACTTGGGAAGTATATAGGATTCTTTACGGTCCCAAAAGGCCAATGAGACTGTGTTTATGTTCAGTTGCCCAGTCATGTCCGACTCTTTGCATCCCCATGGACTGCAGCACACCAGGCCTTCCTACCCCTCACCATCTCCTGGAGTTTGCCCAAGTTCATGTTCATTGCATCAGTGATGCCATCCAGCCATCTCATCCTCCTTTTCCAGATGCTCTGATTTTCAAATACAGTAGTATCCACCCGCCCCCGTCCCCTCCCCCCTGCCCCCAACTTCTGTTTGGTCCTAAGTCATAGTCTCATTTGAGAAAACCATGTTTGATAGTTACATAACTCTTGGGAAATGTTCATTATCATGATGGTGAAAAATGAACACAACAGAGAGACTCATGTTTTGTTTTGTTTTACTTACTTTCACTGCAAGTTAACCAGCCAGTATTGGGATGGAGAATCCATTTTGGGCTCCTAGGGCTGCTAGTGTCTTTTATACTTTCAAAGGCAGGAGGAAGTGGGACAAGAAACTCAAGTGAACAGGGTTCACTTCCTGGATGAATCTTACATGGCAACATGAATTGGACCCTAGCAAGGAAGACCTCATATGTTTCAATACCAGGCCACGTGCCATAGGGCACTGAATCAGCCTATTCAGACTGCCAACCAGACATTTTGTAAATCAGAATATATGAGGTATTTGGAGTGCTAGTATTTAGCCAAACTTACTGCCCCAAATTAAATACCTTCCAAAATTACCGATGACAGAAGTGAAACCTTTAAAGCTAGGTCATTTAATGGCATATAATAGGAGATTGCAGGTGGATAACAATTTTTATGTTGATTCATTGCTTAGAAGATAATTATAGTTTTCTCACATAAGGAAATGTTCTTCATAAAAATTGTCTAGTCTTGCTCTCACCTCCTTCAAAATAATTTCAGATTTCCACCCTCTCTGGCTTATTCTTCCTAATACAATTAATCAATTATTAATATTTATCTCCAGAGCTACATTGTTCAACATAGTAGCCAGTAGCCACATGTGACTATTGAGCGCTTGAATTGCAGCTCATCCAAATTGAGATGTGCTACAAGTGTGAAATATACATTCACTTCCAGACAGTAGAGAATCTGCCTGCAATGCAGGAGACCTGGGTTCCATCCCTGGGTCGGGAAGATCTCCTGGAGAAAGGAATGACAACCCACTCCAGAATTCCTGCCTGGAGAATTCCATGGACAGAGGAGCCTGGCGGGCTACAGTCCATGGGGTTGCAAAAAGTGGGACATGACTGAGCAACTAACACTATTTTAAATATTACATATATTTAATATTTAAACTTAACTTCCTTATCAATCTTTGTCCCAATAATAGTGAATGAAAAGGTACATACAGTTTGAAGTTTATCTTTTTTTACTCTGCTCATTAATGCACAATATTGTTATGAGTTAGCAGCAACAGCATTTGGAGACAAGTGCTGTGTACTGGATATTGGGGTGGCTGGTTTCCCATGATAAACTGAAACACCCAGAGAGAAAACTGAAGAGCAAGAAAGCTTTATCCTCTGCTTTGCGTGAAAGATGTCCATCTGTGTTAACACTTGGGTAATTTGTTGCTTTGCTTTGCTTTCCTTCTCAAAACCTGTTTCTCTTACCAAATCTCAAACGCAGGGCTAATAATATAGCAACGAAGGAGAACTTGCCAGTTGTTGCTAATGGCCCATGTCAGTGGCTCTTTTGACCATGAAAACCCTAAATAAGCTGATTTTCCCAGCTCGAGGGCCTTGGTTCATCTGACCCTTGGTAAACCTGGAGTTGGTGGTGGTGGTAGCACAGGGGTCGGGGGTCAGGGTGGGGCTTGATGCTTACAACCAGCAGGACTGGAGTCTAAAGCCATCAACAAAAAAAATATTCCTTCTTGTGCCATCCTCAATAAAATGAACAATATGGCTGTCCAGCTCCCACACAGATACCTTTCACACGTTTTGCTTCATGGCAAGTCTCTAATTTTTTTTCTAGGAGAAAGAGCTCAAATTCCTTGGCTTTTCTTTGTTTGCTCCTCAAATCTCCAATATTTTAATTGCCCTCCCTTGGAATGTCACTGCCAGAATCAAAAGTAGCACTTTTTGGCTCCAACTTGCCTCTGAGGCTGATTTAAGGGGGAAGCAGAACTCTCATTGGCAGGAAAAGTCCAGGCTTCTCTGACCACGTTTACATGCTACATGGGGAACCCATGGGGTCATAACCGACCACTCCCTGTCACCAGCCCCCAGGAGAGCTTTACAAGGCAAGGGAGGGCTATATGTACAGCAAGGGAGGAGGGGTGATCAGGGTTTTCAAATTCTGCTCATGGCTATTCTAGAGTTTAAATACTTAATTGGAGTTCCTTGGCAGGACAGTCATGGACATCGAGAGAATGTGTAGTGCTCAGGATCAATGAATAAAATTATGTTCCTTATTATACTGTCTGTGAAGAGGAGAAAACAGAGGGAACATAAAACAAGAAATTATTCTATCAACCAGAAAAATTCATTTAATACACAGCAAGTCTTCAGTAGACCCTAAAGTTGTAAACTGATTTCATGATTCAAAAACACACAAATTTTTAAGAGTCAAAGTTATAAAAAAGTGAAGTAAAGTAAAGTGAAGTCGCTCAGTCGTGTCTGACTCTTTGCAACCCCATGGACTGTAGCCTATCAGGCTTCTCCGTCCATGGGATTTTCCAGGCAAGAGTGCTGGAGTGGATTGCCATTTCCTTCTCCAGGGGATCTTCCCGACCCAGGAATCAAACCTGGGTCTCCTGCATTCCAGGCAGACGGTTTACCGTCTGAGCCACCAGGGAAGCTAAGTTATAAGAAGTACTCATTTATATGTTTCAAAGATAGTACCAAGTATCTGAGGAATCCTCCTCTACCCATCTCTGAGATAATAGTGGAGGGCTCAATAGATAAAAGCCACCGGATCTCAATGTGAATTTCTACCTCTTGGTTTTCTAAAATAACATGATTCTGTATTATTAATAATAGCAGATCCAGGACTACAATTAAACCTGTTCTTTGCTGCTCTGAGTGTTCAATCCAGGCAACATGGTTTTCATTCTTATTTGTAGCTGTCTGGTAATAAAGAGGTTAAAAAAAAAAATCTTACCATGTTAATTTCTGTTTTGACCAATGTACTCTGGCAGTGCAAGATGTGAGGACTGGGGGAAGCTGGATGAAGGGTGTATAGAAACCCCAAACTAGCTTAGCAAATTTTCTATAAGTTTAAACGTTTTCTAAAATAAATAATTAAAAAAGATCTTATTACTGCTGAAGAGTCAGTAAAGCAAAGTTTGGATAAGAAAGTCAAAGATAAGAAGGGGTGCTTTGCAAAAATGTTCTTATTCAAACAAGAGGTGAGGGGTTGCAAGAAGATCAAAAAATTTCTTTGAGCTGTAAAGTCTGGTACTAAATATTCAGATCATTTACTAATTGATTCCTATGTTAGTCAGCGAAAACTGAGAAGTACAATGGCTCCTGCAGTTAGGCAAGGATTGAGTTGTAATAGATAATCTTAATTAACGCAGCTAATGCATTGGCTAAATTGTCTTAGCTAAGTGGTGACTCCAGAATTTCGACATTTGAGGGCACAGGTATGTCAGTTTGGTTAAATGAGGGCCTAAGGGAGGATGAGGAGACGGGATAGTTAGGGAGCTTTGGCTGAACAGGTACACACTGCTATATTTAAAATGGATAACCATCAAGGCAGTGCAGTATAGCACAGGGAACTCTGCTCAATGTCATATGGCAGCCTGGATGGGAGAGGAGTTTGAGGAAGAATGGATACATGTATATGTAAGGCTGGGTCCCTTTGTTGTCCACCTGGAACTATCACAACTGTTAATTGGCTATCAGTTCAGCTCAGTTCAGTTGCTCAGTCGTGTCCGACTCTTTGCGACCCCGTGGACTGCAGCACGCCAGGCCTCCCTGTCCATCACCAACTCCTGGAGCTTGCTCAAACTCAAGTGCATTGAGCCAGTGATGCCATCCAATCATCTCATCCTCTGTCATCCCCTTCTCTGCCCACCTTCAATCTTTCGCAGCATCAGGGTCTTTTCTAATGAGTTAGTTCTTTGCGTCAGATGGCCAAAGGACTGGAGTTTCAGCTTTAGCATCAATCCTTCCAATGAATATTCTGAACTGATTTTCTTTAGGATGGACTGGTTGGATCTCATTGTAGTCCAAGGGACTCTCAAGAGTCTTCTCCAACACCATAGTTCAAAAGCATCAATTCTTCGGCACTCAGCTTTCTTTATAGTCCAACTCTCACATCCATACATGACTACTGGAAAAACCATCACTTTGACTAGACAGACCTTTGTTGGCAAAGTAATGTCTCTGCTATTTAGTATGCTGTCTAGGTTTCTTGGCAGAAGTCACCGTTTGCAGTGATTTTGGAGCCCCCAAAAAGAAAGTCTGTCACTGTTGCCATTGTTTCCCCATCTATTTGCCATGAGGTGATGGGACTGGATGCCATGATCTTAGTTTTCTGAATGTTGAGTTTTAAGCAAGCTTTTTCACTCTCTTCTTTCACTTTCATCAAGAGACTTTTTAGTTCTTCTTCATTTTCTGCCAAAAGGGTGGTGTCATCTGCATATCTGAGGTTATTTATATTTCTCCCAGCAATCTTGATTCCCAGCCTGGCATTTCACATGATGTACTCTGCATGTAAGTTAAATAAGCAGGGTAACAATATACAGCCTTGATGTACTCCTTTCCTGATTTGGAACCAGTCTGTTTTTCCATGTCCAGCTCTAACTGTTGCTTCTTGACCTGCATACAGATTTCTCAGGAGGGAGGTAAGGTGGTCTTGAAGAATTTTCCACAGTTTGTCGTGATCCACACAGTCAAAGGCTTTGGCGTATTCAATAAAGCAGAAGTAGATGTCTTTCTGGAACTCTCTTGCTTTTTCAATGATCTAGTGGATGCTGGCAATTTGATCTCTGGTTCCTCTGATGGGATAAATACAGCTTGAACATCTAGAAGTTTATGGGTCATGTACAGTTAAAGCCTGGTTTGAAGAATTTTGAGCATTACTTTGCTAGCGTGTGAGATGAATGCAATTGTTTGGTAGTTTGAGCATTCTTTGGCATTGTCTTTCTTTGGGATTAGAATGAAAACTGACCTTTTCCAGTCCTGTGGCCACTGCTGAGTTTTCCAAATTTGCTGCCATATTGAGTGCAGCACTTTCACAGCATCATCTGTAAGGATTTGAAATAGCTCAACTGGAATCCCATCACCTCCACTAGCTTTGTTCATAGTGATGCTTCCAAAGGTCCACTTGACTTCACATTCCAGGATGTCTGGCTCTAGGTTAGTGATCACACCATCGTGATTATCTGAGTCATGAAGATCTTTTTTGTATAGTTCTTTTGTGTATTCTTGCCACCTCTTCTTAATATCTTCTGCTTCTGTTAGGTCCATACCATTTCTGTCCTTTATTGTGCCCATCTTTGCATGAAGTGTTCCCTTGGTATCTCTAATTTTCTTGACGAGATCACTCATTTTTCCCATTCTATTGTTTTCCTCTATTTCTTTGCATTGGTCACTGAGGAATGCTTTCTTATCTCTCACTGCTATTCTTTGGAACTCTGTATTCAAATGGGTGTATTTTTTTCCTTTTCTCCTTTGCCTTGCACTTCTCTTCTTTTCTCAGCTATTTGTAAGTCCTCCTCAGACAACCATTTTGCCTTAACCCAATTGAAAATATAAAGTTAAAAAAATAGAGGACCTAGGGGACCTTAAGGCTTTTTTCCCCCATTTTTATTATCATTTTCATTTTTATTATCTGCTTTGGAAGATCAATTAGTGGGGGAGGTGAAGGTGATGATGGAGCAGGGTTAAAGCAGGGCTAAAATGTTGTCACTTTGAGGGGGGACTGGCAGTTGTCCACAAAAACCCACTCCCCTTCTTCCCTTGTGAACCAAGTTTCTGCTGAGCACACTTTTCAGACTCCCTGCCATTAGAATTGGCCATGTGGTCAAGTTCTCACCAATGGAAAAGATACGTGCCCCTCTGGTGGTCCATTTCTCCAGCATCAGACATCATTCCTCCACATCCTTCCCCTTTCCACTGGGACCCAGATGTGGCAGGGGACCTTGCCCAAGCCATGAACATGACCCCAAAGCCCTAGAATATGGCACAGCATGAAGACAGAAGGGCCTTGCAATAAGTGCGTCCGGATGTGCCCTGAGCCACCATATAAAAAAGTCTGGTTATCCTAAAACTGACATGCTGGAGAAACCAGGGAATGAGACCACAAGGAACCCTGGCTGATCTGGCCCCTACAGACTGGGTGTTTCTGGCCCAGGCACCAGACAGTATGAAAGAACAGCCTTAGAGATGACCCCAGCCCTGTCATATCTGGCTGCAACATCAGGAGACCCTGAGCCAGAACCACCTGGCAGAGCCTCTTCTGAACTCCTGACTCACATAAACCTTGAGAGATTAGAAATGATTGTTGTTGTTCCAAACCACTAGGCTCTGGAGTGATTTGTAATGCAGCAAGAGATAACCCGAACAGCCTCTATTATAACAGATCAGCCTTACCATACATGCCAGGTCTTTAACTCTCTACGACAATTATCCTTAAAAAACGAAACACACACTTCCCTCCCCTTGACCCCACACACAAAGCCTCACAGTTCATTCACATATGTCATTACTTTTGGAACATTTTATGGATGGGAAAAAAAGATAGGTTAGGTTACATCATGCTCAAAGTTGAACTGTGAATCAGAGACTATGGTTTCTGATTTCTGGCCCATTAGTTCTGATACTTGGTTATAGGTTCACTAGTGGCTCAGATGGTAAAGAATCTGCCTGCAATGTGGGAGACCTGGGTTCGATCCCTGGGTTGGAAAGATCCCCTAGAGGAGGGCATGGCAACCCACTGCAATATTCTTGCCTGGAGAATTCCCATGGACAGAGGAGCCTGGCGGGCTACAGTCATGGGGATGCAAAGAGTCAAGCACACATGGCATAGATTCACAGAATAGGGCAGAAAAAGTGCTTAGAGATCAGCAAATGATGCACTAAATATAAGCTACTTGTATAAAGTGCACAATCCCAATGTGCCAGTAGTGTGTGTGTGTGTGTGTGTGTATAGGAATGAATGAATATATGCCCAACTGTGTGTACAGAAAGAGCTCAGTGGACCAGCCAGGAATCAGGTTATAGGCGTCTCTCCTATAGAAGATTTGCATTTGTGCCCTGGCTCTGTACCATGGAGGTTTGTATTGCAATTTTTTTTTTTTTGGCTGTACTGCTTGGCATTGGAATCTCAGTTCCCTGACCAGGGATTGAATCCTCACCCCTGCAGTGGAAGCATGGAATCGTAACCACTGGACCACCAGAGAATCACTGTATTGCAGCCTTTGAGTCTCTGGTTTCCTCACTTGTAAGTGAGGCAGCTGGACTAGCTGACTTCCCCAGGTCCCATCCAACTGCAGGGATGCAGTCCCAACCCTGAAATAAACACCAAGTCACATGGATGCCACGTCTGCAAGGTCCATTCCTAGCTGGAATCACAAGACAAGCAGTAACCACAAAATAGCAATTGTCTTCTACATTCTACTAATGCCAGGTCTTCAATGATGAAATATATATATCACTGACTTTGCTAAAGGCTAAAAAACTTCTATTTTTTTTTTTTTTCACTTAGACTAAATCACAATCTATGCTCTGGCTTCTTTTTTGTTTTTGTGGAAATATCGGTCTCAAGGCAGTAATGCAACAATGATAGCTGCATGCACAGGTTCCCTCTGCACTGAGCATGCACAGTTCCCAAAACATCTCCGCTCACTTGAGAGGCAGGAGTAGGTTAAATAACATTTCTTAAAGAAAAGGGAGGAGGAAGGAGAAGGAGAAACCCTAGTAACTAACAATAGTACTCTGAGAAAATAAACCATCCCTAAAGTACACTAAACATTTTCTCAGAGAAAAAAAGAGGAGGAAGAGAATTCAAAGCGTCTAACAATAGAGATCTGAGTGAATAAATCCATCTAGAAAGTACAATATAAAACTATTGAATGTCATGCCCTTTCAAATCCTTAAGGGCAGAAAATGGTCATAATAGACAGTTGGGTAAAATGGGTGGTTTATAAAACATAAGTACAATGTGATCCTAAATTTGAATTAAAAATGCCACTTGTTTATTATCCACATTAGAAAAATGACTCAAAAGATGCAGAATACAATATTGACCTTGGTTTTTCAAAGTAGGAGAATGGATGGTTTTTCCTTTGATATTTACCTCTCAATACCACTTTTCCTCAATGTGTACCACTTTGATAATCTGCAAAAGTTATTTAAAGAAACTAAAAATCACAACATCAGTGTGTAACAAATATTTAAATATTTTCAATGAAAAGAATTAATTTCTATGTTCACATGATTAATGAAAAGGAATGCCAAATATATACATCTTCTCTCAAATATATTAGTATCACTAAATTAAAATAAAAAGCAAAATAAAAGTCAGACTCCACTGTGCAACAGCACTGACTACAATCCATGCCTTTTTCTCTCCAATTATTCCTCCTAACAAAAGAATTTCTTACCAATAAGCATTCAACACGGAAACTGCATTTACTCGGTCAACTTTGGTGACCACTAGACTCAGGCTAGATTCCATCACTACAGTTGCTAAGTATAAAGTTTGCAAACATTTATTTTGTTCCCCAGCTTAACCTGCGTCAACCTCATAAAGAAAGCACATGAAAATACTCAGCAGTCACTGCATGAACACTTAGGTTTTACTTTTCTCCCCAGAGTCACCAACATCAAGCTCTCTAGATTATTTCAACCTAACTTTAAGGGGAGACCAAATTCAAACCAAAACAAGACAAAAACCTTTGAAGGCAGACTGCAGTTCAGAGGGAGGAAAAAAAAAATCACCTTCTAGATTAATTCTATTATTGGAGAACTCTTTTCAGTCCATAGCAATAATAACAGAACACTTGCAATATATTCAAGCGAGCAGCTGGTCCTGCACAGGGTGGTGGAGAAAATCTCCACGACAGTTTCTCACCGAGGCGGTTGGGCTCGGCTGCTCCAGCAGGAAGGACCAAGGGTGTCGAGCATCGGTTCCCCAGACACATCCACGTTTGCTCCTACCTGGGCTCTGCCCAGGCGGAGCCACGTCGTCTGCCTTCAGCTGATGCACTGACCTCACTGGGAACTCAGTCAGGTAAAACCAGAAGCCTTTACTAGTCTGTGCAGCTCCTTCCGCAGAAATATTGCATGAGTCAGCTTTTATCTCTCAAAACCCAACACACAAAGGCTTTACAAAAACCTGATTGGCAACTTTCTCCCTGCCTTTTTCCCCCTGGTGTGCAGACCACAGACTTCAGCATCACTAAGAGCCTTAAACGAAACATGACATCATTCAATTGAGAAACAGGACAATAGACACCACTGTGGGTAACTTGAAAATGCACACTTCGCTGAGCAACACCCTGCCACTGACATTCTTTTGTGAACATCAAATACAGCCCACACTTGCCTACAGCTGCTCAGGCTCTACCTTCCTGGCTCCAGCCACCGTTCTCATTAAACTCCACAAAAGCAGCAAGATCTTGGAGCTCTGCTATTTTGAAGTGCACCTCCCGACTTTTAAGTCTGTTTCCAAGGAAGTGGACACACGTCTCCCATAAGTTTTAAAGTGAAGTTTGGGGGTGGGGGTGGGGCAGAGAATAACACACCGTGGACGGAAGTTTGAATCCTTAGTTTCCCTTAACGCGACAATGAATACAGTGTCAAGTAAGCAAGGCTACACAAGAACATTTAAGCCTGAGTATTTTAAAAACAGTACTGAAAAATCTATCTGAAGACAAACAGCTAAAATGTAAACTTACAGGCATTTCTTAGACAAACAGTTTAGTTTGTGCACAGTTCAGTAGGAAAGAACTTCTAATTATTTTGGTTTCCATTTCCCTAAGGCTACCTGTCTTTCTCAAAATGCTAAATCTATTTTTATATCAAGATCCAAAAGTTCATATTTGAGAAAGATATTGAGTTCTTTAGATGAAGGTCTTCAGAAGTACAAAAATGTTCTTGAAAACTGATATCACTGCACCGTGGAGCTAAAATTCAAGGTTTGGGTTATGCCCATGTATAGATAGCTAAAACTAAACTACTTCAGAGCATCAAAATCCTTTAAATAGAAGTTCCACTTAAAGCATTCATTTGTGGTTATGAAAAATAACATTAGCTGATCATCTTTAGCTATTTCTATCATACCTATTAAGTGATTTTAAACTAACAACATAATAGGATGATTTGTTTTAATGCCCGTTTCCTCTCAAATAAAGCTGATTATATACAGGGTTACTTCAGTGGGCCATTCTGATGGAAATTTATCAGTCAGTTCAGAAGACAACTTGGAATAATCCGCCTTCCCCCCAAATTTGCCAGTTTGATGGAAATCACTGATGCTAAAAGTCTGAGAGGAAGGGCCCTCCCTGGGCTGTTTGGACTCTCTTAACCCTTGTCTGTCCTCCATGGTGACCTCTGTTGCCCTCCAAAATGACGTCCACCTCACCTGTGTCCAAGTTCTCTTTTTATGCCTAATTAAGAGTCAGTTGAAATCTTACAAGCCTCATCTAACCTCCCACAACCACTCCAGGCCACTGCTCTTTCCATCTGTTAAATGACTGTTTATTACACTTAGAGAGTCATGTGGTCTTATGCTTATTTTCTAATCATCTCTGTCCTACCCTGGATTATTAATTTAAAGAGCAGGGAAGCTTCCTATGCTGTAGATTTGATATTCATGTGGGAGACACAGAGATCCACATTCAGGGATGGGATGGGATGGTATATGCAGAGGCTCTTGGCTTCTTCTTTTTGGCCATGCCATATAGCATGTGGGATCTTAGTTTCCTAAGCAGGGATCAAATCCTAGTCCCTTACACTGGAAGATGGATTCTTCACCACTGGACCACCAGGGAAGTCCTTGCCCGATTGTCTTGCCACTAGACTTCTGTCCATGCAACAAAATTAATCCCAAGGCAAGTAAAAGGCACAGATGCTAGTACCCTAGTACACTAGAACTGTGGCGCTGGAGAAGACTCTTGAGGATCCCTTGGACAGCAAGGAGATAAAAACCAGTCAATCCTAAAGGAAATCAACCTGAATATTCATTGGAAGGACTGGTGCTGAAGCTAAAGTTCTAATACTTTGGCCACCTGATGCAAAGAGCCAACTCATTGGAAAAAGACCCTGATGCTGGGAAAGGTTGAGGGCAGGAGGAGAAGGGGGCGACAGAGCATGAGATGGTTGGATGGCATCACCAACTCAATGGATATGAGTTTGAGCAAACTCTGGGAGATGGTGAAGGACAGGGAAGCCTTGTGCGCTGCAGTCCACAGGATTGCAAAGCGCTGGACACAACTTAATGACTGAACAACAACAAGGTGGGAAAAACACTCTCACTGGGATGCAGTTCTTATTAATTCCCTTGCAGCTCTAGTTACGGGCAGCTCAGGAGCCATTTGCAGTGTCCTCGCCAGGAGTGGAGACCCAGGGGTAGAACAGCAGCACCCACAGGGCATGCCTGCAGCCAGCAGGACACACACCAGCCAGCAAGCCAAGTGCAGGCCAGTCTTGGGGCCTAACTGGAGGAGGACCAGAAAGCCCTGTTACTTAAAAACATCCTTTCCCAGAATCAGTCTGCTAGTCCACTAAGAGAAACCAGTTCTTTTTGGTTGGGACCTCTCTGGTGGTCCAGTGGTTAAGACTTCACCTTCCAATGCAGGGAGTGTGGGTTCAATCCCGGGTTGGGGAGCTAAGATCCTACATGCCTTGCAACCAAAAGAAACTAAAACATAAAGTGGAAACAATAATGTAACAAATTCATTAAAAACTTTAAAAATCGTCCATATAAAAAAAATTTTTTTTTTTTAAATCCTTTTTGGTTTAAGGTAAAAGTTGTCTGTTAAAACTCTAATGTTCCCTGGGAAGGGTTACAGGGTCATTGCCACAGTGGCGTCATAAGCCTGAACCTCCTTCTGGGATCCATGCAGGTCTTTTAGGAAGGAGGCAGGAAGGGTGTTGGGAGGCAGGGCTGGGAGACTGCAGGAAGGAAGTGCAGATAACACGCAGCTCTGGGGACTCGACAGCGTCTGACCTAGTGGACAGGTTTGCTGACTTTGCAGCCAGGCAACAGCTCCAAGAAGCTGGGCAATGAAGGATGAAAGAGCAGCCTGGAAAAAGAAGGAAGGGCAGAAACATGCATACATTCTTCAGATTCAAGGAAAGATTTTGCCTCATATCATCTATACTGGGTAAGGCAGGTTTAAACAATCATCTTATATTTTCAGATACAAAGGTGCTAGAAGTTATAAGGAAGTATTTCAAATCACAACTAATATTTTATATATCGAGCATAACAATTTAAAAGCTGGGTGCCAGGAGACCTGTTTATTTTGTGATTTAAGATATCACCACTGTGACACTTCCCCAGACAAATGGTAAAACCAACCATTTACTAATGCACAGGCCACTGACAAAGGAGCCTTAATATATATTTGTGTGTTTGTGCTCAGTCATGTCCAACTCTGCGACCCCATGGACGCAGGCCATCAGGCTTGTCAGGCTCCTCTGTCCATGGAATTTTCCAGGCAAGTAGGCAATTTTCCATTGCCTACTCCAAATAAATATACATTTTTAGTCTATTAGAACTTTTTTCTTTGAAAGAAAAAGGCATGAAATTACATTTTCTAAGCTCATGCCATAGAATAAATGTGCTAAACATTAAAGTCAGTTTCATGCCAAGAGGTGTCTTGTGTCCCACTGATGTCCCTTGGGACGATGACCTTCCTCATGAAAGTGAGATATCATGTACTAACACCCTTCTGCCTTGGAGGCTTCGTTTACTAAATATCTATATACACTATTTCAAGCTAATCTCCACCGAGAAAGTGTTACCAGCTATAAACTGCCTTGCTACTGTGATATAAACCAAACTGTTAAACAAACAAAAGAGCTAATCTGTTTTTTTTTCTTTTTCAAGGACTATTTTCAAAGTGAAATAACTTTAATGATAAGCAACTTTGTCTTCACAAAGAAGCGTTTAAGCAAAAGACACATTTAAGGCAGATGAAAGCCCTCAAGTCAAGGGGATATTAAATGAAAGGAGTACTTTTTGTTAATCCTGGAGTATTGAATCTAACAAGAGAAACCAAACTATAAATAATCAATAGTTAGACAGAGATAGAGATGTGTGCTCAGTCATGTCTGACTCTTCGTGACCCCATAGACTGTAGCCCACCAGGCTCCTCTGTCCATGGAATTTTCCAGGCAAGTATACTGGAGTGGTCTGCCATTTCCTCCAGGGATTGAACCTGCATCTCCTGCACTGGCAGGCGGATTCTTTACCGCTAGCTCCACCTGAGAAGCCTAATCAATAGTTACCAGTACTCAAGTTATCCAACTGAAAATATAATTTCTCATCCTCTGTTGCACAAAAATGTCCATACTGAGGCATAATGGTAAGAACTTTAGCAAACAAACAACAAATTCACAACACTTTGTTCTGGCTCACCCTTACCTTGCCTATCAAGTCGCAGTTCAACTTCTCCATCATATACCAGTTTGCCATGAACACCAACCGAGATAGCCTGGAAGGACACACATCCCGGGGACTCTAAAGTTGTGTTGTTTCAGGAGTTCCTCCATGGGCTCTCTTCTCTGTCCCTGTGATAATCATTAGCTCTGTTTTTCACTCTGTTCTTTTATTAGGATATTTTGGTCTTTACTGTCCAGAGATGATGAAATCAAGGCTTGGTTATTTCTGAACTGAACAATTTTTAGATATCAAGCAAGCAATATGTTACAAATAGTCTTTTGCTTTCAATACTAGATCAGTCCCATCTTTAAGGACACCATGGGAGGACTCGCTGTGCTAAGCACAATGAACTAATTATCCCCCTAAGAATGCAGACTGTTTCCAGACACATTTTTCTCTGGGAGATAACGCACATCTAATCCATTCATAACTAAAGGCATTCAGCACAATCTATACTTTTGAAAATGCTCTTTCAAAAAATGTACTTGAACTTCTAGAAGGGGTTTGGAGACTCTCTTGAAATCCTGCAGCAGTATTTTCCAAAATAGTAATTAAAACAAGAATCTATTATAGTTGCAGAGTGACAACCATGGAGGTTCATAACCTTTATGTGAGCTTGCAAAACCATTTCACATCCTGGCAGAGAAGAGAGAGGCAGCCCCCTTGACCAGGCTTCCTATGATAGCTCCAAGAGGATGGAGTGATGGGCAGGGCTCAGCTGGACATCTCCAGTTGCACCCCATCCTGCAGACTCCAAGATAGTGGGTTCAGAGCGATAGTTCTCCAAAGTAATAGTGGTGAGGACATAAGCTTGCCAAGGAGATATGGACAAGATACCCACGGTGGCTATGAATCATTTCTGAGCTCATTCAGAATCTGCGCCCCAGCAGCTACCACCCTTTAAAATCACCACCATCAGTCTTCTTCTTTAATCTGGAGGCTACCTTCAACATCACAGTGGCTGACAGCTGAACCTCTAGGTGTATGATCCGAGAGCAAACGGATTCGTCCAGGGGGAGGCTATTTAATTTCCAGAACTGAAGTGGGGTGGTTAGAGCTTCCTGAACCAGTTCTCAAGGACAATCCTAATTCAGGAAGAAATTTGTAAAAGGCCAAGTACAGAGTCCACTCCAGGAAGGCAGAACTTACTCCTCTCTGTTAACAGAGTTGAAATGGCTTATTACTCTCTAGGTTTCTGTTTGTTTGTTTGTTTTAAACCAAAGAAGGCAATGAGGCTGCCATCTTAGTTATGGTATTACAATGGTCTCAAAACACCCGTCTGTTGATGTGTGTCCTGGCGTTTGCCTTTCAGAACTTTGGCACACATAGCAATGACCTGCTGACCATCTCCCTTCACACCTTCTCTCTACATTAATGAAGAGCAGCCACCACTGACTCAGCCTCGTAACCAGGTACCTAGTTAATGCCAGGTTCCATGCTGGGCTCACTGAAGGGACGTGGCTTTGCCTTCTGGAAGCTCCTGTCTGGCAAGACTGCACAAGCATCAGATAAACAATGACAAGCGTGACGAGCATGATGAAGCAACAGCTCAGATGTAACAAGAACTGGGTCCATAACATTTGCTCTATTTTCCTAGACTGGTCTCTCCCACTGTTTTCAAGCTGCCCTTCAAGCAATATGAAAAGCTGATAGTAACTTCACACTGACAGTAACATCAAGCTGATTGAGGCTGCCTGCACTCACATTTCCCTTTCAATCTTAGAGAGCGAGCGCCGTTGGACTCATCTTTCATCTTGTATTTAATTACTTGGTATCCAAGCTGAGTGCCAAACTTGCTGAGAGTTTTTATGCGTCTAAACACTTGCCTAATTCCCAGTTCCCACAGAGGTACGTGAAGTAACTTGTTTATGTTAACAGAACAAAGGAAAGGAAATAGGCCTGTCTGTTAGGCTACAGGGTTAATCTTAATTAGGCCAAGAAACAAGTGTCACAAAATTTACTTTGGTTTATTCTGAATAAAATTTTTCGAGTCCTTTACCAGTAGTAGATGAAAGAAAAAAGAAAAAAAAAGAGAGAGAGAGAGAAAGGAGAAAAAGCCAGCACGTTCATATGAGCTGCTGTAGAAGAGGTGGGATGAAATGGTGGTAGTGGGGGTGGAATTCCCTCACTATCCCCTGTGATCTAGACTCTACTTTAAAGAAGTATTTATTTAAATAAATAAATAATTAATTAAATTTAATTTAAAGTAAAATTGAAAAATAAAATAAAAATTTATGTGAAGGTGATTCCCTGTGGGCAGACTCTCCCCCACCCCCATTTTCCCATTTTTTTCCACCCGCCCTACTCCCTGCTGGCTGGCTTCCAGTTGGGTTTGGCTGACAGTAGACACCAGTATTATGAGCAGGAGGAGAAGGAAAGAGACGCTTTTTTTGTCTACGCCCTGGCTGATGAAGCATCTGGGGTTTAGCAGTGGCTACAGCCAAGACACCCTGGTCTCCACGGTTCCAGCTCTCATGGGGCTCTCCTAACTCTTCCTTGTTCCCTGAGCCATCGGAGTCACTGCAGGTTATCCCTGAGAATAGTGGTTCAGGTTTCCTGCCATTGATTCGATCTCTGGGTGCCACGCATTCCTTGCTGGCTCCCATGGCCACACCACAGTCCATGGAGCAGCCCCTTCATTAACCTCTCATTTGAACCAGCCGAGTGAATCCAGTTTCCTACCAGGACCCCGCTGATCCAGTTTCATACTGACCCCAGACTCTCTGGTCTGAAAAGCTGATAGCAGTTCAATTTCACATGCTTAGTTTGCATGTTTGACCACAGCTTTTCACTAGGCGGTTTACTGCTCAATTTTCAGCCCTTTTTTGATTGACTAGCTGCTTGATTCAGGTCACTGGAATAAACAATTAGAACCTATTCTGTGCTAGAAATAGATTTTGAATTTGATATTTACTGATATATTTAACTCAGCAGATATTTATTGAGCAGCTACTATGTGTCAGGCCCTGTATAAGCGCTAAAGACACAACAGTGAAGAAAACATGTAATCACCCCTAACTTTCTGCAGTTTCTTTGTGAGTAGGGGCTAGATGGACGAAAATCCCGTGATAACAGTGTTTCAATACTGGAAAGGTACTTTGAGGTTTTGGATAGCTCAGTTAGTAAAGAATCTGCCTGCAATGCAGGAGATCCCAGTTCGATTCCTGGGTCAGGAAGATCCCCTGGAGAAGGGATAGGCTACCCACTCCAGTATTCTTGGGCTTCCCTTGTGGCTCAGCTGGTAAAGAATCCGCCTGCAATGTGGAAGACTTGGGTTCGATCCCTGGGTTGGGCAGATCTCTTGGAGAAGGAAAAGGCTACCCACTCCAGTATTTTGGCCTGGAGAATTCCATGGACTGTATAGCCCATGGAGTCGCAAAGAGTCGGACATGACTGAGCAACTTTCACTTTTCATTTTCAATCTAACTCCTTATCTGGTGTTTGAATGATCACTTACAAGTATGCCCAGTCTCTGCTCGAAGACTCTTAGTTACTAGACACTGACCCCTGCTCAGATAGTCCATCACACTTTAGGCAAGCTAGTCTTTATTAAAGTTGTCTAATCATCAAAGTATTTTCTCACATGGAGAAGTTCTTCAAGGACCACTACAGGAAAACAAGACAGATCACACCTCACTTCCATCTTGAAGTTCGTTAATTATTTGAGATGCCGTCAGGTCTCCCATTCATACTTGCCTCTTTATTCAAATATTTACTGAATAACTGCCCTAAGTGATTCCTGGAGGCAGGGTTCAAGGGGAGGGGGTGGGGAGTTGCCCCTCGTGCCGTGGGGAGCATGGGACAGTGCCGAACCCCAGGAACGCCTGTTTCAGGTGTCTCAAGATCTTGCTTTCCTGCAGCTTCGACCAAAAGGTTTTCAGGATCTCGAAAAATCCTCATGCCACTTACCATTCTAAAAAATCCTGCAAAGACACCACTTTTAGAGAAAGCCTTTTGGGAAAGAAATGATCTTCTATATCAGGTTTTTAGATGTAGCAATAGCACTCTGTTCTCCAAGGGCACAGAGTATGGCCGGGGGACAGACACTGAGCCATCGCATGGACCAGTGTTCCTTCTACCTGAGATTGGATTCTGCAGAGAAGGTATGCAGGGGGACCGGCTATGAAACATTTGAAAGCTGAGAGGAAAGAAAGCTGGGGGAAGCCAAGACAGCAGATGAGATCGTCCAGGTCATTTTACTTCCCTTAAGCATAGATGGCTGGTGTACCTGGCATTACGCCCACGGTGACCACTCGACCTAGATTTTTCTCTGGGCAATCTTGTTTGCAAATATCCTACTGCATACCACAGTTAATAACTATGTTTACTGAAACTCTGCCCCCTTATTAAAGAATCTTCTATTTCCTTCTCTACTCTGGGGTGACCCACCTTCTAATCTGCACACATCAGCCTCCGTCTTCGGGGCTTTTCCTTTACCCTCTCCACATACCGGGCAGAGCCACTTGGGCAGTAACCATGACTGTTCTTGTGCAACCACTTGGATGGGGCCCCTCAGAAGGTGTGGTTACAGTAAATCACAACCTAAATGTCCCTGCCTGGCATTTTCATCTAGGTAAAATCAGATGAAAATGAATATCAAAGGAGCCCAAAGGGCAGAAGTGGTCACAAAAGGACAGCCTGGAGGAGGGGTCACCCCACTCCACTGGGGTGCTACTTCTAGGGGGTTTAGGGACTGACTCTGCACAGTTGAGCCTTGAGTACAGCTCAGGACCACTTGTTCACCTATTCCAGGACCCCCAAAGCCAGGGATGACTTTCTGGTACCACTGTAGCTCCAAACATAAGACATCTGCTTAGGAATCTGCACATTCTTTTGTTCTGTTCTGTTCAGTCGCTAAGTGGTGTCTGACGCTTTGAGATCCCCTGGACTGAAGCACGCCAGGCTTCCCTGTCCTTCACTATCTCCCAGAGTTTGGCCCAATTCATGTCCATTGAGTCGGTGATGTTATCTAACCATCTCATCCTCTGCCACCCTCTTCTCCTATTGCCTTCAAACTTTCCCAGCATCAGGGTCTTTTTCAGTGAGTCGACTCTTCGCATCAGGTGGCCAAAGCATTGCAGCTTCAGCTTCAGCATCAGTCCTTCCAATGAATATTCAGTGTTGCTTTCCTTTAGGATTGACTTGTTTGATATCCTTGCTGTCCAAGGGACTCTCACAAGTCTCCACCAGCACCACAATTCCAAAGCATCAGTTCTTCGGCACTCAGCCTTCTTTATGGTTCAACTCTCACATCTGTGCTTGACTACTGGAAAAACCTTAACTATATTTGTCATTGCTTTCAAGGAGCAAGCATCTTTTAATTTCATGGCTGCAGTCACCATGCATAGTGATTTTGGATAGTAGGACAAAACAAAATGTAACCCCCCAATGAAATAAGCCGCTGTGATGTAAAGAATGGACATGTGAACGCGGGAGGGGAAGAAGAGAGTGGGACGAATTGGGAGATTAGGACTGACACAGATACACTACCATGTGTAAAACAGATAGCTAGTGGGGACCTGCTGTAGAGCACAGGGAGCTCAGTTAGGTACGCTGGGATGCCCTAGATGGGTGGGATGGAAGTGGGGTGGGAGGGCGGTCCAAGAGGGAGGGGATATATGTATACATATAGCTGTTCCACTTCATTGTACAGCAGAAACTCATGACATTGTAAAGCAACTGTACTCCAATTAAAAGAAAATGAAGCTTCTCTGAGAATATTGAGGGGTTAGATTTTTGCAAGACTCGGTTACTATCCTAGTGAAGCCATAGTAAAAACCAGCTCCAAAGCTGAACTTTGTTCAATCCAAACCATCATTCACCACTTGTAACATGACGCATGGAGAGGGCACAGACCTGGAGCTGGGATGTGTAGAATTGAAGCTTTCCTAGACAACTGGGTCACCCTGGCAAGTTACTCACTTCTCTGGGTTCCAGGTTCCTTCTGGATTGTGACAACTCTGGAGCCTGTAGCATTCAAGAATGCTTTTGCAAACTATTGTATAGAGAATGGATAAACAAGGTCCTACTGTATAGCATAAGGAACTATATTCAATATCCTGTGATAAATCATAATGGGAACAAAATGAAAAAGAATATATCTGTATGAGTGAGTTTGTAAAGCAAAGTGTATTGCTTTGCTATACAGCAGAAATTAACACATTATGAATCAACTACACTTCAATAAAATTAATTAATTTGAAGTTTCCAAATCTTCAAATCGAAGATTCCACACTTTGGGGTGATGGGTTGACACAATGACCCATTTCTGAACTACACGATATTTCTTGGTGGTTTAAATCACTAAGTCATGTCTGACTCTTGTGACCCCCTGGACTATAGACTGCTGGGCTCTTCTCTTTATCAGATTCTCCAGGCAAGAATACTGGAGTGGGTTGCCATTTCCTCCTCCAGGGGATCTTCCTGACCCAGGAATCAAAGCCAGGTCTCCTGAATTGCAGGCAGATTCTTTACCAACTGAGCTACGAGAGAAGCCCAGTATTTCTTGAGGCTCTCATATAACTTGAGGTTCTTAAATATGGTCCCACTATTTTAGTCAGATAACCATGAATGGAAACAAAAACCAGGAGCATATGGCTTTTATAAAAGGAAACTGCTTTAAATTATCTATAATTTCTCATGCAGCAGAACTTATGATAAGACATCTTAACTCATCAGCTATCAACAGAAAGATTCCCCACAAAAATTTTTAACAATATTATCTGACAGTAGACCAATGCCTAGCGTCAAGGTCATGCTTTTTACCTATTCACTGACATTACCTCCACTTTCTGCAAAATTGCATTCTGGAAACCAGGTTAGAACATAGATTACGGAATACCTCATTTTACCACAGGGTATATAATTTGGGGTTGCACTTTACTCCAGGCAAGTACCTGTCCTAATATACTCCCAGAATAGTGGTAACATAAAAGTTGATATCATTGAATAACTGCAAAAATTATGCTCCTATAACCCACAGATAATGGGAGGAATGGCTAGTTCTAAATTACCTAGGGGCTCATTATACTTTAAGTATATGCAATGATGATGATTAGAACAAATTCACTGCAATGGGTGTCCTGCTTGAGCCTCCATGGAAACTGGGTGGTTAAGACTGGGAAAACCTTTATAGTGGTCCCCAACCCAGTTTACTTGTTTTGATTGATGAATGAACTGATTTTCAAGGGGTCTGTTTAATTGGTTCTTAAAGAAAGAATCCTAACAATATCTGAAATTGGGATTCAGCTCTATTTTCAAGTATACATCTCAGATTTTGTGTGGGGAGCAGAGGATAGGGCTGGAGGTGAGAGATCTGAGGGTAATGAAAGATTTGGTGGCCCTGGGAGAGATGGGGAAGGAAGTGAGGCCTGATAAATAACTATGCAGGCTGGCCTCCCTGTAATAGGGAAGAGCAAATCTGACTCCATATTGGATCTATTTCTTTTACTTTAACCTTTGTATTCTATTACTTTTGCAATGTTTTTAAGTTAAGAATGTTGCATATAGCCTCAAATATACAGAACTGCCCATTCTCAAGGCTCTAGCCTTTAAAGGTATAACACGTTTCCATTCCTATGGAGATAAAAAGTTGCAGAACCGAGAATAGCATGCCTTGTTGGAGGTTTATAGGAGTGTTGTGACCTGACCTATGTGAACAGCTGTGATAACAGAGGATTCTGACACCAAGAAGTTTGCAACAACCAATCACAACCCCTCCCCTTTTAGTATAAAAGAAGCCTCAATTTTTAACTCCAGTGGAATGGTTCTTTGGGACACTAGTTCACCATCTTCTCAGTATGCTAGCTCTCTGAATAAAATTGCTATTCCTTGCCCCAACAACTTATCTCTTGATTTACTGGCCTGTTGTCTGGTGAGTAGTATGAGCTTGGACTCAGTAACATCACCCCAGCCAACCAGGCAGCCTGTGAATATCTTAAAGAAGGAAGAGATTGAGAGGTAAAAAGAAAAGAGAGAGAGAGAGAGAGAAAGAGAGAGAGCATAGCTATAACATCTTAGCTATGAGATTCTATATGAGGGAAGAAAACATAATAAGAAAGGCAGCCCTTTTCCCATAGAGAGAGAGAAGTGAACATCAGCAGCTCGGGGATGGGGTTGGGTGGTCTCCAGGTGAACTCCCAGGGGAGTGTGGAGACCCCAAATATCTCAGGGCAGGGGCCCTGGGAGGGTACATATCCTTGAACAAAGGGCAGTGACAGTACAGGCAGGGAAGTTGGGGAGCCAGGGAGGGACTACCTGGGAGTAGAGGGAAGGGAAGCAAGGTTTGGACCCTGTGTTGATGGGAAGGGACACTGAGCTGGTAAAGTTTAGTCTTTAGTCTTTCGACACTCAGTGGTGTATGACTCTTTGTGACCCCAGAAGCCCACCAGATGCCTCCGTCCGTGGAATTTTCTAGACAAGAATACTGGAGCAGGTTGCCATTTCCTACTCTAGGGGATCTTCCCGACCCAGGAATTGAACCCACATCTCTGTGTCTCCTGCATTGGTAGGTTGATTCTTTACCACTATACTACCTGGGAAGCCCTTATTAGTGTGACCGAACCCAGACCCACAGGGCTACGGAGGCCTGATGTGAGCTCAAGACTCCCCGGGGGGTTGTGGTATAGGCTGAGTAGGCAGAGTGTAACCTGAAGACTTGTTGTTGTCAACACTGGGTTTACATTGTTTGAATTGATAAAACACATTTAAAAAATCAAGCTATTTCAAAAGTAGAAAAAGGAAAAATCAGGATATTTCACATAAAAATACAGATTTTCCTTCTTGGGGAGGATATGCCAAAGAAACAGTAAGCCTTGGTTACCACTAGCCTTGTATTCCCACTCAGCAGCGATGGCTGGAGCTCAGCTTGTTCCCTGCATCCTGACTGTACACGTCAGGTTGCTGCACCCCCTCCACCACTCCCATCAGTATCACACTCTTCACCAACCGCTCTTTTGCGGGACCTGCCTGACTCTGGAGCCTGAAAGCGTTTGACACTGGGTCACACTCATGGATTCTTGGACACCACACTGTGTACTAGGTTAGCAGCCTTAGAACAACCAGATTACTAGAAATGATGTTTTAAGAACAATTTATTTCTCTTCAATTTGTAAGTCACATAAAACTGAAGCATGAAAGATTAAATATATCACTAGTTGTTTGTTACTTTATACAAGATTAGACAAAAAATAAAGTACCATAAAACCAAAACCATCATGGAAATACTCAGTGTAGTGAGTAAGGGGAAAATGTTTATAGTAGCAGGTGGGAAGAATATTAAAATTGCAGGTCAGGAAATTGGAACTGTCTTCTTCTTCTTCTTCTTCTTTTTTTTTTTTAAGATAACTGAGTTAAATTTGTTTTACTTTATTTTTTGGCCGTGGCTTGTGGCTTGCAGGATCTTAGTTCCCCAACCAGACATTGACCACATGCCTTCAGTAGTGAAAGTATGGAGTCTTAATCATTGGACTGCCTGGAACTGTCTCCACCATTTAATTCCACAAACCTTTAGTTTCGTTTTCCACTCTTACTATTAATTACAGTCATTATTTTACTAGTACTTTCATAAACCTTTAACATATCAATAAATGTTAGAATTTCCTCAGGGTCTCTATGGAAGAATTATGGTGGAAAAAGCAGTTGATTTGATAATTCTGCCAAACCAAACACCCAGGTAACACGGTATCAGAGTTTTGGACATTTAAAAATACTGGGACAGCTAGACAAAACCCACAGCCCTAGAAGAATGACACATTGAGTTGTCAGATAATTCTTGAGGGTCCCTTACCCAAACCCTCATCCAAGGATTTGAAGTCAGGATTGGTTTTTGAATTGCTTCTGAAAAGCCAGGATCAACAACAAATGTTAAAATTCACATATCATATCTTAAGCTCATAAAATACTGGTTTTGTTGTACTTTTTAAAAAAATAATAGGACAGAAGTTAAGACTTAGAACTGGAGATCCTGGTCCCATCAAAATAAACAAGGCCTGTAAGACTGTTTATAAGCAAGAAAAAGAGAGACATAAGCAGTCCCCCTCATTGGGAAGAGCATTTATTCATTTTGACAAGGAGCATTTAAGAAGATGCCCAGAGGCACTAGTTAATCGTCAGCATTTTTCCTAGAAAGGGGCAAAAACCCATCCTGTACCCCAGCCCACTGCTTCTTTCTTTCTGAACCCTGGAGATAAAAATTTTAATACACAGAAGGTCTTAATAAGGATTTGCGAACATACCAAACCCTTTTGAAGAAGCAATGTCTCTGATATGTGATCTCTTCCCTCACATGTGAGGAGGCGGGAGTTGGGGGAGAGAAGGGTAAGGGGGGATAGAAAAACAAAAGCAACTACTTCCCCCTAATCCTGATGTGGTAGACAAGCAGAAAGCTAAAAGCTTCCCTGAGGGAAAAAGCCCCTCCAGACTGAGGTGGATCAAGCAAGTGTAACAAACTTCAAGCTACTTAACTTGCTGATGTTTCTCTTCATGGGTTTGAGGTGTGTTTATGAGGCCATGTGCTTTCAGCACAGGTGAGCCTAGACATCTGGGGTGAAGGCCAGAGCAGGGTAAGGCCTAGAAAACTGAGACTCAGCCCCAAAGAGGACAGACTTGTACCCACCTGTCTTCTGGGATGCTCCTCTGGAGACCCCATGACAAGTGTTGGAGAGCAGAGGATTCTTTTTCTCCTCTGCATCAGTAAGTCCCCTTCCATGATCTTATTAAAAAAAAAAAAAAAAAGTTCTGCTTTGGAAATGGCAACAGGTGGCCAACAGGTACATGAAAATATGCTCAAGATTGCTAGGGAAATGCAAATCAGAACCACAATAAGATACCACCTGACACATGTCAGAATGGCTATCATCAGAAAGATAACAAGTGACAGTGAGAATGTGGAGAGAAGGGAACCCTTGTACAATGTTGATGGGACTGTAAATTGGTACAGGTATTGTAGAGGTTTCTCAAAATAACTAAACAACATAGAGGTTTCTCAAAATAACTAAAAATTGAACTACCATATGACCCAGCAATTCCACTTCTGAGGAATTATCTGAAGAACATTAAAACACTGATGTGCCAAGATAAAGCAACTGCCAGGCCAGTGAAGCATAGATTGCTGATCCTACTGCCAGAGTTTCTGATCCTGTGGGTCTGGGGTGTGTGTATGCTCAGTCGCTCAGTTGTGTCCGACTTGGGTCTTGGGTGGGGCCTGAGAATATCTAACAAGTCAACAAATGGTGTTGATGCTGCTGGTCTTGGGAACATGTTTTAAGAATCATTGATCTACACCAGAAACTAACACAGCATTGTAAGTCAACTACATATCAATAAAACATTAAAAAAAAGAATCAATGAGCTAGTTAGTAGCTGAGCCAGAATGAGGCTTCCGCTCTCTTCACATCTTCCCGTAAATGGTGGGTACCAGCTGCCCTATAATGGGAGAGACAGAGGGAGGTGGGTCCGCTTGCTCAGGCAGCCCTGAGCACAGGTAGGGAATACAGTCCTCCTCCTAATTTAGCTGAAACATCTGGAAGGTTCCTGCTGGCAGGCACATTACACCATGATTCATTATGATACTGGAACTTGGTTCTAACCTTCTGCACCCACCCCCACACATCACCAATCTGAAACAATACAAAGCTGCTCACTGCCGATAATAAATATTATTCTCACCCCGAGCTATTTACCAAAACTTGTGATCTAAAATTTGGCTCTTTCAATGCTAAACATAGCAGGAATTAGCAACAAGCAGGGGTCATGGATAATTGCCAGTATTTATTCTCAGAAGAGAAGGATGATTAGACAATTTCAAAGTTTTCTTTTGTTTGCATTATAAATCAAAAGGAAATTTTTCTGTTTGTTTGTTTAGCTGAGAGGATCCATTGCCTTTCATTAAGATTCCTAATAGAGTGAACTCTTTGGAAAGTAGGGACATTATGTAATGACTGTTTAAACTTGTTACATTTAAAACTGCTTCATTTTCCTGCTGTCCTGGGATGTTCTGAGGTTTAAGTGACTTAATGAGTGTAAGGCATGATGGAGCCTGGCACATACTAGATGCTCATAGTGTCAGCTAGCGCTCAACATGACTGCTCCTGGTATTTAAAAGAGCCCAGGGATTGGCCCATTTGCTTGGGTAAGTAGGTGGGGCCAAAGGGCATGACCTGAGTAAGTAGCAGACTTCATCACCAAGTCTCTCTCTTACCCATTAGCAGGCTGATTAGAGACCATGGACCTCAAAGTCATTTACAGAGCATCTACATTTACAAGGTAATTATCTGTTACCCACAAAACCTTATAGTATGTCACGTACTGAGCCAAAGCATCTAATTGGAATACTTGCCTAGGCATTAGAGACCTCAGGAAAATATTCTAGAGAAGAGTTAGGTTAAATTATTTTTTTAATTTTGAAAGAAGTATAAATCCATAAGAAGTTGCCGAAAAAAAGTACAAGGAGTTCTCCTGTATCATTCACCCAGTGTCCCCCAATGCCAACAACTTGCATCACTGTTGTACGGCAGCGAGACCAGGATGCTGACATCGGGCCAGTCCACGGAGTACACCCAAATGTCATCAGTTTTGAGGACAGTTACACTTTAGTTGTGAAGGACATAAGAACACAGAAAGAGGTGTGAAGGCGATGAACACAATCACTCTCACCTGATGTTACTCTGAAATTTGCCTTTCCATGTACTAGCTGTGAGAAAAAGATAAATGTTAAGCTCATAAACTGTATAAATTATGACTCTTCCTGAAAAAAAAACTTAAATTTCTTTTCAGAGACTGAGCTTAACAACTGTAATCAGATTAAACTGTTTTCCAAATCATTTCTAGATATGAGCATTTATGGGTGATGGGCTTCCCTGGTGGCTCAGCAGTAAAGACTCCACCTGCCAAGTAGGAGACAGGGGAGACCTGGGTTTGATCCTTGGGTTGGGAAGATCCCTGGGAGAAGGAAATGGCAACCCACCCCAATATTCTTGCCTGGGAAATCCCATGGACAGAGGAGCCTGGCGGGCTACAGTCCCTGGGGTCACAAAATAGTCAGACACCACTTAGTGACTAAACGAAAACAACAGACGACAATGGGTGAAGCCATTTAGTCCCTTTTAAAGTGACAGGTAAACTCGAGACTTGGACACAAATCCTAACCCTGCCCAAACATACATCCTCTGTACAACGGCTTTAAGAGGGTAAATGAGGAACTTTAGTACTTTCTATATTGCCCGGCTTTGAATAATTGGATTTTGTTACATTTCTCCATACTGTGTTCACTATAAATTAGTCTTCTTTTTCCTTGAGCATACTTAGGAAGGAGGCTCGGCATACGCAAAGGCGGGATTGAGCCTCACATACTCTATTTTCTTATATATGTATTTGGAGCTATTAAAATGGAATATTTCAATTAGCTAGAATAGGGTATTTGAATAATATATAGTCAGGTTATGGAGTCAAACCATTAATAAGCCAACAACTTCCTTAACTATCAACTATCTTTCAAAATTGATAGTAACACAAGGTAGTTACTGGTCAGTTACAACTGACAACATTTGCTCTTTATCTGAAATATAAAAAATAAAATAAAAATAACTAAAAATAAAAAGAGAAAAAGCATCAGTAGCCCACCAGAAGAACAAAATGTCTTCAAAATTTCTGAAGAAGCAGATTCTCCAGGTCTGTCAAAAAGGACTAGAACTACTTTTTTTTTTTAACTTTTTATATTATACTGAGGTATACCCAGTTAACAATACTGTGATAATTTCAGGTGGATAGCAAAGGGATACTTATACATGTATCCATTTTCCTCCAAACTCCCCACTCCCCCCACCCCATCCAAGCTGCCACATAACACTGAGCAGAGTTCCCTGTGCTACACATAGGACACACTTTAAACATAGCAATGTGTCCATGTCAATCCCAAACTCCCCAACTATCCCCTCCCATTCCTTCCTCCTTGGTAACCCTAAGTTCAGAGAACTACTTTCTTGAGTGGGTAACAACGTGATGACATTTTAAATCCTTCACCCTAAAAAAGCGTCTTTGGTATTAGAAAACAAAACACAGCATTTTCCCTTTGACGATCATAGCTGTCTGTGTCAATCTCCCCCGACTGAGGCCAGCCAGAGTAAATAGATGTTTCAATGGGTGGAGAAGTCACACTGGCCTCCACTGGTACACAAAGAGCTGACAACCCCTGCTGGGGCCATCTGAATTCTAAATGACCAAGCAGAACTATTGTAGAAGGCTCCTCCCTTCTAGGGCCAGCCTTGGGCAAGATTTTGAAATATGAGGAAGCTTGTCCTGGACCACACTGGGCATCTCCCCATCCCTAGGCACCCTGACTTACATCCCAGTTGAGTGTCCTGAAATCTCCCCACTCCCTGGTCCAACCCTGCCCACCCAGGACTCCTTCCTTTAAGGGCTGGGGCCCTACGCTCAGCCCCCCTCAAAGATTCTGAGGATGCTGAGACATCGATCAAATAACCTGCCCAAAGCACACAGCTAGAGAGCTAGAGGCCTGATTTCAAGTTTGGTGCTCTTTCTATTGCCTACAGCACGTTAAATTGTTCTCTGGCCTAAGTGATTAAAAATTTACTATTTTATTCATATTTTTAAGCTCGAGAATTGACAAATTGTAATGATCTTTATTCTTTCAGAATCAAATTATCACAGACATTTTGTTTCAGCTCCTGGAGGAATTTTTATTTATTTATTTTGTTGAGCTTTTTATTTTGTATTGGGGTGTAGCCGATTAACAGTGTGGTAACAGTTTCAGGTGAATAGTGAAGGAACAGCCACACATGTATATGTATCCATTCTCCCCCAAACTCCCTCCCATCCTGGAGGAATTTTTAAATGCTTTAAACTGTTAGTATATTAAAAGGATTTCTGATACTAACATGGTTCCCAAATAATCTTTAGCAAAATTTAGCACAGTTTATATCCATACACACACACACACACACACACATATAAAATTGGAACCCATCAAAATAATTAAAATCTTTTTTTCATTGGCCATAGCATAATTTTTGCATCTTTTCTTGGTAATTCAAAAGTAATTTTATTCTTGGAAATACAACAGTCTTATGGATCGCAAGTAAAGAGACAATCACTTCTGGAGCAGCTTCCAAGTTTGATTTCTGAAACATCACCCACAGACTCCATCTCAACATACAAAGAATACTCACCTGAGACCTTTGTCCCTTGTACTGCACAGATGATTTCTTATATCCCTGGACTTAAAAAGCACTTGTAAAATGATGCTCATGAATCGGTGATTTATTTTTCAAATCCTGGTTAGCTAAAGACTCTTTTTGTGCATTTTGCATAGAGATGCTGTTGTTCAGAAACAAATCCACACAGTGAGATCCAACGGAGCTGAGGAAAATAGACCCTGGACTCAGCACTGGTGCTGCCCGAAGAAAAGAGAGGTGTGTGTGCCTTGGTGTGATGTGTGTATAACTAGATAGTCAAAGTGTTTAGTGCAAGATTAAGAAGTGTCTAAATTCCATCCTCTGATTTCAAATGAAAACTGCAGATTTTCCCCCAGAACTGGCAGCCTGCCATCACCACAGGGCTTAAAGCAGCTCAGGGCTTTGGGGAGAGGAGGGAAGAGACTTCACACACGAGCGCTCACCGCCTGCGGCATCACCTTCGGTCTCCTGGTTTTAGCCTGAATTCCACTGCCAGACTCCCTAGACTTTCAACTTAAGCTAGCAAAGAAATAATTAAAAAGATATATGGGCTTTTAAAAATATTTACAGAGGAAAGACATTCTAAAATATTCTCTGTGATCTGAATTCTCCCTCATCACAATCTTGATATATAGCAGAGGCTCTGGACACTATTTTAGGCTAATACTAGTTTTCTGCAGTCTTTGCATAACTTACATAAACATATCCCAGATTCGTTTGACTGGCTGTGAAAGTGGTCAAGAAAATGATAAAATAACATTTTTTTAAGGTGAAGGTTCTATATTTGAATTCTTTTTTTTTTTAATTTTAATTTTTTGGCTACACCATAGTGTGGCATGTGGGAATCTTAGTTCCCTGACCAGGGACTGAACAGGTGCCCCCAACATCGGGAGCACAGAATCTTAACCACTAGACCGCCAAGAAAGTCCCCTGAATTCTTATTTTAACGTTTCTTCCCCACTTTCTTCCACACCACAGTGACTTCAATAAGCACCTTGGGTCACTTTATAGATATTCTCACACAAAATCTCCTCCATTCAAGAGGGTCACATTGTATTTTCAAAAAAAACTTCAGATGGAGTTTCTCATGGAAACTCTCAAGTCGGACATCTGCAAAATAGCAATCATGGATATTTGTGCCTTTGCATTTGTTCAGCATCACAATGAACACTTGCTAGTCCTTATAAGAATTACAAGGTCTCATCTGGTCCCTGAAACTCAAGTGTCCCCATTTCAAAGCTGGGCAGTTTGAGGCTTAGGCAAGCTATGTAACAAGTTCAAAGTGACTCAAGTGGAAATACAAGAGCCAGGATTCTGTGTTCTTAACCATTGCCTTATACCTTAACATTTCAAGGAAAGGAGAATCAACAGTTTTCTCTACAAGGAAGAAATACTTTCTGCAGCCTAGGATCCTACTCCATAGATCAGAGCTATATTTCTAGTGAATTCCTAACATTTCAACACCTAACATCCTTATTTCAAACTGAGATCAACTAGGGGCAACTTAGCACCAACAAAACAAAAAATAAAAACATCAAAAAAAAGAAAACAAAACCCAAAGGCGGACAATGTGTTATATTGGCAGCTTTTAAAAAGTTTTTCAAAAATAATCAAAGATGAAAAAATTACGTTTGTGAAAACATCAAGCTAAATCCAAGTCTGGAAGCATAAAGCATTGAGCAACTTCTTTGTAAAGAAAATGGAAACCAGGTCGATTTTTCAAATAGGACAAATATTGTTCTTTGGAAGGGAAACTTGTTGCTGAATCTCACCATGGAGCAAAAGGCTTATAAACTTTAGAAAAAAAATAAAGTTCACATGGAAACAAAAACACAACAGAAACTTCAATATGGAGACCGACAGACGCTGCACGTCTTCCCAATTATTTTCAAAGCCATCGTTGGCTATTCAAATGTCCATGGAGAAGTAATAAAATACCAACAATTCTGGTATTCCAGGGGAAATGCTTATGCTCAAGCTTTTAAACTTTGTTTTTGTAAAATTTACAGAGACGATTAATGGAACTGATGACTTACAAGACAGCTCTAGGAATGGACTAGAAAACCTCTAAAAGATGAGAATCACTCAGTCATGAGGACCACATAGTAATATGGGTTTTTACTGTGTACCAGGTACCATTTTTATGCTTTAAAAAGTTAACTCATGTTTTTAGGGGAGAATGGATACATGTATATGTGTGGCTGAGTCCCTTTGTTGTCCACTTGAAACCATCACAACATTATTAATTATTAACATTATTAACAACAACTGTGTTGTTGTTGTTTGGTCACTATGTCGTGTCTGACTCTCTTGTGACCCCAAGGACTATAGTCTGCCAGGCTCCTCTGTCCATGGGATTTTCCAGGCAAGAATACTTGAGTGGGTTGCCATTTCCTCCTCCAGGGGATCTTCCTGACCCAGGGATTGACCCTGGCTCTCCAGCATTGCAGGCAGATTCTTTACCATCGGAGCCACCTGGGAAGCCCCACTAACCAGCTATACACCAACAGAAAATAAAAAGGTTTTAAAAGATTAATCTTTTCTAGGGTTTCATATAAATTGAATCTGTATATAATCTTTTGTGTCCGGTTTTATTCAGAAAAATTATTTTACAAATCATTCATACTGTGTGTATCAGTGGTTCTTTCAGTATTTCACTGTATGGATATACCTCAATTTGTGCTTCCATTCACCTTCTGATGGACA
The DNA here is from genome assembly GCF_003369695.1 of Bos indicus x Bos taurus. Classification (NCBI taxonomy): domain Eukaryota; kingdom Metazoa; phylum Chordata; class Mammalia; order Artiodactyla; family Bovidae; genus Bos; species Bos indicus x Bos taurus. Next base: position 88,170,926 of record NC_040084.1, on the reverse strand, counting down.
TTTATGTATAATAGTTTCCAGTTTGGAGCTAATCTGAATAAAGCTGCCATGAACCAAAAAAAAAAAATTAACTCATTTAATTCTCATAACAATTCTAAAAGGTAAGTATTGCTATTCTATTTTACACTTAAGAAAAATGAGGCACACAGGAGGGAAGTAGCTTTCAAAGTCATCTAACTATGAAGTGGTGTAACTGGTATATAATCCAGACAGTCTAACTCTGGGGCTGAAATGTTTATTCCCTCTGCTACACTAATTCCCTGCAGCTGAGCTCTGCGTGTAAAGACAGGGATTGTCCCCACATAACTGGACTATTAGTGGGTAGGAAATATAAATAGCTGTCATGTTCCTTCTGCAAAGGCTCTTATATAGACTAGACTTGTGACACCTCTGTCTGATGGTTCACAGCCCATCACAGCTTTCAAGAGTGAAAGCTCCTAGCTAAACTGTGGGAAGCACATGGAAAGGCGAAGATGAGTGAAGCAATAAACATATACAAAGCTGTACCAATTTGGTGGGGAATGACTTCTAAACTCTTGTTTGATATAGCCTTCATTTTTTAAAGTGTTATTTGCATCTTTTGCCATTTCAGACGGTAAAGCGTCTGCCTACAATGCAGGAAACCTGGGTTTGATCCCTGGGTTGGGAAGATCCTCTGGAGAAGGAAATGGCAACCCACTCCAGTATTCTTGCCTGGAAAATCCCATTTTTTCAGGAGCGTGGTGGACTACAGTCTGTGGGGTTGCAAAGAATCGGACACGACTGAGTGACTTCACTCTCTCACTCACTCACCATTTTACTCTGCCTCTCAAGCCAGTCCCAAGCTCCCTGAGATCATGACCTGGGCCATTCATGGTCCTGAATTCCCCTCATGGCTTTTGCAAAGCAGATGCTTCGTGGATGTGGCTGTGTGATTTACATGTGCTGCGCCCACCCTCCCACAGAGGCTGAGCACCAAGCTGGCTCTTCGTGGAAGTGAGGCATGAAGATGTGTGGAGAGAGGGGGTGAGAAGGCAGCCAAATGTTAGAGAACAAAGCCTTGGCGGCTGGGAAGAGACAGACCTCACGGGGAGTGGTGGGATGATCCAAGGAAGTATTGGACAATGACCAAATGGGGTAGTTACTGATGCAGGACCTCAGAGTCTATCCCACGGAATTCAGAGACTCTTCCATAGCCAATTTGGATCACTGGCTCATGACACAGGGGAGAAAAAGAGTCTGCCAAGGGCTTTGTTTGCTGACACGAGAGCTTCCAAGTCCCAGAGTCAAAGAGATCAGAAAAAAAAAGTCAAAGTCCAGAATCAGTTTCCAGGAACGGAAGAGACAGTGCTGAAGTCATTTTACTTAATAATATTTTCTTATTATAACGTGCTTGCTGCATGGGAGGCCACCAGTAGGCAAATACATCTTCACACTCTTCTGACAAAGCAAGTAGAAGCATAAAGAATTACAGAGAGATAGTGAAGCACATACATCCACTTCTGTTCCCTAGTCTAATCAGCTCTGAGGAAGCTTCAACAAGTTCCCACCACTTTTTCAACAGAACTAATCTCACGTCCTGAGTCCAGAATGAGAAGTATAATCAAATAGAGAAGTGCATGAGGGGATAGAGCTTAGTAGCAGGGGGTGAAGCTGACCATGACCTGGACTGAATCTGGCTGGAAAAATCATTCACTAGTGTGAACGTGAGCAAATTGCTGAACCCCTTAGGATCTCAGTTGCTTCTTGTGTAAAATGGGGACAATCTGGCACTTACTGCACATGGTTGAGAGGATTAAGTGATAAAGTACTTATCCAAATGTCCAGATATCGCTCAGCCATATCTGACTCTTTGTGATCCCATGGACTGTAGCCCGCCAGGCTCCTTTGTCCATGGAATTCTCCAGGCAAGAATACTGGAGTGGGTAGCCATTCCCTTCTCCAGGGGATCTGCCCAATGCAGGGATCGAACCCAGGTCTCCTACATTGAAGGCAGATTCTTTACAATCTGAACCACCAGGATACATGTAGAGATCTTCAGACTTGTGTTTTCTTAGATTCTGTATTTGCCCATTTTGTATCCATTAATTCATCGGAAAAGACCCTGATGCTGAGAAAGATTGAGGAGAAGGGGGCGGCAGGTGAGATGGATAGCATCACTGACTCAGTTGACATGAATTTGAGCAAACTCCAGGAAACAGTGGCGGACAGAGGAGGGCATGCTGCAGCTCATGGGGTCACAAAGAATTGGGTTGAGAGGATCCCCTGGAGATGGGATAGACTACCCACTCCAGTATTCTTGGGCTTCCCTTGTGGCTCAGCTGGTAAAAAATCTGCCTGCAATGCGGGAGACCTGGGTTTGGTCCCTGGGTTGGGAAGATCCCCTGGAGAAGGGAAAGGCTACCCAACTCCAGTATTCTGGCCTGGAGAATTCCATGGACTGTATAGTCCATGGGGTCGCAAAGAGTCGGACATGACTGAGTGACTTTCACTTTCACTTTAGCGACTGAACAACAACAATCGTAGGGCCAAACAAACAGCCAGAGTTGTTTACATCTCCCCTGTGACCCAGAGTGTACTCTGAACCACCCCTTTATCTAACTCTCACACAAAACCCCAGGGTTAGATATTAGACAAGTAGGGGAAGCCCATATATCCCAAGGCCAGCTAGAATTATTCAAACTAGCCAGTCCTAAGCTGTGGACCCTGCCCTGCGTGGGCAACCCCACGGAAACACCAATCAAGTCTGACCTAGGCTTTCCTCTCATTTCTTTCTGCCTCTTGGACAAAACTGGCGTGTCCCCATGTGGCCTTACATGGCATGCCAGCACCCCCACCCTTGGGAAATGTGAGTAATAAGAATCTTTTAGTGGCATTAGTCCCTCCATGTTATCATTCAGTCACTTCCATAAACGAAAATCCCATGAGTACAGTCATTGAGATGATGGACCTTATAAGCAATTGCTATAAAGACTTTTATAAAAGCCATAAACATAATGTTACATCTATGTGTCTTCTTTCCACCTTTCCTTTTCTTACTCTCAGTTTCAGAGTTTGGGGCTGAATCATGACAATGACCTCCTTAATATATTTTGTTAAATTCAATTTCTTGGTTCCTCAAGCCATATCTTTACACAGCTCTCTTCTAAAACTCAGAATGCACATCTACACTCTGCCAAGAAAGTCTGATATAGTTCCATGTGGTCTGCAGCTCAAGTCCACACTCCTTACCTTGGTAGTTGGCCTTCTAGTGTCTGGCCAGTTACTGCAGCTGTATTAGACTCCTCAATGCTCCCCATGAGTACTACCAGCTTTTCATGCCTCTGGGCCTTTGCTCAGGCTAGTGTCTGCCCTTGGGATGCTCTTCCCACTCTTCTCTAAGTATGGTACATGTGGCCTCTGAGTGAATTTGCTTCTATACTATAACTGCCCCGACAGTAAATAACCAAATTAATTTCAAGCCTTTGGTTTGACTTAGGGGAAATGCCATGCGTGAAAAAACGTTGGACGTGTAACAAGAGCAAATATTTACTTTCTATTAGCCCTAATTTCAGAGTTGAAAATACCTTCAATGGTTTGGAAGGCCCAACTCAAGTTCTATCTACTTGGAAAACTGTACTATCTCTTAAAATTAATCATTCCTTCCTCCAATATCCATTTACCATGTATTTAATTCTGTTTATTCATATTTGTTGCATTTCTTTACCTTTGTTTTCTCTAGGTCACAAACGCTCTTTTGGGGTCAAGGATAAGCCTTAGATAGATTTTAAAAGCTGTCATCATAGGAAAAAAAAATCTGTAACTACATGTGGTATTGAATGCTAACTAGACTTACTGTGGTGATCATTTTATAACATACCAAAATCAAATCATTATGGTGTCTGTCAATGGTATATGTCAATTATACCTCAATTTTAAAAAAGGAGAAGACTTAGTAATTCTGTAATAATTCTTTAATCTTTCTAGCATGCCCATTAGTCTTACACATATGCAGATCAGTGAATATTTATTGAATCATAAGCCCTATGATTATTCTAATTAAAATAAGGGGCTCTTATCAAATGGTAATGATAGTTAATCATGGGGAAATATGGGAAAAGGGATACATAGCTTGTCTAAACTAGTAAAATTAGTACAATTCAGAGTATGAGAGTCTATTAAATACCATCAGAAAACAGTCATAGATACAGTAAATTATTTTCAATCATTACTGTCATATTCAGTCATTACCATTCATTATAAAATGGAGTTAATTTTAATTTTGGCCTACAAAGATCAAACAATTTCATCTTATAGGCAAAACATACACCAAGCTGTGATTTCTCAGGGTTCATTTTACCCTTGCCTAATGTTGCACCCAAGAAATTAAAAGATGCTTGCTCCTTGGAAGGAAAGCTATGACAAATCTAGACAACATGTTAGAAAGCATACACATCACTTTGCTGACAAAGGTCCATATAGTCAAAGCTATGGTTTTTCCAGTAGTTGTGTACAGATGTGAGACCATAAAGGAGGCTAAGTACTGAAGAAATGATGCTTTTGAATTGTGGTGCTGGAGAAGACTCATGAGAGTAGTCCCTTTGCAAAGAGATCAAACGGGTCAATCCTAAAGGAAATCAGTCCTGAATATTCACTGGAAGGACTGAAACTGCAGCTGAAGCTCCAATACTTTGGCCACCAGATGTGAAGAGCAGACTCATTGTAAAATATTTTGATGCTGGGAAAGATTGAAGGCAAAAAGAGAAGAGGGTGGCAGAGGATGAAACAGTTAGATAGCATCACTGACTCAGTGGACACGAATTTGAGCAAACTCTGGGAGATGCTGAGGGACTAGCAAGCTTGGCATGTTACAGTCCATGGAATCACAGCGAATCAGACACAACTTAGCGACTGAACAACAATAACAATACATGGGGTATGATTAAAAATTCCACTTGGAATTTAAAGAAGCCAAACAAGCTACCTGAAACTTGTCCTAGTCCTAACGAAGGAGATGGGCCAGCTAAATAGGAGCCCAGATCCACTCCTGGTCCCCATTCCTTCAAGCCTAGGCTGGAGCTGAATGAGGGGATCGGGTGTAGGTAAAATCATATTCTCTTTAGTGGTTACCTGAAACTTCCCCCGGCAGGTCCTCAATATCTGGTGGTGAGCTGACTTTATCATCTGACTCTGCTCCCAGCAGAACTGTTGAAAAAAGAAAGTTGGTGGAGATTTACAGCTACCTTTTCTTACTAGCTGGGTGGTTGAGCTTGGAAAGGAATGAGAACCATTCCATTCATACACGGAGAAGCTGTTTCCCAGCCGACATGATGAGGGAAATGGTGGTTTAGAAAGAATCTTAAAAATTACTCAAAGATGATTACAGGCTGTCACTGAGAAATGAGGAAGGAAAGGCTTTCTTTTCGACTATAGGGTGTCGAGTCCTACAGCCAGAAATTATTATTTTATATTGAGGCCAATGGTAGTCTGTATGCCTTTGAAATGTGAAAAGCAATAATAACTTAAGCACCCGGTATGACTTATAAGGCATCAAGATAGATTATACAGGTTGGCCATGAAAACGAGGCTCCTGCCTTGACAACATTTTGCAGTTCATGTTTCTGAAGGCCCTGCCATCAAAAACAGTCACTCACTGAGTGCCAATCATAGAACACTGGCCATGGTGGATTTACAGCATCAAGCCAGAGGGCTCTAACTGGGCTTATCACCTAGAGGAGGACTATAGGACAAGTGAATGGTGGGTGTGGCCTCTGCTATGCTGGAAATGAGTGACATGGCCAAGTTTTTCGGGCATTCACAGGCACTTCATTGAGGAACAGAATTTCTGAAATAGCACATACACAAAAATGGACATGACTTCACTCAACAATGCAAGTCACTTTGTTGCGTTTTTAAAATATGCAAAATGCAAATGAACTTATGTATGAAATAGAAACAGGCTCACAGACATAGAGAACAGGCTTGTGGTTGCCAGGGGAGAGGGAGGGATGGATTGGGATTTGGGGATTAGCAGATGCAAACTGCAGTACACTGAATGGATAAATAACAAGGTCCTACAGGATAGTACAGGAAACTATATTCAATATCCTGGGATAAACCATAATGAAAAGAATATGCAAAAATGTGTCTGTGTGTATAAATGAATCACTTTGCTGTACAGTAGAAATTTACACAACATTGTAAATCAACTGTACTGCAATAAAATTAGTGAAGAAAATGAATGTGCAAAAGTTTGTTCTTGGTTAGATGTTGAGAAAGTAGGCTGGGAATCATCTGCAGCAAATGTATCCTTTGATGACTTATTTCCAGGTCCTCATGAAGGGCTTCATTTCGCCTCCCTCCTCCTTCTCATGTCCTTCACAACTTTTGAAACAGTCAAAGCATAATGAGAGCACATTTTAGTTAAGTGTGGGCTGCCACATAAGCATACATGTATATCCTTAGTTATCTGGACAGAACTGGAAGAAACATAGGTATATTTTGTATTTAAAGATGAACCCTGTGAATCACCCCACTCCACCCTTGCCTCCAGTTTCCCTACTTCAGAGAGGTGTCAAAAGGCTTCTTCAACTTGCAAGAGTTTCTGTTTCAGTCTGACTGCTCTTAATTCCTGAGCCCAGCACCAAAAAAGAGTAATGAGGTCAACAGAGCCAAGAGCAGCTATGAGCTGAAAAGACTTGTTTCATGTCACACTACTAAGCAGCTGGGATACTCTTTAATCATCCTAAAAAAAAAATCACCAAATAGGCTCCAAACTAGTATGAATTAGGCATTGTCAGATTTCCTGAGTTAACTTCGGACATGTCACAGTTTAACATATTATATATGCTACTCTACTAACACTCTACTCTCAATATTTAGTGATTCTATGGCATGTGAAATAAAATTCTAGGTGTGTGAAATAACTGCAGCTGGAAATTTTTACATCAAAAGAAAATACCATTGCTCCAGTAAAGAAAGAACTAAAGCATAAAGATTATATTACTTTTTATTTAAATTCTCTTTGCTGGTACCTAAAAGTAAAACCTTATAAAATATTCATCTTGTCCAGCTCAAGATAAATTTGTGGAATACTCTAGACCAGTTCTTGGACTAGACATGAGGGGATAAAAAGGATTTTTAAAAGATTAATCTATGGCCCCTGCCTTTAAAAAGCTAACTGAAAACAAATACCTTTCTAAGAGTCTTTTCAGACTTTAAATAAACATAAAAATACCAGTAGACCGAAAAATATCTCAAGGTTTTTCTATGACCAGGTTAGAAATTAAGATATATTTAAGGGAGGGAGAATAAAATAGAATTAAAACATACTATCCTTTCAGCCATAAAAAGGAATGAAGTTCTGATACATGTTGTGATGACTCTTGAAAATATTACTCTAAGAGAAATAAGCCAGATGTGAAAGGAAAAATATTGTATGATTCCATTTATATGCAATATCTAATCTAGGGACATATCTAGAGGCAGGAAATAGGTTAGAGGTGACCAAAGGTGGGGGCAGGAGAGAATAGGCAGTTACTGCTTCATGGTTACAGAGTTTCTGTTTGGGGTGACCAAAGTTTTACAAGTAGACAGTGGTCATGACTGTATCGAATTATGAATGTAATTAATACCACTAAATTGTACTCTTCTAAATAGTCAAAGATGGTGACTGCAGACATGCAATTAAAAGACGCTTACTCCTTGGAAGAAAAGTTATGACCAACCTAGATAGCATATTCAAAAGCAGAGACATTACTTTGCCAACAAAGGTCCATCTAGTCAAGGCTATGGTTTTTCCAGTGGTCATGTATGGATGTGAGAGTTGGATTGTGAAGAAAGCTGAGCGCCGAAGAATTGATGCTTTTGAAGTGTGGTATTGGAGAAGACTCTTGAGAGTCCCTTGGACTGCAAGGAGATCCAACCAGTCCATTCTGAAGGAGATCAGCCCTGGGAGTTCTTTGGAAGGAATGATGCTAAAGCTGAAACTCTAATACTTTAGCCATCTCATGTGAAGAGTTGACTCATTGGAAAAGACTCTGATGCTGGGAGGGATTGGGGGCAGGAGGAGAAGGGGACAACAGAGGATGAGATGGCTGGATGGCATCACCGACTCGATGGATGTGAGTTTGAGTGAACTCCAGGAGTTGGTGATGGACAGGGAGGCCTGGTGTGCTGCAATTCATGGGGTTGCAAAGAGTCGGACATGACTGAGCGACTGAACTGAACTGAACTGAAATAGTCGAAATAGCAAATTTTATGCTATATAAGATTTTTCTATAGCTTAAAAACTGAATAATGTAATGTACCAGAAATTATTGAATTGTATCCTTTAAATGGGTGAATTGTATGGCATGTAAATTATATAATAAAGCTGTTTAAAAAAATCCCTCACTTGTTAGCATACTACTTTGTCATCTTGTAAAGCTCTGAATATTCTTAAATAAATGTACCAGGAATACAACAAGGTGATCAACATCTGAAACACTACAGTTCACATTTCTTTCTGATTGCCAGATGTCACCAGTGATCACTAACTCTTCTGGCACTTGAGAACATAGCAGAGCCTTCTATCTTTTTCACATCCGGTTAAACAACGAATTGACTATCTTGCCATGAATAAACATGTAAGACCGTGTTCACAGTAGCCTCTTGATTTGATTCATTTTGAATAATATCAGCATGAAAATTATGGTTGGAAACCACCATCAGAACAAAACAAATTGTAACATTGAATCTTCATACCTCTCAACTGTAGGTTAGCTAGAGACCAGAGAAAGTCAGTATCTAGAAAAATGTGCGGCACATACACATTTGAAATGAAGGGATAGTCAGCCGTTACTGCTTGGAACCTCTCAGAGCTCTGAGTCAGATAGAAGCCTTTTGAGGGGAAGCAGGCTAGCTCAGAAAGCCCCGGGGAGTTAATTCTTTCTGGGCTCATCCCTGCTTCCTCTGCTGGCTCTGTGCTTCTCTCATAAGTCAAACATCAGCAAGACCAAAGAGTTCCCTTCTAAGCATCCTTAAGAAGTCCAAGGTCTAGACAGAACAGAATGAGGTCAGGAATTTCCAAAGTGTTTCATTCCAAAGAAAATTTCTTTCAGAAAAGGCCACCAAAGACTTCGGAGTGAAGTTAACAGGCAAGCTACATTTTGGTCATGAGTTCTATTGCTGCCTCAAAACAAGAGTAACAGAAAATAAAAATAATTAATGAGGAAACCCAGAGGCTAACTGCTTTTACCATTTCCCACACCAGAAGTAACAAAATGATATGACTTGGACCAGAATTTGCCAAAAGCCAGTAAACCTTTTCTGTCCTACTAGTCGAATATACATATCATAGAACCAGGATACATGTTAAAATAAAAGCTTTTGAAGGAAAATAGGTGAGATGATGATCTTTCATTGTGCAAGCACTGAAGGTCCCTATGTCTTTGACTTGGAAAAGAGAAAATAAACTTTCCACCAGTGAGTTAGCCATAGTTTATAATAACCTGAGAAGAAAAACAGACTGAAGATGTATCAATTCTCTTTGAAGGGGTGTGTGTCTGGGGAAGCTCCTAAGCTCATGATCACCTTCCTGAACCCTTTAAAAAGAAAACTAGGCATTCATAGCAAAGTCACAAACCTACCTCGAGTCTGAATTTCATCTTGGCTCTGAGGGATAATAAGCTTGGATTCTGCCCTTCGAGGAGAGCTTCGATTTCTCCACCCTCTGACCAGAGCCCCCACCATGGTTGTGGACAGCATGTCCCCAGGTGGCCAAGGCCCTACCGGGTGCCCGGGACGGGGTGGACAGCCCTGTCTGGCTGCCACCGTCGGGAGGATTCCGTCCACCTGTGATGGAGCTACACCCCAGACAGACAGGTCCGGGCAGTTCACCCGCCTTCGGCCTCCACCCACACACTCATCCTGTGTTGTGGATCCTCCTTCAGGAGGCCCAGGGAAAGTGGGAGATGAGACGAGCAAGGGCAGAAAACAGAATAAACAGAGATGAGCGCTACCAGACAGCCCATCCGGAGGAGAGGATGCTCGGTGTGACAGAAGCGCCCATCTCCTGGACAGAGTGCTTTGTTCTTTTGACTCTTCTTTTTTGACTTATGGAAATAAAGCCTACTTTTTCAACATTTAAAAATGACTATTTTAAATGTACTCGAGATAAAGCATAATAGAAAAGATTATGAAAAAGAATATATATACATGTATACAACTGAGTCACTCTGTTGTACAGCAGAAGTGAACACAGCATTGTAAATCAACTACACTTCTATATAAAATTAAAACAAAACAAAACAAAAAACCCAAACCTACAAGCAAACAGACAAAAGTGAAGGTGTGGGTGGGGGCATGAAAGTGTGTATCTATTTCTCTTTTCCCAGCTCATCTTCTCTCCTAAATTGGAACAGCTTTCGGGCAATTGTTTTTCCAAAAGGGAACCAGTCGTCTAGATAAACAGAATTTGTTTACAAAATGTGAAAAGTATTTCTAAAGTCTGAGTGTTCACGACACAGAATTATATCAGCTTTTGTGGATGAGGAAAGTTGATTAAGGGAATTTAATAAAATCTTACAATTATGTAAATACTCAAGAACTTACGAAAAAAAAAAAAAATGAATTGATTCCGATGACCTAATTCTTTTTTGTCTCCTGGTGAGCTAGTAGGAATTGCTTGACTGAGGTGGGACCTGTGTGTTGGGCATAGAGTACACTGCTCACCTATGCCCCCTACTGGTCAAGATTCCAGGTGCACATCGGTTAGAGACCAATGCTTGCCTTAAACCTGGATGGGGGTGGGGGGTGGTTGTCAGGCCGTAGAAAATTCTAGAATCCCTTGGTACACTATATTCACTCAGCCTGAATTAATTGTAGGCAGGCTGGGTCTTTTGACATTATTTTCTGTCCTTATGACTGCTATGGATTACACAGATGGAGGAGATGGAATGATCCATTCCCTGACTTTGCTCTACTTTTCCTCCCCAGCTACACTTTATCTGATAAGATCAAGGTTGTTTTTGCAGGAAGCAGGCAAATTCCCCAAATCCCTCCACAATCATCCCAATACTTTTTAAAAAAGCCTCCAGTGTGCTAAAAAGCAGTAGCGTTTTGGGGATACGTATTTTATATATTCATTTAGTTGAACTTTCCATAATTTGCTAATTATTTTGACTTTTCCAAACTGTAGAAAAACTTTGGTATCATGGCAGACCAAGGGAAGGTAGAAATGAAGGATAGGGACTTGAAATGGCCTGAGAGCAGGAAGCTGTCATCTCTGATTTCTGCTCCTGACCTCAGGAGGAGTTCAGACACACATCTGAGGCACCGGCTGGGGTCACTCTGGGGAGGCACAGTGGTTGCTGAGAGGGCCCAGTCCTGTGTCCTCCCCGCTTCCTCACTGGAGCAGGGGCTCCCTCTGCCCGGGGCAGCTCCCTCCCCTCCGCCACTGAGGGCCCAGCCAAGGATCTGCTGGGAGAGGCACTCAGGAAACAACACCACCTGCCCTTCAGGGAGAAGGGCAAGGAGGCCTTCAGCAGTCTCTCAGTTCCTGTGACCCCCAGAGTCACAAAGAAACTGCCTTCTTCTGGGGACACCCCCCTGGCAGTGGGATGACCTCAGGGAAGGACAGCAGGGGAGCCTGGTACTCAAGCCTGGGGTCTGGTCTTAGCCGAGAGGCAGGGGTCTTGAGGAAGGCCCAGTGTCACTCGGAATTCCTCAGGGGACAGAGTCAGGAGGCAGGAGTACAGTGTGTGTTTACTCTGAACCATCTCTTGGTGGAACGCTGTCCCAGCCGTAGGAGGCTGGGTGGGCAGGGAGTGCAGGCTGGTAGGGATCCCAGAAAACCATCAGGATGAGCAGAAGCTGCCTGGCCTCATCCTCAGGGTGAGGTGGTGGAGATAACACAGTGATGCTGAAAGCAAGTGATCAGCTCTATGAAGGGCCACTAATGCCCCCAGACGGAGCTCTTCTCTGGGGCTTGATCATCAGTGCTGCCACGTATCTGAGATCCCTGCAGACAGCAGCCACCCGTCTCCAGTGGGCCAATCAGAAGTCCAGGGCGGGAGACACACAGGCCAGGGTTGGAAGTACAGCAATCTGCCCCACCTCAGGCCCTGGTCCCTGCACAGCTGCTGTTAGTCACTGATGTGAGACGGAGACCTGTGACAAAGGCAGTACATGGAGCCAGTGGATGCCTGAAATAACACTCCCCACACGCCAGCCCTGAGTCCTCCACATTCAAGGCGGTATACAGCTCCTCTGTTCTCAGACAATCCTCATGCTCACAACCACAGCACTTGTCGCCCTCTGGGGCATCCATCTGTCCCACTCCACCAGCTGCCTCCAATCCACTGCGTATCAGAAACATTTTATAAAATACAGATTCCCGGGGCTCACCCTGAAATGACTACTCTCCCAGGTCTAAAACTGCCCGGGAGCCTACATTTTCCCTAGCTCTCCCTGCCAGCCTGAAATGGATGAAGGAAGGTCCAAAGAAATAAAAACTTACTTGACCTGGCAGCCTGGAGGGATTAAGGAAGGTCTGAAGAAATAAACTTACTTGAAGGTGGGCTTCTTCTTCTTTTTTTTTTTTTAAATTAATTGATTTGCTTCGGCCATGTCCTGCAGCGTGTGGGATCTAGTTCCTCAAACCAGGGATCAAACCCACGCCCTGTGCATTGGAAGCACAGAGTCCTATCCACTGGACCGCCAGGGAAGTCCTAAATGCGGGCTTCCCGAAGTCTGGGACCTTCATTACCTTGGTGACAGCAGGGGAGCCAGGTGTGTGACCAGCTCATAGTGTGCTGGATACGGGAAATGAACGCTCTCCCCTCGTCTCCACACGCATCGGGCTGCCTGGCCCCTCATCCTGCTGAGAAGCTCCCTTGCTTCTTCTACTCCCAAGGCCACCCTGCCTGCAGCAGCCATCCCATGACACAGTCTTGTCTTTTCTCCGCCCCAGGGCCCCTCGGAATCCCCACACTCCACTCGCCTGGGGTGTTCTGGCCCAGAACACGACTGGCCCAGGCAGCAGCTTCCTATCCCATTCACCCCACCCCCACCCCCCCCACACAAAACCAAACCAAAAACCGGCTCCATCTTCGCTTCAGATGTCTGAGGCCCTGGGTACCATTGTCACGGGGTCTATGTGGACTCAAGCTTTCGCCACAGCTCGGAACTCTCTGTCATCCTTAGTTTGCTGGTGGCAGCAGGTGGACGCTCAGTAGCCAAGGTTTTCCCCGACAGGAAGCTGAGCAATGACCAGGACTGCTGTGGGAAACGTGGTCAGGAAGAGGAAGAAGAGTAATGTCCTGCTTGTGGAGGGCAACCCCACCCTTCCCAGGTCCTACACATCCACTTCCTGAAAGAGACCCGCCAGAGGCCACCGGTGCACCCGCCAGGAAGCGAAGGACAACGAGAGCCCATGAGGTCATCTCCCCCCGTCAGACTTATTATAAGACACCCTCCCCTTCCACTCCTGAAAAGGGGCACACTGGGGAAGGAAACACACTTTTTCTTTAGACAGCAGATCTAGAAACCCAGAGTCATGCTGAAGGCTCCAGAGAAGCCAATATATGTCCAATGATAAACTTCAGCTCACAGATATTTGCTTTTAATTTCCTATGGTGTCCATAAGTTACCAACTATTTTCTAAATTTCAGAAACATCATTACCATCCCCATCCGCCTTCTGAAGAGCATGAGGGCCGAACCAGCCACATGCTTCTTCCTAACGTCTCAGGACCTGGTTCTGGTCACACAGAGGGCTCTTGGCAACTGCTGATTGTGTAAAGGCATGACAAGCTGTGATGATATGGCTGTCAGCTACTAAAATGTGCACTGAGCGACCAGAACCAAGAATAGCTTCCATCTCTGTAGCAAATATATGTTGTTGCTATTCAGCTGCTAAGTTATGTCTGACTCTTTGCAAGCAAATATATGACTTCTCACTATTCTTTCAAGAAGGAGCTGCTGGGAGGAGGGCTGGCTATGTGGAGAATTTCTTCCATTTGAGTGGGGCTCCAAGAGCTCCTGGTCTCTCTCTGACTCCTCACACACATTTCTCTTGGGGGCAGGAAGCAGGAATTAGATTTTGATTCTTTTGGCAGAGGGCTACCTACCCACAGGTGGCACCGGTTTTGCTCTACTTGCAGGAAAGCTCCGCTTCTATGTGGGGAGGGTTGTCTCTGTTCAGCCCACTGGTGGGAAGGCTTTTGACACTGAGTTTAGTATCAGGATGCTCACCTGCTCACAGGTGTAAGACACAATCTCCAATATTGGTTTTCTTGGTAATAAAGGTGGAGGTTTAGTCTCCATCTGCCTTGCTCCTTTGTTTCAAATTCCAAATTGGTTCAGAACTTGGACGGAAAGAGGTCTTAATTGCCCTTTTCCCCCAAGTCCCAGCATCTCGTGGATTGGCTCTAGGACGTGGCATTTGGGAAACAAAATAACTCCTGGAGATTGATGCTTCTGGCAGATGCTGTACAACGTATGGGCCACTGGTGTTTACCTGCAATTTACTGCAAATTGTTTTGTTCCACTGTTGGCTCGTATGGTCATGCCAATGGCTTCTGGTGATCTGGTGAGCAGCTTTGAGCCTCATCTCATGTGCAGTGTTCTATCCCTATTTCTTATCTCTAAGTGATAACAACAAGCTAGGCTGAATGGCTCTGAATTGATGCTGTCCTCAAATCCACCAAGCACTACAATATAAATCCCCTGTGCCGTATATCTACAGTCTGCAGCATCAAAGAGGTCACACACACGGAAAAAAAATTCAGTACATGTTGTTAATTATCAGCTGCTAATGCTGATAATCCTTCAAAAATGTATTTGTGAATTCACATAGAATTTGGATTCTCATATACACAAGCAAGTCTTGCTGTTTAGAGATGTTAATTAGCTGTCCAAGGCATCTCTTCTCTATCCGCCCTAAGAGTAGGAAGACTTGCTCAGACGTGCCCATCTAAGAAGTCGTTCCCTTGACTCCCCCTGCGTCCTCCTCCTCCAGCTATACGTCTCTTCTCCTCAAGAGTTAGGGTTAGTAAAAAAAAAAAAAAAAAACACAAATGGGTTATCTGCGCTTCTCTTCATTTCTTCCCCAACTCAGTCCAATCCAGTTTTCCCCTCACCCTCTCCAACCACCCAAACAGCTCTGTGTAGCATAATGCTTCCTAGTCCCACTGGTATTTATCAGTCTTTTTCTCCTATAACTTGTTGGCAGCACCTGACACTTTTGGCCACTCCTTTCTTCATGAAGCTCTATATTCCCCTGGGGACCTCAATTTCTTATAACCCTGTTTTTCCTCCCACCTATACTGACAGCCCTTTTCAGTTTCCTTTGCAGGACCATCCAATCACTGATTTTTACCTGAGGCCCAAACACCTGAGCAATAGACCAGTACATCCAAGCGGCTATTTGATATCTTAGATTTGAAATTTCACAGGAAAGTGAATGTTACTCCCATTTGCAGGGATATACCAGCCAGAAATTCTGGAATCATCTTTTCCACTTTTACTCCAGAAAGTCAAACTATTACTACCTCCAATTTTTTTTTTTTTTTTTTTTAGAATTTGCCTGCAATGAAGGAGTCATAGGAGATGCAGGTTTGATCCCTGGGTTGGAAAGATCCCCTGGAGGAGAGCATGGCAACCCACTCCAGTATTCTTGCCTGGAGAATCCCATGGACAGAGGAGCGTGGTGGGCTACAGTCCACAGGGTTGCAAAGAGTCGATCACGAACAAAGCAACTGAGCACGCATGGACAACTCTCTCTCAAATGGCACTTAGTTTCCTCTATCTTTAGCCTGCTCATCTATCATTTGTACTAATAGAATGTCCCTCATGGACAGGGTAGGGCTGTTGCACTTCTGGTGCTGCTGCTAAGTCACTTCAGTTGTGTCCAACTCTGTGCGACCCCATAGACGGCAGCCCACGAGGCTCCTCTGTCCACAGGATTCTCCAGGCAAGAATACTGGAGTGGGTTGCCATTTCCTTCTCCAACGCATGCATGCATGTTAAGTCGCTTTAGTCATGTCTGACTTTGTACCACCCTATGGACAGCAGCCCTCCAGGCTCCTCTGTCCACAGGATTCTCCAGGCAAGAATACTGGAGTGGGTTGCCATTTCCTTCTCCACTGTTGCACTACAAACTTTTAAAATTGTAAATCTGATGTCACCCCACCTTTATCCCATCAACTGAAAACTGTCCCATGCCCTTTCATGTCTTCAAGGACAATGACCAAATCTTTCACATGGCCTCCAACACCTCGGAAGTCCAGTCTCTGCCTCCTTACTCATCTTATTGGCCTCTGTACCCCTCCAGTCTCCTTACTCTTCTCTAAGTTTCTCTAGGGCTTCATGCTCTCTCCACATGGTTTTTCTGCCATAACGATCTCCCTGCTAGCTACTACTACTGATCTGTCAGAACTCTCATCAAGGACCACCTCCTCAACGCAATGCCTGTATATTTTTTCCTTTGTAGCGTTTATAATTTGCAATGAATATTTGGTTTATAGTCATCTCTGCCACTAGTCTATTCTGTACTATTGATGAGGGAGGGGGCATGTGTTTTTTGCCCATATCAAATCCCCAGAGCCTGGAATAGTGCATGGAACATAGTACATATTCAATAGCATCTGTGGGATGAATGAATGACAACTATAGTACACTGGGGACTGGTATAATGAGTGTGCATGATACTTCTGTCACAGTTTTTGTAATGTTTAAAAACATGCTGCTGTTATAATTAGATGCTAAGATCTGATTTAAAAAGTAATTATAAAAACATTCCCAGGGGAAAGTATGATCTACTTTATGACACCTACTTTATTATATGGATTCTTCAAAGAGAACATTGTGGTGAAAGGTGGGCTCCTGGTATTGATCTCTTATTTAGATTTAAGATTCACATCTTCTGTGCCCCTAGAAATCCTACCAATATTGCTGAATATAGCCATAAGGCTCAAGAAGTTTAACAAATGACTAGATTAAAACCTAGGTGAAAATATATTAAAAACTGCTAAATGTGCATTTTATTAAAAACACAGCAACTAGAATAAAGAAAAGGCAATGGAGCCTTCTCATGCCAAACACTTAATATACAGCAAAAGTGATTTCCACATTTATTTTCTCCTCTACATCAAAGTAAAGTGAGGCTACTATCCCTTAGCGTAGTACCTTCATTTATATAGGCAACTTTAAAATAATTTGTTTAATATACTGGTTTATAAAATTATTAACACTGCTGTACTTTTTTCCAGTGGTTTATCACCTGTTTTTCAGAAATGAAAGGCAATATTGTTCGGACTGACTTCCAGTTTACAATTAGTTGGTATTCAGAGATTTCAGGTTTTAAAAACCACAATATCAATGTTAACCTAGTATGGTAAAGCCCAGGTTTTCAAGCCAAATTTAAAAGGTAACTCCATATTTTGTCTTTAATTCATTTACTCATAAATATGCTCATGGATGGTTAGAAAAGATTCCCAAGAAAACCTCAGTACTTGGCAGTTGTAAATAACCATCTGCTACAGCAAAACCTTTCTTATATGTAATTCTACCCTGAAATCAAACCATATATAGTTGTAGAATGCTGTATTAGATTGATGTAGAACCTTTCTTATATGTAATTCTACCCTGAAATCAAGCCATATATAGTTGTAGAATGCTGTCTTAGATTGATGTAGAACCTTAAGCCAGAGAAGAGCCAACATTTCTCTCTTTTAAAACGAGTATGTGGATTAATTACAAGGTGCTGATTGACCAGGGTTAGTTTTTATCCCTGTCTGCACAAAAGTAATTCCTGCTACTTCCATCAGTTTGATTGGGTCAAGGTGGATAATTCAGGCTGAACCTAATACAAAAACTTCTGTTTACTATGGCATCTGAAGTTAGCGTGGACTTTTTTTGTTAAGAAATAATTCTTGTTTACATGTGAAGAGCTCTTAGTGGCATAATAAGTTAGATTCCTCCATGCTCACTATAGAGAATTATTCAAGGTTTTCAGGTACTGCTCAGTTTAGGTGTCCATTAGAAGCAGTTTTTTAAATATTAGACTAGAAAAAGTAAGAAAACATATTTACCTTTTTGGGGGCCCCACTTGGTCTCTAAGTATCAGATAATACTCATACCAACATTTAAGGAGTCACAAATACTATTTACATTAAAGACAAGGGAACACACTCAAAAAACCTTAAAAGGTTCCCCTCTTTACTCTTGCTGGAAACATTTGATAATAGAGTTTTAAGTTAATGAGCAGTTGACTTACCAAATTTTCTAACTAACAGGATTTGGGCAGTCTCAGAGAGATACAGCTTTAACCGGATCACCTCCTTCTTGGGGAGACCTCCCTTTCACCTCCCACGTTAAATACAATTCTTTCACATAATTTAAAATGGTTTGTAGTTACCACTATCAACAAAATAGTATAAAAGATAGTGTTACAACTCACCATATTAGACATTAAATAGGATAATATATTTTGCCTCAAGTTAAATGGGAAAACAGTGTTCGGATATGAGTTTTCAGAATTCAGAAGTTCTTTTCCAATAAAGAGTATTCTACATAAGGGGTAGTCAGATGCTATGAACACAGGTGGGCTCTGCATCTTGTGTCTGTGTATATCAGAAAGTGGCCTATATTATGAAGATGCCTTGGAGGGGATGACACAGGAATTGAATTCAGAAGAACAAACAGGAATAGATAGAACAGCCTGGAATTTCAGAATGAGGTGAGAAGCAGGTATAGGGCCTGCCGCCTGCAAAGACCCAAGGTGTCTGTTTGAGGGAACTGCAAGCAATGTAGTGAGGTAGAAACGTGTGTGTGTGTGTGTGTGTGTGTGAGTGTGTGTGTGTATGTGAGTGTGTGGTGTAAAGAAGGGGAGAAATAAGAGACAAGACTATAGAGGTAAGCAGGAACCAGGCCATGAATATCTTAAACAGAGTTTGACTTTATACAGAAGCAATGACAAAGTTTTGAAAGGTTTGAAGCTAAGTACCATGATCAGAGAGCTTCCCTGGTGGCTCAGAGGTTAAGGCATCTGCCTCCAATGTGGAAGACCCGGGTTCAATCCCTGGGTTGGGAAGATCCACTGGAGAAGGAAATGGTAAACTCACTCCAGTATTCTTGCCTGGTGAATCCCATGGATGGAGAAGCCTGGTAGGCTACGGTCCACGGGGTCGCAAAGAGTCGGACACGACTGAGAGACTTCACTTTCACTTTCTTTCACTTTCACCATGATCAGATCTGCGTTTTGAAGAGAAGACACTAACTGAAGTTGGAAAACACATTGGAGGGAGTAAATGCAAGTAGGGAGATAAAGACCAGATGGGAAGAGGATGATGGTGGCCTGGATAAAGGCAGCGGGAGTGGGGATGCATGTGGCTTGGGAATTGATTCCATGGGGTTGGGAGTGAGCAGAGAGAGGAACCAGGGGTAGTTCAGACCTATGGTGGGGGCATCATGGGGCTCACAGGGGTTCGCACAGAAGAACAGAGGAGTTTTAGTCTTGAGACAGCAGGTGATTCAGGGAAACGATGAGTTTCCCATTCTCAGAATTAGGCTACCCTGCATTTTTCCCCATTATAATTAATGCTTTGAGAACTTTTTTTGAACATGTACTATTTTAGTGCCTTTAGATTGCATTAGTTGTTCCTTCAGATGAGAGTCTATCTCCTCCATCTCTGCTTCTCACAGTTTCTCACACTGCAGTGGCTTAATAAGTGCTTATCTCATGATACCCTTGGGATAAATTCCCAGGAAGAGCACTGCTGGCTCAAAGAGGAAGACTTTGATAATTCCTACTATGTATACACTTCCAGGCCTTATCCAAAAAGATCATCTATTTACACTGTCAGCAGTAATGCATGAGGATATTTTTCTTTTCCTTACAACCTTTCCAGATTTGGCCTTGGACTTTCATTTACCTGGTAGGGGTAAAATTCATTTTAAAATTTGTTGAATATACAATTTTAATTTCCTATTTGTTTTATTTTGGGTGAAACAGCTGAAAGCTTCCTTGGACCCCTTCCTTATTTAATTACAGTCTGATATTGTGCTCACATTGACATAAATGTGTCTGTGTTATCAAGTTTCTAAAGTTTGCCATGTATATTTTTGCATTTTTTTGGCTTTCATTCTATTATAATCTTTAAAGGTTTTAAATTATATATATATACATTTTGCCACCTTTCCCTTTCAACAGTCATTTCCTTCAACAAAAATTTCCCCTTTGTAGCTGAAATTGTGCTACTCCAAATCCATAATTCTTTAATTGCTGAGAGTTTGTTGAGGCACACATATTTTTTTATGGTATGTGGTCTGAATCTTAGAGAATTTTTCTTTCATGGTATAGGCTGTAGTTAGTAATTTTACTGGTTTTTACTCAATTCATCTGTATGATATCTGTAAGAAATATTTATGTGGGCTCATTTTTCCTATCTAATTTTATTGTCTTAAATTTAAATTATCCTGTGCTCAACCTTCCACTAAGGGAAATAAATTTTATCATTACAGACAAGAGGCTAAAACAAAACTATCTCAGAAAGGGTGTACACCAGCACCACACCAGGTGCTTTATGTAAAACCACTGTGAAAAATAATATTACACCCACATTACAGAGGAGGAAACTGGGGCTCAGAAGGGCTGAACAGTTCGTACAGGATCAAATATCTGGTAAGTGGCTGAGAACCTAGTTAAATGCATCAAGGATGTCCCAGAATGTCACCAAAGTTTAACAGAATACAGATGAATTTGCCATGAAAAAGAAAGGGAATAAGAAACCCTCGAATGGGTTATAAATATAAAAAACTGAAAGATGAGGTTGTCCCACCTGGATAGCATGAGAGAAAGAAGGAAGGGGGCAAGAAAACATGAGTCTGTACAAGAACACACGCTGGAGACAGGGAAGGCGCGAAAGACATGGTGTCTGGCAGGGGCTGAGCCCCGTTTCTGCCACTTAGGAGCTGTGTGGCCTTAGTCAAGTTCCCCAAGCATGTAATGGATTGTGGAGTGAAGGGTGCAAGAATGAGCAGGAAGAGCTGCCAGGGGCTGTTATCACAGACAGGGTGGTACCCAGGAAATCACAAAGCTTGTGAAGCACCTACCCACACTGCCTGCTGCTCAAATATTGCCCATGATTGTTATATGTGTCAGCTACACCACGTCATCAACTCAAACAAAAGTTTCAGGTTTCCATTTCCAAATAGAAAACAGTTCCCAGTTTGTGTGTACCTTTTCTAGGAGAGGTATGAGGTATAATCTGGCATCGTGTAATTTAAAATAAAAGTGAAATCCAGACACCACAAACCTAGTTCTACAGTAATCTATAACAAGAGCTTCTTTCTTTTTCTTCTTTTTAAAATTGAAATATAGTTGATTTATAGGCTTCTCCAATGGCTCAGCCGGTAAAGAATCCACCTGCAGTACAGGAGACACAGGAGATGTAGGTTTGATTCCTGGGTGGGGAAGATCTCTGGGAGGAGGAAATGGCAACCCACTCCAGTATTCTTGCCTAGGAAACTCCATGGACTGTAGCCCGCCAGGCTGCTCTGTCCATGGGGTCACAAGAGTCGCACAGGACTTGGTGACGAAACAGCAACAATAGTTGATTTACATCAAATGTGTTAGTTTCAGGTATACAGCAAAGTGATTCAGTTACACACACACATATATGAAATATACTTTTCTCCATATTCTTTTCCATTATAGGTTATCACAAGGTACTGTGTACAGTTCCCTATGCTATACAGCAGGTCCATGTTTATCTATTTTACCTGTAGTCATGTATCTGTTAACTCCAATCTCCTAATTTATCCCACCCCTACCCTCCAATGGCCTTTCCCCTTTGCTAACCACAAGTTTGCTTTCTAAGTCTGTTTCTGTTTTGTAACGAGAGATTGAACCCAACCTTCTCCCTACTCCTCATTTCAGTGGATATCACTCTCACATGAGCTTCTATAATTTCTTAGTAGCAAGCTGATTCTGGAGATGTCAGGGGAAAGAGGGTTTGGCCTCTGAGGTCATTAGTTCTGTCATCGTTATTAAGTAAAACAGCAATTACCCAAACTCCTCAAGAGATGAAAAGTTCTATCTAGCTGAACTTTCTGGTCATTTTAGGGTTAACAATAAAAACTCTTTCAACTCTTGCTAATTTTTTTCTAAGTCATACAGGTTCCCACTTCAGTAAGTATGGTGTCCAAACTATAATTTAGCCTCCCTCTGATGAGTCAGACTCTATTCTGCCTCGGGGTCAACTCTACCAGGTGCATTGACTAAACTCTGGGAGGAGAAGAAGGTGAAGAGGGTTGGATGAGAACTAATCATGTAACACACTTCTGGAGGTTTATATTTTCTCTTTAAATACATCCCTCATGTCTAACTAGTTTGTGTTTGTGATGGGGAGGGAAGGTTTCTTCTAGAAACGAGTTTAGAAAGAAAACAGTCCATTAAGGGCTTTGGATACCTAAGTTTTATTTGACTACAGGTGGATATATCCCTTAAATAAGAATCTAGTGCCCTGGGAAGTGTTCTTAAGTATATTTCAGCATCTAATTGCAAGCACTGGCTATAGACAGGCAGAAGAAGAGCAAATTTTTCTAGCAGACTCTTCATCTAAACACAGACAAGGGTGGGAAGCTGAGTTAGCCACAGCTTTGTAGAGGTCACAGATTACCCAGAGTGTTTACAAATAATGCAGTCCTAGACAGATGCGCACATGCTTGAAGATAAAAGGATCTTTTAATAGAACGGTGGTCACCTTATAGTGGTTTTGGAACTTTTATCCAAGATGATTTGCCCTTTAAAGAGGAGGCTAAAGGTTAATTTTCTATGTCATAAAGACTGTAGACAAATGCCAGAATTCTATTCCCAGACCTAAATTATATAATCAGAAATAGAGCATTCAAACTGCACATCAAATAGTCTCGCTTTCTGGCAGACTATGAAAAAAATCAGTTTCGATGTTTGAAGTAGGCATCTGTTTATATAATGCAACCAACCATGACTGCCAAACATAATAATTAAATGTTTTAACAAGTGAGAAACCTTGCCAGAATATGTAATTTGAGGGGAAAATAAGCAGAGAGTTGATATGCAGCAGAAAATGCTGAATTATTTACCCCCTGCTAGTTAGAAGCAGACACTCATGCTGTATGTCTACCCGTAGAAATACTAAAAGAGAAAGGAGGGTTGTAGGAAGGACCAGCTATCTTCCTCTTTATCCATCAGTGTGCTCTTTCCTCTCACCCCAACTAGAAACCTGAGGAGTTCTCACCCACCTTTCACTATAAAATTATGTGTGGAAATGGACTTAAGCATCTACAAAGAAACATCTTATTTTTCTCTTTCATTCTTTGAATTATCAACTAAAAGTGCAGTTACTTTAGGCCGTGCCTGTACTTCACTTCTGGAAACGGGTAGAGAATGATTTTTTGAGTCCATAATAATGAAGTGCTTTTATGTCATTTACTTCTGTTTAAAAAAAAGAGCATTACACCTGTTAATAATCTTAAATTTTTTTTCTAATTCTAAAGTCCTTGATATGATTGTCTATCATAAGATGCAAAGGAAAGAAATCATAGTACATTGACAAAGAGCTGAAGATTTTATGCATCAATGCTTCAATAGTACTTATAATAATAACTGAAAACATTCTTCATATATGTCTTATACATTATAATAAACTTAATGCATGTATATTATATGTTTACTATGTATATTTACTCCATATATTTATCTATTAAGTAGTTTATACTAATTCTATTACACATGTGTCAAAGCAATAATGACTTAAAATTTTCTGTATTCTCTTTTCACCTCAATGTTACTATTTGTGAAATGGAGCCTTAATATAGGCTTATAGTTACAATGAGCAACTAATTAGATCTTTTCAAAGGATTCAACTTCTAAGACAATTGCAAAGTCATTCTTAATTTTGAAGTTCACTCATCTCCATGAACGAACAATATAAAAGCCTTCTGGCTTCCCCCAGGAGCTTCAAGGAACAAAGGGGAAAGCAGAGGAGGCAGCATCAATTTCTAGAATTTGTACAGCACTGCAAAGCACCTCAAACCCTGATTTATTCACGTGGGCATGCTGGATTCAGGTCTAATCTTCTTCATGGTATAGAGAGAACCCAGGCAGACAGAGTCATTATCAAAGGTGAGGTAGTAAAGGGAAGAAGAAGGGGGAAGGCAATTAAGGTCGCATGCTCTTTTTCCACTATTTAAATAGTAGCTGCTTGGTAACATCTGCACAATTTTTGTGTGCCCCAGAGCATAATTTCTTTAATATCAGGGATCCCGTTGATTCAAGGAGCCATTACTTCTTACCATTAGTTAAGCCGTTAGTTCTTACTCGTATATAGGTTCATTTGGTTTATTTGTATTATGTTTTAGATTCCACATATAACTGATACTATATAATCAGTTCATAATTATATAATCAGTATATTTGAAAAGCCTCCTTACTATTTACAATAGCCAAGACATGGAAACAACCCAAGTACCCATCAACAGATGATTGGTTTAAGATTGGATATTACTCAGCATTTGAAAAGACCCTGATGCTGGGAAAGATTGAAGGCAGGAGGAGAAGGGGACAACAGAGGACAAGATGGCTGCATGGCATCACTGACTCAATGGGACATGAGTTTAAGCAAACTCTGGGAGATGGTAAAAGACAGGGAAGCCTGGTGTGCTACAGTCCATGGGGTCACAAGGAGTTGGACATGACTGAGCAACTGAACAACAGCCATTAAAAAGGAATGAAATAGATACTGCTATTTATAGCAACATAGATGGATCTAGAGATTATCATACTAAGTGAATTGTCAGACAGACAAAGACAAATATTATATAGTATTAGTTACATGTAGAATCTAAAAAAAAAATACAAATGAACCTATATACAAAACAGTAATAGATTCACAGACATGGAAAATAATCTTATGGCCACTAAAGGGGAAAGGGAGGGAATGAGAGATAAATTAGAAGGATGGGATTAACAGATACAAACTACTACACCTAAAATAGACAAGCAATAAGGATTTACTATATAGCCCAGGGAATTATTAATGTATTCAATATCTTGTAATAACCTATAATGGAAAATAATCTGAAAAATATATATATATATAAAAAACACTTTGCTGTACACCTG
The DNA here is from genome assembly GCF_003369695.1 of Bos indicus x Bos taurus. Lineage (NCBI taxonomy): Eukaryota > Metazoa > Chordata > Mammalia > Artiodactyla > Bovidae > Bos > Bos indicus x Bos taurus. The sequence continues at coordinate 88,145,819 of NC_040084.1, read as the reverse complement.
AAACTAATAAATACTGTAAATCAACTATATTTCAATTAAAAAAAGAAAAAGAAGAAGCTCTTAACTGGTTATCCCTTTTTCACTCTTATCTGCAATTCATTCTTTACCCAAAAGAGCAAACCTTCAAAAAACTAAGCTGGATTACATCAACTCCCCTGCTTAAAACCTATTAAGTATGCTCCCACTGAATTTAGAATAAAAGTCAGACTCTTCAACATGGCCTGCAGCCTGGGCACGGCACATCCTTCACCTCATCACCTCACACGCCTCACACAATGAGATAGGGATCTCATTGCACCACTCATCACCACTCACCAGCCTCCACACGCTCTGGCTTTCATTCATTCACTCATTCATTCATTCATGTCCCAACTTTAGGATTGCCCTTCCTGTCGATGAAAATCCACTTTCTTAAGAGTCCCCTGTTCTTTTCACTCATAGCATTCACCCAATGTGGAATTATACACTTAATGATGGTCTTTACAATTATCTTTCAGCTCCCCTAGGCTCTAGGCTTCCTGTGGACGTCACTTCCATGGTTACCACTGTAAACTCAATATCTGCTCCAGTGCCTGGAATATGGAGCCTGTCCATAGTGTTGGCTGCATGAAAGCCTGAGTTAAGTGAGGTATGGAGGACTCCTGACTCGACCAGTTCCTCAAAAGTCTTGAGCTTTGGTTCCTTCTTGCCCATAATAGCCCTGCCGTTTCCTCTTTAAAGGAGAACTCTCTAGCATGAGGAAAAAGCAGCAATGTAGGAGCTGTAACATTAGAACATTTGCCTCGGCCAAATGGTCTACTCTTGAGAGTCAACAATAAAAAGGTCCCTTGGTTAAAAATGTAGTGTGATCTAGGGTTTCTCCAACAATTAGGGAGCCTAAAAGTTTGCCGAATGAACCCCCAAATGTGAAAACTTCTAAAAATAACCCTTAGGTCTAGGGCTGGTAGGTTGGCACAACTCCAGGGGGCACGCCGTTCCTGGCGGGTCCATGATTAGCATGGGCATATGTAGATTAGAGCGGGTCTGTGTGGCTGCAGGTAGTGGCCCTGCTCATTTCCTTAATGTTGCCTTTCTGCACTACTCTTCTAGTTCTATGCTTTGGTCCTGGGTTTATTCTTTGTTAAAAACCCAACATTTATCTTATCCATGTCTTTAAAAATATGATTAAATGGATCATAGTCCTTATACAGTTAATGAAATAAAAGTCAGTGAGAAGCTATGAAAAGTGAAGCTACTTAATTTAAGCCAATTATTAAAAAAAATACCACCGACATCACTGATATTTGAAAATTGATTCCTCTTTGTTTATTTACTTTTAAAACACAAGCACATGTGAAAATATTATATAAAATCTTTTTCTTGATGGTTTTTATTGATATTTCTATTAAAATCCATTGGGTTTATGAAGAAAAATAAACATCTATTTCATTGACAGAGCAGGGATAAAAATTAATAAAGCCATGTTTTTCCTTAAATACAAAAATCCCTTAGTAATCTCAGGCATGGTTTCAAAAGGAAATTAGAAATACATTTCAAGGTCAAAATCTGAGTTAGCATGTTTTCAACATGGAGAACACCTTGATAAGAACCTGATTGAGTATAAGACTCATTCTTTATAATTGCTTCACAGGATTCTGCCAAAAGTATTTAAATGAACAATTTGGGTAACTCTGACATCAAGTAGAGTGTTGAAAGTAATTTAGATAAACATTTCCCCCAAAGAACATCTCATGGTTTTCCATGTTAGCTAAAGAGTTAATTCTTCCCTACAATGAAGCCTTGTGGATTTGAGCAGTGGTAATTGCAAGGAAACCAGGCATCAAAGTAGGTCAGAGAATGCTCTCTGTAGGAGCACGAATGCCATCAATGCCTCTTCAACACCCACAAACCCAAGTCAAAGTCATATTTTCTTTCTCTTTGCTCCTATTCATTTTGCACGCTAAAGACAATCCCAGCTGTCTACAATTATGAGCCTTGTGGGCTCCCGTCCTCCTCTGCTTGAAGGCAAGCTCTAAGTGAGGAATCTCCCTCTACCTTTCCTGAATCCACAGTGTAGTCCTGCAAATGTTTGACTTAAAAAAATGAATGTTGGTGTTTACAGTGATCTTATTTTAGCCATCCTACAACACTAGGTGGGGGGAGCGGAAAAAAAGCCCCAAGAAGAAGGCTTAAGCTAAAAGGTTTAAAAATAAATTAGGATCAACAATTGCTTTGAGTCATCACTGCCATAAAATAAAAAGATTACTGCCAGATGCGTGAAATATATTGGTCACAATAACTTGGCTCTCATTGTATTTACATTTAAGGTCAAATAAGATATTCTGCTTTGTATTATTTTGTACAAAGTAGGAGGACTGGAGAAAGTATGGATTTTGTGTCATCAGAAGACTAAAACCGTTTTCCAGAAATGCATCAAAATGTAAATAACTGAAAGAAACACACATTTTTAAACCTTTACTGCACTCTTCTCCCAAAATAATCAACGTATTTTCAGGCTGACCTATGAAGCATTCTGATTTTAAAGTCCTTTGTCCAAGTAGTTCAGGTCAGACCTGATTGGGAACGTTGCACCCCAGCTGACAGGAATGCTGAGCTCTCACTTGGTCATGAGCCAGTGAGACTCCATGGAAACCAGTGAGTCCCCACAGATCAAAGAGGAGGTTAGCACTCAAGAATTGCCTCTAACAACCCTGAAATAGAAACTACGCTCAATAAGGGGACAATTTCTCAAATGGACCATTAAATTTTATTGTAGAAGAACTCAAAAATATCACCCACATGAAGTCCAGAAATTTACAAAGGGAACTGTTGGCTCTTAGAGAAAACCGTAATTCCTTCTTTGGAACTAAACTTCAGGGAGTCGACTAATATTTGAGGGAGCTGTAAAGAAGCAAATCATTTTGCACTTTGTCTAGAAGGTGTTCTGGTGTTGAATGCTCCCAGGATAACTTTTTGTTTTGTTTTCAGAAAAGTTGCAGGAAGGGCAGCCAATGCTTTACATGCTTTCCTGGCAGGACAGAGAGCAATGAGGTTCACATTCAGCCCTTGTGGAAGCACCAGGACACAATAGTACATAGGCAGCCTGAGCCTTCTCCAATACACAGAAAAGCCCTCAAAAACCAGCTGAAAAAAAATAGCTTTGTGAATCAATCTTCCCTTCCATATTCCTGGAGAGAAGCCTATTTGTATGTAAATATTTTAGTCACTCTTGTCTACAAGTCAACTTTCAAACACTTCTTTGGTCTCTATGTCTCTTTAGATACACGTTTCACAAAAACCCAAGAGATCTTGCAGCCCTTTATACTCGTTGATTGAGAAATCTTTTCAAGGGACAGGTAGCATTTGACAACAATGCACAAAATTTTCACTTGTTACTCTTGGTGGATTTAATATTACCTTTAGCTCTAAAGGATGGTCAGTTCTGCTTTTCTCCACTTCCTATCTTCCCACGCATCTGAATTTGGTTTCTCTAAATGTTCCCAAGCAGTATATGCTCCTTACACACAAGGAAAACCACGTGATATTAGGTCATTTTAGCAGGAAAATATTTCTGCTTGAGTGAACAAAATATATTGTTTACACACATCTGTTGCAAATAGGAAAAACTAGATTGCTTTGAACAAGGAAAATTAATGATCCTCTGGGAGACTGTCACTGGAAGTTGTGCTTCAAACTAGTCTTTCCCGAGACACTCTATAAAGTTAGATTGTGTGTTACAAGCAGACACCCACCCATTCTGCTCAAATCCCATTTTAGTACCACAATAAGATGCCATAATGCTGTCTAAGTTTTCTGAAAACACAAAGACTTGATTGAACACATAATAGAAACAAGCAGCCTTCTTAGTGCCAATCCCTGACTACTACCCATAAAGTTGACATGTTGAAATTCTTTTTAAAAGTCATATCTACATCAATGCAAGATTTTAAAAGTCTGATGATCCCATAGTTGGGGATGCTAGAAACTTGAAATCTTAGTAGTTAGGTGACTAAAGGTAATACAGACCCAGCATTAACATATGCTTAAACAGGCTTAATTTTCACGTTGTAAAATTTAAATAGCTGGCATTCTCAGCTCTAAATAGACTAATATATAGCAAGTCAATTTTTAAAAGTCCATCTTTCTTATTGCTCATCAGTTTAAAAAATGTGTGTGTGTGTGTGTGTGTGTGTGTGTGTATCTATATACATAGCTCTTAGCAGAAAAACTAAAGAACTTTATAAATGCAGTGGGTATGATGGCAACTATACCAGGTTAGAAGACAGGACTTCTTGATTCTAGTTCAGTCTCTGACATAAACTTGCTGCCCAAATTTGGTGGTGACACCAACTTTCTTCATGCCTCAATTTTCTCATAAGCAACATGAGATATTTAGGACTAGATCTTTTAGATGTCTAAAATTAACACCCAGGTATGGCTGAGGTGAGCACAGAGAGGGGTGGAGACATTAGGCTTATTGGTTATCTGGAGGGCTGAATTCTACCCCAAGCAGAGAAGAAGGGCATTTCATGAAGAGACAAGACGACAGACCCACGTCAGCAGTGAATGGACCAATGTAGTAGAGAGGTTATGGACTGGAGAAGTAACAAGAGATTCTGCATGAGAGAGTCAGACCAAAGAGGCCCCTGAAGGGGAAAGCCAATATTATCTTGTAGTGACTGCAGCTTATTGAGAGGAAGGCCAAGTTTACCCTTGTTCTTACACTTTTTTGTTTTGGCAATATTCCAGTCTGAATATATTGGCTTACTTCAGACAACTACAAGTCTTTTGGACTGCAGAAAGTGGAACATCTGGCCCTCTTAATACATTTTGTCCATGGTACACATTCGCATTATATTTATATAACTTGCTTCTTTTACCCAGAGTGCTGCTAGGGTGGAAAGAGGACTTATTTTCCCATGGATACAACATTATAAAGGATAAATAGGGAACAAAATTGCCTACACGTAACTTGGATGCTAAATATCACAAGGAGTCTGCCCTCCTGGTTATGACCCAGTCCCACCTAGCTATCCAAGGTAGAACTGTGGAAGCCATCCTTCAACTCTTGGTCTACTGTCTTCAGGCCCTGTCTCTACAGTTTATGTTTGAGTTCTAAAGACAGAGAAATCAAGAGCAGAAAGTTATTTTCACTTAAAACTCCACAAGATATTAGAAGCATCTGTCCCAATTCTGCACAGAATATAGTATGACTCTGGCACATGCTCCAAAGAACAAAGCACCAATTGTCCCAGGGTAGGCTCTGCGCATGAATGATTCTGGATGGCAGTACTGTCTGGATTTCGGGCACCTCCCAGTCATGGAGAGCTGAGCAACTTAGATCAAAAGATGAAGACACCACAGCTGTTCATAATAAGATTTGTGCTCCCTGTCCCTCCAAGGTGCCAAGAAATAACTTGAGGAAGTTTGTAGAAGTAGAGACAGTCTGCAATTGTATGCAGGGATAAGAGGCAGGGATGGAAAGACTATATATACACTAATCTTTCATTTGGAATAAGAGTGCAAAAATTAAGTATAATAGCCTGTTTCATGGGCATTGTTGGTTGCTTACCCAGAATCTACCTTCCACTTCTTCCTTTCCAATAACTTGCTTTGTTGAGATATCTACCTCCTTGTCTCTTCTGCTCACAGTCACATCCTGTTTTCTCTAAATGGTTCATTTGGGAACCACATTTTCCTGAATCAAGATACCATATTATTTAACCCATTTACTGAGCAACTGCTCAGCATACAAGAGGGAGCAAAATTAATAACCTGCCTTTAAGATTAAAATCTGGTGGTGGGGAGAGATAATTAATCCTCCTTCTATATGTAAATGTAAACATTTGATGTTTAAATTGGCGCTCCCAAAGTATGGATGATTTGTTTAATTGTACGTCTGAATGAACTTCTGAGAAATGGTTGGAAGTAATTAGAAGAGAAAGTTCTCTTGGATGTCTTTCAAGATGTTTAGAAGAATGATCATGAAGGAAGAAAAATAAATTAAAGCACTCAATATCTCACGGCAGGTCAGTTGGTCATGTCAATGAACCTCTAACCATCTGTTTTTTTTTTTATTCTAAAGTGACTCCAAGAGCATCATAATTATTTTCATAAGTGTTTAAAGTTTCTCAGGTAGGAAAGCTATGTTCATAAAATTCATAAATGTTAAAAAATTAGCAATTTTATTTTGTGTCTAAGAAACACACAGTTGAGACTGACCTCGAGGTGTACGAGAGATACAACAGGTCTCTGAGTTCCAAAGGAAAATTACCCAAGCTCTCACCATGAGAATCTGGCTGTTGACTCTCTGCTTCAGGCTCACTCAACTCTATACATATGAGCAGAACCAATTTAAAAATAGAGCATGTTCCAAAAGAGTCCTGGTAAATGGTTGTTTACTTACATAAAAGAAAATGTGTTCCAGGTTCTAATGGTATAGAAGGTTCCCAACTTTGCCTGTAAAAGCTTTTTAAGCTATTTGTTGTTCAGTCTCTAAGTCACGTCTGACTCTTTGCAACCCCATGGACTGACTGCAGCACACCAGGCTTCTCCATCCTTCACTATCTCCTGGAGTTTACTCAAACTCGTGTCCATTGAGTCAGTGACGCCATCCAACCATCTCATCCTCTGTCATACTTCCTTCTCCTCCTGCCCTCAATCTTTCCCAGCATCAGGATTTTTGAAGCTATAATGATTCTCAAATGTGGGATCTAATCATAGGTTATCAGGGTTTATACAGAAGAATAGGTCTCACAGACCAAGAGGTAACCCTGATTGGGAAGATGGCAACTTGAAAGGTAAAGATTTCCTTACCCTCCCCTTTGTCTCTCTTTCAACCAAAACCAGCCAATTTTCACTTTGGGATATACTTGGGAGGAGGACTGTCATGATATACATGTTCCTTCTTTCTACAAATCATTCTTCTTTTTTTTTTTTTTTGGCAGAACTACTCAACATGCAGAGTCTTAGTTCCCTGACCAGGAATTGAACCTGGGCCCCCTGCGGTGGATGCACAGAGCCTTAACCACCAGGACCACCAGGAAGTCCTTGGCCTATCCTTCTGTACTCGTCTCTCCTCTCCCTATGAGGCCCACATAGGCCATCATTCCTATAGTCTTTTCATTCTCCCCTCAGTGTACCAGGCCCCATTTTACTGTTCATTTCAAAGCATTCCACCTCAGTTCTTGCACAAAGTAAATGAAAATGCCTGGGTCTTAGAGTTTGAAAATTCAAACTGGCATAAATTATAAATATATCAGACTTGAAAGTGTTATATAATTGTAATGTGCTTCTATTATTGCTTTGGTATGTTGATGAAGCTCTCCTGACTCAATCTTATACACAATTACTCAAGTCTGTATGATTATAGCTTTATATTAATAGCGAATGTGTCTCTCTAAACTCTGATATCAAGATACATGGCCTCATAAAAATGTTTATGCCACATTTTCTACATTTTCTAGTTGTAAGCAGTTCTACAAACATTGGAACTTCAGTTGTTTATGTGAACAGTGGGGAAGAATATTAGTATTGGCAACTGGCCACCCAAATGACCTGAACTGCTTTTCAGGTATAATACGGGTTAAACAGGCTCTGTTTGCCAGAGGACTTCCCACACATAGCTTTATGTCTAATGAGGAAAAAATACACTCTGAAATATTTTTCAAGTGACCTTTTTGGAAAACAACCCTGGCTTAAATTGAAGATTGCCTGCATATAACATATGTTGTGTATATACATGGTTTTACTGACTGAATCCTAACTGGTTCCCAGTTTTTCCCTACAGAATTCTAGTTTTGAATGTTCAAATAGTCTTGAAAATGTTTGAATTTTAAAAATTTCCTTTGGAAAGTTCATTTTGCTAAGAGAGGGATCTTGCTGGATCCCAACAGAGGTGCGTGCAGAGTCAGCCTGCTCCTCTACACCTTTTGGGGTTTTATCTAGCATCACTTCCCAGACAGACAAGGGAGAGGAGGGCACAGGGCAGAGAATGAACACACTGAGCGGGGCATTCCATAGCTAGGGGATGTGGTTTGCAACCCTTCACCCCATCGCCTGACCCAAGAAGGAATAAGGCCATTCCCCTGGGAAGCTTTCTTCCAAAGGATCTCACGCAGTTCAGTTTTACAACTTTAAGCCTGCAGACCAAGGAGACTTTTTTTCCTTAAGTAAATATTTTAACAAATAACTTTTCCATATAGGCAAAATATTGCCCAAATTAGTAGCACATATTTTGTTCAGAAATAAACTTTGCAAATGCATTTAAATGTGACTTCAGGATGGAACACACACCTTGGCAGGTGAAACTTGCCTACAATGCGTTTCAAACGGTTATTTCACCAATACTTATATTTTGGAAGGAGGACGTCCCCAAACCTCTGGTTAAAATGCTAAAGTATAGAGTTTTAAAAACTGGCTCTGAATATGGGGTGACTAAAAAAAGCTAAAAGACCCATAATTAACAGAATGTTTCCTTCAGTTTTAAAGTGCCACCACATTTTTGTCTCTGAAACAGATCCCTAACTCTTCCTCAGACTTCTTTTACAGCAACATTCTCCCCACCAAACACTCGCCGTGGAAAATCTGGCCAGGAGGGGAGAAAAAGTTATTGAGACTGAAGAGGCAATGAAGAAAAATGAAAATCTGCCCAAGAAAAAAATGTTAGGCCTAGAAAATAATAGTTACGAAGAAAATTATAATATTTCTTAACTTGGAGGTACTCTAAGAAAATAAAACATGAATATATATATATATATATATAGTCAAGTTTTAAGATTGTTCACTGTTTAATAGACATGTTTATTACAAATGCTGGATAGTAAGATTTTTCTGGAGCTTCAAAGTTTACTCTGCAATATATTTCACATTCAGAACTATGAACCCTGGTGGCTCAGTGATCAAGAATCTGTCTGCCAATGCAGGAGATGTGGGTTCCATCCCTGAGTTGGGAAGATCCCCTGGAGAAGGAAATAGCATCCCACTCTAGTATTCTTGCCTGGCAATCCCATGGACCAAGGAGCCTGGTGGGCTCCAGTGCATGGGGTTGCAAAGAGTCAGACACGACTAAGTGACTGAGCACTGAGCATCTTTGTACTTAAAATAAACACAGTTATAATTTTGAATCAAAAAAGTCTGTGAGCAACTGGTTACATGTCAGGCACCAGGCAATACATCACATACATTAGACCTCGTCCTGCCTTTGAACTACTTCAGTCCATTAGAGCAGGAATTAACAACTCTCAAGGAGGCATTTCAAGAAGGATTTTTAAGACCACAAAGCAGTGTCCAGAGGCACTACATAATTAAAATTGCTAAATGAATTGTTCGGAGGCTAACTGATATAGGAGGAGGCAGATAAAATCAGGCTGGAGTCATTTATAAAGAAAGAGGAATTTGAACTGAGTTTAAGAGGAAAGATAAGGTCCAGATAACAGTATTACTGCCACTGCCCTCCAGCTCCATTTGAGAGCCTGCCAGACTTTCACTATAGCTGGCATTGTACATGCACTCCCAACAGCTAACCTGAAGTGAGTTTATCATCATGATTTACAGATGCTGATGGCAGAAACTTTGCCCACGGCCTCCCAGGAAGGAGATGAGCAGTGACGCACACCCAGGTCAAACTGACCCCAGAACCCACTGTGTTCCCTTCACACTGACTACAAGGAATGGAGACAATTTTGGGTGGCAGAAAATACACTTTTATAGAACAGTTGACTTAAAGACAGAATGAAAAAACAGGTCAGAGTTTTTGGAGCAAGCAACAACACATCATTGTGAATTTCAGACTAGACACCTGACATATTAATCCAGCCCTGGGAGTGGCCCAGGCTGGAGGAGAGACTGAACTGGAGGTTCATGAATTTGGAAAAAACAGAGAGAAAGAGAATCTGGCTCCTCTGCCCAGAGGTGGTACCATGGAGGCACATGGTATGGCCAGGGTGGGCAGCATCTAGAACTCCAGAGCAGCAGAGAAGACAGCAGACTTGAAATTGAACTTGGATATTTATAATACATGCCATTGTATGACTTTGGTTGATGACTAAAATTTCTGAGAACTTCAGTCTCCTAACCTGTGAAGATCAATTCATGATGATAACTGCACAGAACTAAAAGGATGAAATAAAAAAAGTGTAGCGTGTGGGAAGGAATCAGATGTTCATTTTTTCCCCTCTATGAAGGGTGTAGAAATGGAAAAGAAGGGATGAGACAGGTAGGGAAGTAAGTTTACTGAGGTCTGGTGACAACTTAGATATGGGATGGTGGGGAGGAAGGGAGAGAGATGTCAGGTGTGTGCTTGAAATGATAAGCCTGCACAAAAATATCTTCATTTTCCTCAAATAGGAGTTAAAAGGTAGTTTTAGGAATAAGTGACCTTAGAGGTGACTGGGAGATCCCCAACTGAAAACAATCTGAAAAGAGTTAGAAATGAAACAGAGGGTTTAGAGAGAGAAGGGAAACCAAAGAAAAATGATTTGGTGATCATTTGTCAAAGAGCCTGGTTGCTATAATGTTCCATTTATGAGGACTTGTGAAATTGCTAAACTCTGTTTTTCTTTAAATGACTATGCTTTAGAAATCAAAGGAATATATATGAAGTTACAACATTTTAAGAAACCCAATCCCACACTTTTTAAGACAAAGAATATTAAAAGAAAATACTCTACTTAATACAGGACTTAAGATCAATTGCAACAGCCAGGCTTTCAATTGAAAACACAATGACTGCTTTAATACCCGACTTAACTCTCAAAAGTCTTTATCACAAATGTAATCTTTCTCCAGAATAGGGCTTTCCGCATGGCACAGGAAAGGCCCAATGCTATAAGGCAATAAAACACAGACTTCTGAAAGTATGCATACCTTGGAAAACACAACTGAAGCAGCGATGGTTGGGATCTGGAATGGGACAGGAAGCCAGGGCCAAGACAGAGGCGGAGGAGATGTCGGCTTTACTCAGTCGACATGAATACAGGCCTTGATCACGTAAAGCTATGGTGGATCATTCTGTCGTACGGATTCCTAAGCATGGTGACTCTGGCCCAGTGCTTTTACAAGTTTCTCAAATATTACAACTGTCTGCTCCAGACACTGGGTTCATTATCTACAGCTGCCGAAAACAGATCTGGCATCACTGAATGTATCTGGTTCTTTTGACATTTTATGTGACGGCCTTTCTGTGCCTATTAGATGGCCCCCTGGCAAGCTGCAAACAGACCCATCCAAGGATTATCCTCAGTGGCAGAAGCTAAAAACATGAGACTTTCAATAATCCTCTACGATCCCACACTTCATGGGGACAGACTATACTATCTGGTTTCTAAAACACAATAATTATCTTGCACCTAGCTTCATAGCAAGCAAATAACTTGTTAACCTCTGTATATCCATACTTATAGCTTTGAAACACACAAAGAAAAAACTGATATAACTAAAAGAAAATGTCAACAATCCACTCCTACAATTAAGCTCCAAAACAGCTCCCTCAGAAAATGACAGGTCAAATAGAGAAAAAGTTCAGTAAGGATTATGATGATTTGAATAACAATTAAACCATTCTGATTTAATTGGTATCTTCCAACAGAAAATAAGCATTATTTTCAAAGACATGGGACATTCACATGAGAAGTACATCTCTTCGGATCACATTTCTAAGATTTTTGGTACTCTAAATTTCTCTTATTACTTTTTAATCACATACTGCTTCATAGAAAGGTTACTCTTTTAAGTGTTTTACCTTCTCTGACTCACTTTGCAATGTTTCCAAGGATAGAAGCCTTGTCTTCTTGCTTTTGTATCCCTCTCAATACTTAGCACTCTACACAAAGTATGCATCCATTTATAAAATGTTCATCCTAAAACAGATCACTTTTAATGATGTATCAATAACCTATGCTAAATAATTCTATGCTACTTCTCTTCCAATAAGGAGTCCTTCAGAATCTATCAAATGTTATTAAGTTGGAAGTAGCTTAACAGCAAGATTTAAAGAAACTTTCTTCCACATTAGAATTTCAGAATACTGAATGTCATCTTTTGCTGATCCCTGAGCCAATGGCTTATACTTGTATCTGACTCTTTGAGACCCTTTGGACTGTAGCCCAGCTCTTTGGTCCATGGGATTATTCAGGGAAGAATACTGGAGTGTGTTTCCATTTCTTCCTCCAGGAGATCTTTCCAACTCAGGGATCGAACCCGAGGCTCTTGTGTCTCCTGCATTGCAGGCAGATTCTTTATAACTGAGCCATCAGGGAAGCCCAATGGCTTAGCTAAATGCTTCAAGATGCTTCACAAGTTGTATGCATGGAACATACAGATCAGTCTGAGAGGAGAGAAGAAGAGGAGGGAACCCCTCATGAGCAAACTCAAGGGCTGCCTCCATTACTGGTTATCCAGGAGGAGCTCTTGGAGTCATTGTATAGAGTTTTGTGCTCCAAATATCCTCCTTGGCTTCTCCTACTGGGACAGGTTGCAGTTATGGCTTCAATTCATCCATATTTCTTCCTATAACCCATTTGTGGGTTTGTTAGTCGCTTCCTCTTTCCATACTAAATTGGCATTCAGTATCAGGAGCCTGGCAGGCTACAGTCCATAGGGTCGCACAGAGTCAGACACCACTGAAGCGACTTAGCACTCAGCACACACGCATGCACAAGCTACCTTCCACAGAACAACACAGTAATAGGTCAAAAAACTAGCAGGCGAAAAAAAAAAAAAATAGCAGGCGGGGCAGGGGGCTTTGAGGAGGGAGGAGGTATTCTGTTTCAGTAAGTTTGGGAACTTTGTCTGTAACACCTCTTTGTTGAAGATGCACCAAAACCTTGCTTAAATCCCAAACCTACTTGACCATGATGCCCCCCTCCCCATCCCTGTTTTTGACAGAAACCTATTACCATAGTTTCACATAGTATACTGAGAATCCTCTTATGCTCAGTGCCAGAATGAGAACTAGTCCTCATTCCAAAAGTCATTCCTTCATAAGAAATACCTTTTTTTTTTTAAAACTTACATCATTTTTCTCTCAGAAATGGTTGGGGATTTCCCTTTATACTTTTCACAGCTAAAATGAAAGATCTACAATGAGGAAATCTTCTTCCTTCACCCCTCCTCCCCACAAAAGGGTGTCTAATCTCCATACCAGCTTAAGGTATGCAGACTTCTAGAAGATATTTTAAATTAAAAAAAATTTTTTAGTTGTAACAATTTCATATAAAATTTACCGTCTTAACCATTTTTAAGCATACAGTTCGTAGTGTTAAGTACATTTACACTGTTATGCAACCCATCCTTGGAACTCTTTAAAGGAGATATTTTTTAATAGAGGAAGAGGTGCCCAAAGTCAGAGAGTCTTTCTCTATGTCTTTCTGAATGTGTAATCTTGTGCCATATGGGCTACATGTGCTATATTTTTGTAACCACTACATTGGTTATTATAACATTTTTAATTTTTGATTACACATTTAAAAATTATTTTCATGACACCTCCATGTTAAGAGATAATCAGGGTAGTTTGCAATGGAAGAAACTTAAGGAAGGCATCTCAATGACTTTTTAAAGATCCCACTGCATTTAGCTGTTGTCCTCAAACTGTGCAAGAATTGTACCAGATGGGTATATTATTAGCAATGACTCGCTCAATATAATGAGTTATTTATTCTTAATGTCAATCATTTATGCTGCAGTCCCGATAATGCTTCTATTAGCTGCCTTTGGACAAATCTATCAGCCCTAAGTAAAACACTTCCAGGGATCTGAAACCACTGGTAAGATCACTTTCAGGGCTGTGAAAATCCCCAGATAGAGATGGAAGAAACTAGAGTGATGTTTACACCCTCCAGACAAGAACGTGACCACATACTTGGGTTCAGAAAATGCTAGCAAGAACTGTAAAGATCCGGATGTCCTGAGCACCCCAGTGCCTGCAGTGTGCCTTGGAACATTTAATTGGCATCTCTCAGCTCCTCGGGCAGCTCTCTGCCCTGTGCTCCTTCCTCCACCCCTGATACCTCTCATCAAGAACAGGGGAGGTGAAACCCTGGACAAGAAGGCACCAATAATAAAATGTATGGGCAAGTTTATTCAGGGAAAAAAATATGCTTGTATGAGTATTGGTACATACATATTTTCTTGGTGGTATTTCAAAGATAACGTCGTCTTTGTTAACATTCATTTTATTGATGTATAGTTGATTTACAATGTTGTGTGGATTTCTGCTGTACAGCAAAGTGATTCAGTTATGCATATACACACATGCTTTTTCATATTCTTTTCTGCTATGGTTTATCACAGGATATTAAATACAGCTTCCTGTGCTAAACAGTAGGACTTTGCTGTTTATCCTTTCTATATACAATAGCTGGCATCAAAGACATAGTCCTGAAGCAGAATAACAGACACACACATGTACACATACACAAGTCATACCAAGGGAAAAACTTGGGGTCAAAAAACTGCAGAATAGGCCTATATTCCTCTGATAGTTTAAAAATTTCTGTAAATCAGGATTACCTAACCAAATACTACTAATTCAGGTCAGTTGATTCCTTCTGTTTACACCTCCAGACTATGTTTTCAACAGCTGGAGACAGCAGAGCTTCTCTCTAGATTTCTCTCACTTTCCTAGCTTAATCTGATCAGTTGGTACCCAGTAGCATCCTCTGTCTTGCTACCTGGAGAGAATAGCTCATATATATAGTTGATGGGTAACAGACTGGTAGATTAGTATTATAGTGATGTACTATATACATTTTTGTTCACATGCCCAGATACTTGCTAATCTAAGAACTAGAGGTTTTGCAGTTTACTTATATACCTCAAACAATTTCAGAACACTTCAGAGATATAACAGGACTTTTTTGGGGGAGGGCATTATCAAGTTTAATATATATATATATATATATTTACATTTAAAATAAATAATTGTTTTACAAATACAGGGGTACTTTTTCCTTTTGGAGGGCTAGGAAAAGGAGCATGTGGAGTGGCCTGGACCAGCCTGAGACCAGCATGGGGTAAGAGGAATCTAGAGGGACACCAAGGTGGAGGAGGCCATCAGAATACCTTTTCTGTTGTTGTTTTAAGAAATTCTAGAAAAGTAAAAATGTTCCTTCTAACCCAACTATTTTTGTGAAAGGGTTAAACCATGCTGGGTTGGATGAATCACAAGTTAAAATCAAGATTGCTGGGAGAAATATCAACCTCTGATACGCAGAGATACCACTCTAATGGCAGAAAGTGAAGAGGAACTAAAGAGCCTCTTGATGAGGGTGATAGAGGAGAGCGAAAAACCTGGCTTGAAACTCAACATTCAAAAAACTAAGACCATGGCATCCGGTTCCCCCACTTCATGGCAAATAGATGGGGAAGTGGAAACAGTGACAGGTTTTATTTTCTTGGCCTCCAAAATCACTGCAGATGGAAACTGCAGCCATGAAATTAAAAGATACTGGCTTCTTGGAAGAAAAACTATGGCAAACCTAGTCAGTGTATCAAAAAGCAGAGACATTACTTTGCTGACAAAGGTCTGTATAGCCAAAGTTATGTTTTTTCCAGCAGTCATGTACAGATGTGAAAGTTGGACCATAGAGAAGGCTGAGTGCCAAAGAATGGATGTTTTCACACTGTGGTGCTGGAGAAGACTCTTGAGAGCCCTTTGGATTGCAAGGAGATCAAACCAGTCAATCCTAAAGGAAATCAATCTTGAATATTCATTGGAAGGACTGATGCTGAAGCTCCAATACTTTGGCCACCTGATTCGAAGAGACGACTCATTGGAAAAGACCCTGATACTGGGAAAGATTGAGGGCAAGAGAAGCGGACAACAGAGGATGAGATGGTTAGATGGCATCACTGACTCAATGGACATGAATTTGAGCAAACTCCAGGAGATTGTGAAGGACAGGGAAGCCTGGTATGCTGTAGTCCATGGGGTCGCAAAGAGTCAGACATGACTTAGCTATTGAACAACAACAAAACCGAGTCTGGAGATGGAGGCTGACCAATGCAGGGTCACCCATCTCTCTGGGCGTTGAGGATGGGGCCCTTCCAGCATCTGATCACCACAGTTGTTACCTCAAACCAGAGATCTGGAGCCCTAGTTCTCAAGAGGGGGAAACGTGACTTTTCTAAAGAAGGAAAGTAACTCATTCAATCTTTCAGCAAATATTTGGCCTTCCCTGATGTCTGGCTTTTTCTAGAGAATATAGCAAAGAGCAAAACATGCAAAGACCTGGCTCTCAGGGAGCTTTTGTCTGACTGGGTACCAATTCTGCAAAAGAAGTTCATCAGACGTTCAACACACTTACTTTAAATCAAAGTGACTTTTAGAAGATAATCATACATGGTCACTGCAGTTGAAGACTGACAAAGATCTTAATATTTTCTCCAACATTAGATCATGGCTTCAGAAACAAACAAAACCAGAAAAGTCATGGTAATTGAGAATGAAACATACTCAGTAACACAGATCAGTAATCATGGAAGATCCAAGAACTTAAGTTCTAGACACGCCCCTGCAGAGAGGAGGCAGGGTCATCACATGTTCTCATGGAACACACATTTTGCAGGCAAAAAAAAAAAAAAAAAATGCTTGTCCAGAATGGAACCAAAGAATCCTGAGCTAGTCTCTCTTTCCCTTTCCTTATTTTCCATATCATATTACAAAGCAAACAGAAAATAACTGGATCTCTCAGAGGAGAAAATATTTATTTTGTTCTAGGCAAATATCATGAAAAACCACAGCTACCTAACCTCACAAGATGTCATTTCTTTCTTTGGAGACAGAACCATGTATATCTCTCTGATGAGCACACAAGTCTATGATAAGGTCATTTACATAGAAGGTAATCATTTCTGTGAAAGAAATGATTATTTCTCCTCAAAAAAAAAAGGAAAAAAAGTATTCAAAAGACTGAATTGTTCACATATATAGAGTGTGCCTGACTGAGACCTCGGTAGGTGCATGTGATGACTTTCTTGGGTTCTGGGGCACTCTGGCCTTTTCCTCCATAAAAGAGAGTATTAAAAATTGCATTTTATGATTCCATTGGTATAAAGAAAAATATAATCCAGCTTGAGTTTGTTATTATATATTCCAGCCTTCCTTGGTAGCTTAGATGGTAAAAAATCCACCAGCAATGTAGGAGACCAGGGTTTTATCCTTGAGTTGGGAAGATCCCCTGGAGAAGGGAATGGCAACCCAACCCAGTATTCTTGCCTGGGAAATCCAATGGACAAAGGAGCCTGGCAGGCTGTTTTATTCATCTGGGGGGAAAGAATTAAAATTAAAACATTTTCATGGGCCACTAAAAGTAGCATGGCCCCAGGCATGATATCTGTGTGTAATAGATAAGTCAACTCTGTACCTCAGACTCTTGATTTTTAAACTACTCAGAATTCTAATCACACATTAGACAAAAAAAAAAAAACTCCTTTCTTGCTAGGAATGAAAACTTTCTTGCCAGGATTGAAGATCTGTGGTAAGAAAACCATTGTTTTACCAGCTAACAAAACACCAATGAACTCTAAACTCCAACACACGCAAGGACATCTTTATTCCATTAAAATATCGTTTGTCTTTGTAATAATTTGAGTACCTCAAGAAGCATAATGCAATGTATTAAATATTCATGATTCCAATAAAGCATAATCATTTTGCAGGCTAAAGGCAAACTCTAACCCCTTGCTGCACTTACGCTTTAATTTTATTTTTTATTTTACTGTTTGGTTACAAAAAAAAAGGCCTGGTGTAAAATTGAAAGTATAAAAGAAAAAAATAATCCAGAGTAAAAATGATAATGCTACACTTATCAGGACTGGGTGTCTTTACATATTTCTTTCATTCTAGTAATTATTTAATATGGAAGTGAATAATGTCAATTCAACATTTCAAGTCTTGAAAATAGCTTATAATGTGGTCTGACTGTGATAAATTAAAGGACTTAGAAAAGTCCTTTCCTTTCCCTTTTACCATTCAGTGTGGTTTTCAAGTACTGCTGCTGCTGCTGCTGCTGCTGCTAAGTCGCTTCAGTCGTGTCTGACTCTGTGTGACCCCATAGACGGCAGCCCACCAGGCTCCCCCGTCCCTGGGATTCTCCAGGCAAGAACACTGGAGTGGGTTGCCACTGCCACCACAAAATTAGATTGAGATTTTAAATCTTAAAGAAAAGAGAGAAACTTAAAAAGAACAGGAAGAACTTTTCTGTCCAATGAAAAGCATTTAAAATGCTACCTAAAGAGTGACTCATTAACAGTAGAGAGCCAATGGGAAGAAATGACTCCAATTTGGGTCACACTATAGTTTACTTTTCCTGAGTCCATTTTTATTCTTCACTTATGTACTTTGAAATATGAATTTTCTTTTGTATCTCATCCTTTGGTTATAGTTGTTATTCCATCTTACAAAACAGTTTAAAAAGAAAAACAAGAAAAATTTTGCTCACAGAGGGTACTTATAGGAAAATACCTAACAAACTCAAGAATTTATTTATCTTTTAGTGCATTTCATACTCAAGTGGCAAAAAAATGAAAACAGCTTACTTTTATGGTTGAAGCCTTTCCAATGTCTTCATCCACTAACTCTTCACATCTGTCTCCACCTGGAGGAGAAATGCAAAGATAAATTGCTTTTTACTTAAATGTTACTTTTCCAGAATGATTTCAGTGGAATATTGAAGAAACATCTGGGTCAATTTTAAGTGGCAAAAGGAAGACTGGATTTAAGAAAAAAACACACATAATTTTCCTAGGAAAATGCCACATCTATGGGCTTCCCAGTTGGTGCAGTGGTTAAAAAAAAAAAATTCTACCAATGCAGGAGACGCAGGAGATGTCGGTTGGATCCTGGGTTGGGAAGATCCCAGGGGAGGAAATGGCAATCTGTTTAAGTATTCTTGCCTGGGAAATCCCATGGATTGACAGAGGAGCCTAGTGAGCTACAGTCCATGGGACTGCAAAGAGCTCGACATGACTGAGCACAGCACAGCATGCTACTGGTCTATAATGGACCTATAGCAATAATCAACAATTTAGTTTTAAAAAAACCCAGAGTGTGTGGTATTAGATAGACACTGATGTCCAGTCCTTAATTTTTCCTTTCCCTTGAAATACTCAGAAAATTTTTAAAAAGACTAGAATTTACAATAGCAATAAAAACTAAATTCATTGACTTGCCAGAAGTAAGAAGCATTTCCCATACCAGGAAGAGAGATGAAACTCCAAGAAGCAGAAGGAGAATGGATGATTTCACTCAGTCTCAATTCAGTAAGATAATATTCTCAGCCTCAATAAGATCTCTTATCTCTGAAACCCAAGTCCTCCACAGGATGGGAACCACTTCCTAAGGACCATGGTCACTCTATCCCTGAGTTCCTCTCTATGGCTGTAACCAATCATTCCTCTGTTTCCATCTTTGCAAAGTACCTGGGTAGGAAAGGAGAAGTTCATGGGGTGATGTTTAAATGGGATAAAATTGGGGATTGCTTTTCTTTCTTCTGGTCACTATTTTTGAAAAGAAAGAACCATAGATAAACAAAATGTGCCTATAAGTGTATCAGGTAGGTATCATCATGAACAAAAGCTACTTGAAAATATTTCCAGTTGACTGAGGGATGGTATGTGAACCATGAACTTCCAGATGTTCAAGCTGGATTTAGAAAAGGCAGAGGAACCAGAGATCAAATTGCCAACATCCACTGGATCATCGAAAAAGCAGAGAGCTCCAGAAAAATATCTATTTCTGTTTTATTGACTATGCCAAAGCCTTTGACTGTGTGGATCACAGCAAACTGTGGAAAATTCTTCAATAGATGGAAATACCAGACCACCTGACTTGCCTCCTGAGAAATCTGTATTCAGGTCAAGAAACAACAGTTAGAACTGGACATGGAACAAAAGACTGGTTCCAAATAGGGAAAGGAATATGTCTAGGCTGCATACTGTCACCCTGCTTATTTAACTTATATGCAGAGTACATCATGAGAAATGCTGGACTGGATGAAGCACAAGCTGGAATCACGACTGCTGGGAGAAATATCAATAACCTCAGATATGCAGATGACATCACCTTTATGGCAGAAAGTGAAGAAGAACTAAAGAGCCTCTTGATAAAAGTGAAAGAGGAAAGTGAAAAAATTGACTTAAAACTCAACATTCAGAAAACTAAGATCATGGCATCTGGTCCCATCACTTCATGGGAAATAGATGGGGAAACAATGGAAACAGTGACAGACTTTATTTTGTGGGGGCCCCAAAATCACTGCAGATGGTGACTGCAGCCATGAAATTAAAAGACGTTTGCTCCTTGGAAGGAAATTTATGACCAACCTAGATAGCATATTAAAAAGCAGAGGCATGATTTTGCCAACAAAGGTCCATTTAGTCAAAACTATGGTTTTTCCAGTGGTCATGTATGGATGTGAGAGTTGGACTGTGAAGAAAGCTGAGTGCCAAAGAATTGATGCTTTTGAACTGTGCCGTTGGAGAAGACTCTTGAGAGTCCCTTGGACAGCAAGGAGATCCAACCAGTCCATCCTAAAGGAAATCAGTTCTGATTATTCATTGGAAGGACTGATGCTGAAACTGAAACTCCAATACTTGGGCCACCTGATGCGAAGAACTGACTCACTAGAAAAGATCCTGATGCTGGGAAAGATCGAAGGTGGGAGGAGAAGGGGATGTCAGAGGATGAGATGGTTGGATGGCATCACTGGCTCAATGGACATGAATTTGAGTAAGCTCCGGAGTTGGTGATGGACAGGGAAGCCTGGGGTGTTGCGGTCTATGGGGTCGCAAAGAGTCGGACACAACTGAGGGACTGAACTGAACTGGGGAATGAATCCAAACAAAAGAGTGAAAAAGTAGTCATGTACTAGCACTGGCGATAAGCATTAAAAGCAGTAAACAGGGAAGAAAGTATGCTAATTACTGTAAAAAACAGTCCAAACAGAGTACAAACTTCAAATTTTTGAGAAAATGTCTAATAAAAACGTTACTATAATAATTAAGCTCATCAAAGTCTGAAATTCTGGGTCAGTCAATTTTCAATTTTTAAAAAAATTTTTGCATTATGGCACGTGGGATCTTAGTTCCCCAACCAGGGATTGAACCCACTCCCTCTGCATTGGAAGGCAGATTCTTAACCACGGTACCATCAGGGAAGTCCCTGAAATTCTAGATCATATTATGAAAAATGGGGAAATGAGTGGGGATAAATGGTAAAAGTAAGTTAATTTCATTTAATATGAAGAATAAGAAATGGAATTTTATTTGTGACACTAGTAACTTTATTTTTTCCTAAACTGGAGAGAACAAAGAAGCAAACTACATATTCAATGTTAAATTCAAAAATAGCAATAAATGTAGTATAGGAAAGGCAGAACAAAATGCAGGAATTTGTGATTTTGATATTTAAAAAACAGTCACTGGTTCAATATAGAATGAAATACCTCATAGACAGATTTCAGGCAAATCTAGTCTTAAAACCCAACATGAAACTTGAATTATTAGAATATATCACAGACATGGGACAGATGATAAACTTAAGAATGCCATATAAAAGGATCCTTGTGAATAAATTTGAACATTTCAGTGGAAATAGTTTTATAAGGTGCTATTTAATTATTAAAAACTGAACTAAAAACATAAAAGCTGAAAAGCTAAGAAATATAGCTTACTTCAAGGATTAGACAATTCCCAGGCTATATAAAAAAGTTTCAGGATATACGACAAATGAGACTCCAGGTTGTTTGGTGAAGCTTATCAGATAACCTAACCTGATAAAACACAAAAAAGGAAAAAAGCAAGAGGCTTGTTTGACTTAGGTAAATAAGATGGAAGAATGTTAAATAAAGTGCTCAGAATAGTCTATTCCTAGTATATTAAAATAATAACAACAATATAAACTGGATTTATTCTATAAATATTACATAAATAAATCTCTTATGCTCTATCAATAGGTCAAATCAACACATACTCCTAGTTTCAAAGATGACAAAACAGCACTTATACCTGATAATCTCTCAGTAATCTAGAAACAGATCACCTACTGTGATTTTTAAAAAGATCTACAACCAACAGACAACATTCGCTATAAAGTCAGGAATAAAATAAAAAGATGCTCACATAGCATTAGTGAAAGGAAATTAAAAGACCAAATACCACCATCAGCAGATGAAAGGCTGATAACAAGAAAAATACCTTTTAAAAATGCCCTGTTGGATATAATAAAGGTGGCATCAGTTGGTTTGAAATACATAAAAAGCAATGTTTTCTGTCCAGTAATAGCAATGGCCAGTCACAAACAAATGAAAACAGATAATTTAAAAACAGATCATATTCAAAAAAATTATGCTTAAAGAACCTATATAGAAAATGTTTAAGGAAATCCTCAGGACAATGGTTTCCTCATGAGAAAAGTTGAGTAGTATAAATGTACTTTTTTAGAAAAAGAATAAAAGGCATGAAATTCAACATGAGGTAAACTAATGAGTTTCTATCTTTGGCCTGTAGAAGGTGAAGTACCATTATGGAATATGAGAATGGCAAGAGCCTTTAACAATCAGTGAAGCTTATTTATAGATGAATACTTAAGGATCTCAGAGGCTCTTCTATAAATTCACAATAGAACTTTTAGAAAAAAGAAACACATTAAGAATATTTGATTATCCGGCCTTAAATGCAAAATGCACTGATAGATCGTACCCATGGCATTGAATACAAATAGAATTTCATATAAAGACATCTCAACACTTTACTAGGCTTTTAAAAGTTGGGGAAATGTTATAAATAGCCATTGATGTTCTATTTCTGAAAAGAAAATCCTAATTGCATTTCACTGTGATAAAACAGGCCATATTTTATTGCTTTTGGCCAAAGAACAATGCGAAACTTGGTTTATAGTCAGGAGTACATGCAAGGTGATGTTTAAAATAAGTTCTATATGCAAGCCACAACTAATGTGAGTTTGATTCTAAAAATAAATAAAATGTCAGGGTTGGTTTCATAAAAAGGAGACAGAAGTCCAATATGTCACCAGAGCGTTTTAGTTATAGTGTCTAAAACAAGCTTATCTTTCATTTTAGACAACAGGTGAGGAGAGAAACTGAAAGCCAGGTGTTTCTGAAACACCTATGGGATCAGTTCTAGTTATTTTAGAATGAATGTTAATGAAAATTATCCACAAAAGGGACCACGCTTACTCTTTCTATTAGGACAAAGTTAAGGCCTGTTAGCTTTGGAGGAGAATATTGAGGTAACAGGTAAAAGCAGATTTAATGGTCTAAGTTAGGCATGGTTTAAACAAGAAATGATTTAAAGTCATGTCCAATAAAAATACTTCTCCTTATGATAATGACTGTGCAAATACCCAAAGCATAGACATTTTCCCTAAAATGTCAGCTATTTGGTCCATGGAATTTTCCAGGCAAGAGTACTGGAGTGGATTGCCATTTCCTTCTCCAGGGGATCTTCCCAACCCAGGGATTGAACCCAGGTCTCCTGCATTGCAGGCAGATGCTTTACCTTCTGAACCACCAGGGAAGCCCATTTGAAATACAGGAGCCCCAAAGATCTGCTCATAAGTGAAAGTTGCTTGTCATGTCTGACTCTTTGCAACTGCATGGACTATACAGTCCATGGAATTCTCTAAGCCTGAATGCTGGAGTGGGTAGCCGTTCCCTTCTCCAAGGGATCTTCCCAACCCAGAGATCAAACCCAGATCTCCCACATTGCAGATGGATTCTTTACCAGCTGAGCCAACAGGGAAGCCCCTGATCATAAGCATGAAATCTTTATTTCTTGAGTTAAACACACAAACTTCACAGAAGAAACAGAGGGTGAAAATCCACTTAAGAGGCTCCCAGAAATCATAAAACTTTAGGCCAGTGCAATTAACATACTCAAAAGTAATCAGGCCAACAAAGGACAACTTTCCTGCCCTAAATATCTAGAAAGTATTGCTTAGATAAGTAACACAGACAAAACTGATAAAGCTGACAAAACCAAAGAGAGTAGTTTTGAGGGGATACAATTTGATCTTGTAAATCCAAAAAGAATCTCTATATTCAGACCGGAGTCCAGCCTCTGCCCCACACCTGCCATCATGGGGGGCCACTTCACATCCATACATTCTGATTTCAAAAGGCAGGTAACCTGGGACTCAGGTCCACCGCAACATAAAAACCACTTTCTCCCTTCCACTTGCCCTTCTTTGAGCCACCTCATTTCCTTTGTAGAGAATAAGCAAGTCACAATAGCGAAATATAAACCTTAAATTGGCTGCTGAAAGGGGGCGGAATAATACCGTCTATTGTTTTAGAAGCTCAACATCCATCTACCCTCCTTCTGGCAACCATTAATATTTTCCTCTCCTTTGTCTTACTCTCAGCCCAGGTGCTCTGAATGATATCAATTAGGCTAAACATTCATAGTATCTCCTCTCCCGGATTACTGTGATTGGTGCAGAGATAGGCTGTGGCCCAAGTCACACCAATCAGGACCAATGAGACCTAATTGGGGGTATTTTGTTAAAATTACTAGCGAAGCAGAACTTTTCTTGCTCCTGCTAGACATGAACAAGAGAGGATTTAGAGGCCCAAGATGATGTAGCCGTCCTGCAAACACATAAGGGCTGAAAATGAGCCAACAGCCCATTCTGATCAATTCTGTGGGCTTCTGAACTATAAAACAGACTTATACATGCTTCAAGGTGACTTGCTTTTTCCAACTCGACAGTATGTGAGACTCCTGCATGTGGCTTTGCAGTGTTACGTCTGTGCTGAGAGACAGTATTTCTTTGAATGTCATCGGATGCTTCGTGGTATATTTATATGCTCTACTGTCGCACCTTTAGGCTTTCTGTTTTTCTTCTCTATTACAAGCAGTGCTGTACATAGCTCTGTATTCATGCTTCTACATTGTATTTATCTGAATTGGAACTGTTGGGTTGTTCACCATACACATGTTGAGCTTTACTGAGTGATGCCAATTTTTTTTTTCAAGAGAAATTGTACCAATTGAAACTCCACCCACGGGACAGGCATGCCTCATTTTACTGTGCTCTGCTTCATTGCATCTTGGGCACATGGCATCTTCTTTTTTTTCCAATTGAAGGTTTGTGGTATCAAACTGTCAAATAACGGTTAGCATTTTTGTGTTGTCAAATAATGGTTAGTGATTTTTAGCAATACAGTATTTTTAACTTAAGGTATATACATTGTTTTTCAGGCATAATGCTATCTATGTACTCAATAGGCCACAGTGTAGTATAAGCATAACTTTTATATGCACTGGGACACCAATTTGTGTGACTTGATTTATTGTGATACTAGAGTTATTGCCATGCTCTGGAAGGGAACCTGCAACATCTCTGACATATGTCTTTATATGAGTTCCTTTCACTCCATATTATGGCCAACATCTGATACTATAAAATGTTAATTACAGTTATTCCAATGGGTGAGAAATGTCTTATTTAAATGTTTTAGAATAAGGGTGTTAAGCAATCACAGAAATGTTTCATCCAAGCAGGTAATTATTTAAGTACCTCAGACTCAATTTTTATTTATCCATTCAACAAGTATTCAGGATCTATTATGCAGAGACACACATTTCTATTCTCATAGAGACCTCCAAAGATAGACACTCTGTAGCTTTCCTTGCAAACTCAAGTCAATTTCTATTTCTAATTTGATATCTCCAATCGGCCCCTTCATGTTTCTTAAGAGGTCCAGTAGGTCTCAACCACTTAAAAAAACAACAACACCCTAGAATTTGGAAGTGGAAACTATGCAGAATAGTTGCACATCTTTCAATAACTATTTGTTTTTGGTTTCTTAGCCAGTAAATATATTCATTTTAACCAAGTTTGATTAACTTATATTGTAAACGTCTGATGTGTGCCAGGCACTGTGTCAGGCATGGAGGTTACAAAGTGAGTAAAGCAAAGTCTCCAAACATCTCATATTACAAAATGGGTGTATTCTTGGGAAAACTACATACATAAAGCAATTCTTAATAAGTTGAATTGCTTTCAGTGGCATTCCAATGGATACATTGAAACGAAACTGTCAAAGGGAAGGTTCTATCCACTCAATTCTGATGTTATACACCAGGTTTGCAGGACTCTGCCTGGAGAATCCCAGGGACGGTGAGCTGCCGTCCATGGGGTCGCACAGAGTCGGACACGACTGAAGTGACTTAGCAGTAGCAGTAGCAGCAGGACACATCAGGCACTGCATACTGCACATAAAGAAGACTGATGAAATGACAAGTTCCATCTTCAGTTTGCATCAATTCCTGGGTTCCAAAAGATCACACACCAATTGTGTGATAAAAGCTCTTTATACATTATTAAGAAATGCTAGGCTTTATTTAACGGTAAGTTGGCTATGAATGTTTTAGAAAGGAAGTTTAAAGCAACTAGATGACAAACTCTGCACACCAGATTCTGATGACCCAGAGTTCAGATTCTGTCATTTCCTGTTTATACAAACAGACTAAGAGCTAGCTTAATGACTTGACAAAGAATCCTTAATTCTAACACTGAATTGGAGATTAGGAGTTCGATGATTCCTTCCTCACATTCCCCTTATGTCCCTCTCTGTATCATTCTCGGGGCAAAGTGGACCTCTTCATTAAAAAAGCTGGCCAAACAGAACTGGAGATTACAACACTATTTTCCTTTACTTTTCAGTGTTGGAGGGGATACTGGGCCAGAAGGTAAAATGGAGGAATGTTTCTTAAATGAATGAGCTTCATTCAAGTGGTATTAAAGGTACCAAGATTACAAAGGAAATTACTGAGCCTCTACCCAAGAAAGCAGGCTTTGAAGTCAACAGATTGGATGGTAGCTATACTCCAAGTGCTGTAATACAGTTATCCACACTTTTCTAATTCACTTGCTGCTCATCCAAGCAACCTGTGTTACTATTTATTTATTTTTTTGGTTGTGTCGAGTCTCAGTTGCGAGTCTCAGTTGCAGCACACAAGATCTTTGTTGCATCATGCAGATCTTTTGTTGTGGCACGCGAGCTTTCTAGTTGCAGTGGGCTTAGTTGCTCTGTGGCATGTGGGATCTTAGTGCCTCGACCAGGGATTGAACCTGAATCTCCTGCTTTGCAAGACAGATTCTTAACCACTGGACCACCAGGGAAGTCCTCTGTGTTACTCTTTAAATGACCCAAAGGCACCCAACATCTGAGTACCAAGGATGCACCCCCTAGTCAGGGAACTCAGCCAGGAGTAGGACAGACCTCTTTCTTACCCTCAGGGAATCTCCAGCCAGTGGGCTAGGCTATCAGAGTTAGCTAACAATAACGCCCAGGGGCAGCATGCTACCTGATGTATTCTTGAGAGCATAAAAAGAATACAATTCTAATATTAAAATGTGGGGCTTAATAGTACCTAGTGGAGGAATATTATTATGAGTAAGATAAGACTTTCCAAAGATCCTCAAGTCTAGACAGAAAGATGGAAGATGACTATGAAAGTTAATAATGTTTTGGCAGATTCTATACTTAATAGAATGGAGGAAACTGTAGAAATGGACAAGCATTTCTAAGCAGAAACATTTTATAAGCAACACCTTTTAAAGATTAGAGGAATATAGATTAGAGTCCAAGAGCTTCTTTCAACCTAGACCAGTAACTTTACGTGATTCAGAATGTGTTAGCAAGGAACAAAAATACACAATGTTAGTTTACACAGGAAAATCCCCTAAAATGAACAGAATTCATATGGCTGTGGTTTTTAAAGTTGGACTGGCTCAAAAGTAAAATAGATTTTGGTACAGGGAGACCAAAGATATCATGTTTCTTTTTTATACTAGCTATTTAATAAACTAATATTTTGGGAGATAGCTTTAGAAATTTGAATTTGTGGTTGCCGGTTTATTTAATGGTGAGTACTGTAAAACACTTCTGTAAAAACACTGCTTTTATTCAAGCAACATATGGAAAAAACTGTTACATCACTTTAGAATGTTATACTTAGAAAGGTAATTTCCTTTCACTGAAGGCCTTTTTTTCCCCAACCTTTCCACATCAGTCAAGAAAAACAGTCTTTGACATACCAGTTTTTAAAAAAAAATGAACTACCAAATATATCGCAGAGTTTTTATTTAACATTCATCTTGAGAATATCTCAATAGGCTTTCAGCTTCAAGGAAATCTGAATATAGAAGGCAGACTTCCAATAAAATATTTTATAGTTCCTAACAAACAGTGATTTATTCATCTACACGTTCCCCACCATTACAGCAACCAGTACTTCCTGGAAATCTTTGGTTTTGCTAATGTGGACTCCTTTTACTTCTAAAAAGAGGGGAGATGCTAAAACTGAGTTATGTAGCCCATGAAGAAATTTGGAGGGTAATAACTGACACATGGAAAGAAACCATGTCATTTTACATCTGTACTTGAGAAGTCTTTTTCTTTCGATTAAATTTGTTATTAGCATACCTAGTCTGTGCTTCGGAGAAGGCAATGGCAAGCCCCTCCAGCACTCTTGCCTAGAAAATCCCATGGATGGAGGAGCCTGGAAGGCTGCAGTCCATGGGGTCGCTACGAGTCGGACGCGACTGAGCGACTTCACTTTCACACAATGGAGAAGGCAATGGCAACCCACTCCAGTGTCCTTGCCTGGAGAATCCCAGGGACGGCAGAGCCTGGTGGGCTGCCGTCTATGGGGTCGCACAGAGTCGGACACGACTGAAGCGACTTAGCAGCAGCAGCAGCAGCAGCAGTCTGTGCTTACACAGTTATTTTGCTAATTTTAAAAGGAAAGCCTTTAGGATTTTTTTTCAGCCTATCTTTCAGGTTTAGATTATATTAAGTATTTTTATTTATTTGAGAATAAATTTTATTCAGAATAAATATGTGGCTTTTAAGTTTCCAACTCCATGAGCAGATTAATATTTCTTTAGATTCAGTTAACGTGCATTTTTAGCAGGGATATCTGGGTGTGTACACTAGCTTGTAACAGCATGGGCATTTGGTCATGTGATATTAAAATTAAACCCCGAGCAAAGGCCAGGCCTCTGGTAATGCACGATACGCTAGAGAGAACTCACTACCGCAAATTTTACTATGAAACTGAAACACAGCATATGACAAAACTGAAATACAGCGCCCACTACCATAAAACTGGTTAGACTTCCATTGTCCAATCTGAACGTTCAGCAAGTACAGATACTTGTGTAGCATCTGTTTCTTCCATGAGACCATACAAGACCCCATTTCTTCTGTACATGACAGGATATCCAACACCAAGCACATAGAGGTCACCCTGAATAGTTATTAATAACTGAGTGACATGTGCTCACTGGACAGGTATTCTAAGCAGCATTTTAAAAGAAAACATTCAGTTTGATACATAAATGATGACATGATACATCTTTTAGGGAAGAAATGGTTGAAAACACTAGAACAGGGAAAATTATCAAAAATATCCTTGAAAAGATAGGAGAACCTGGGAACCAGGGTCCAGCATTAAATAAGGCGGGACACTTTTGCTGTTACAACCAAGGGCAGGCAGATGGGGGTTAGTAGATTTGATGGTAGGCAGCAGCCCAGTGTGTTCTTGGGTAACTTCTATTTCCTCTGGAAAATAAGAGACAGACCATCCTCTGAATGTGATAGGCAAGAATGAGCACTTGGGAAGAGTGAGAAAGATTAGAAATAAATCATTTAGAAGAGTCAGGGTATGAGTTAACTAGAGAAAGATAGTTGTCAATATCACACTGAGTCATCAAACACCAGGTGATAGATGTTTAGGTGGGACGCTGGCTTGGGCAAGTGCCTAGCCAAGAGCAGGTAGGACAGGTGGGAAGCATCACCAAAAAGCTTTGGTTCTGGAATCAGAAGACTTGGGTCCAAACCCAAGCTCTCCACGTAATGAGTTGCCTGACCTGGAGGAATCACTTCATTTCTTTAGGGCTCAGGTTTTACATTTCTAAAATAAAAGGACTGCATAAGAATTTCCAAGATCCCTTCTAGCTCTAAAAGGGCCAAATCTTAACAAAATAACCAGGAAATTAGTCTAATGGTGGCACAATTAATATAGTGCAAAATTTTAGAGTTGGACAGAAACACTTTGCTTGTCTTGGTCTGTGGCTTCATTACTTTCTGAAATGGGTGATACTACGACCTCCTTCTGGGCTGCCTCCAACCCTGCTTCCATCTTGTCATCTATATGATAAATGTGATCACGTGGCTTCCTTGCTTCAATCCTTCAAAAACCACCCCCCCTCCCTCCTGACTGATGAACCCAGGCTCCTGACTTCCACCCAGCAAGCCCTCCATCACTAGTTCCTGCCACATTTCACTGCTTCACTGAAATATTAACTACAAAATTTCTCAAAAAAAGAAAAAAGAGAGAGAGAGAAAGGGAGGATTTTCAGTATAAAAGCACACATAAAGTAAGAGTTATTCTAACCCCTTAAACATATAAATTTACTACTTTAGGATATATGCACGGTCACGTGCTATTTATGACCGTCCAATGAAAAATCATCACACTAAGAGCTTTGGGCCAAGCAGTTTTCAGTAGCAATAGTGAGAATTCTGTGGCTGAATTAAAATACATGAAGGTGAATGCCTTTCACTTTTCATGGGGAATAGAAGTTAAAGCCCTCCCCTAAAGACATGGGCTTTCCAGAGGAAGTGAAGAAAGAATATAAATAACATTACGCCATTCATTAAAAGAATGGTATTCAATGATGTTTATACAAGTGGTTCTCACTCTTTAAACTTAAGTCTAAATATATTTTAAAAGCTATATGTAAAGTAGTAATTTACTGCAGCCAAACCACAAAGAAATTTTAGGAATGCATCCAGGTCCTGTAATTCTATTTCCTGCTACAGAAAAGAATTTTAACAGTTTCTATTTTGGTCATCTATCAACTAATTGTTACTTAAAAGACTTTTGGGACATAAAGCAATTTTAAACATTAAGTTTTCATTCAATTAAGCTTCTAGATGAGAGGCAGGCACGTGAGCCCCTAGCCACTGACTAGCTATTTTTCACAGGAGGTACCTGGCAGGGGCAGCCTACACCTGCTCTCTAGAACTCCCTGTTCTCCCTTCCATGTCTGGGAATTGTCTTATCTTCTTATTTGTCTTCATTTCAGGAATCCTGCTCTAGCAGTAGTGACCCTCAACAAGAGTGAGAGAGGGGCAATAACAAAGTTTTAATCAAGGCTCATGAATGTTTTTTGTTTTCGTTTAAGTTACTTTTTTTAATTTATTTTTTAAATGGAGGAAAATTGCTTTACAATATTGTGTTGGATTCTGCAGTACAACAATGTGAATTGGCCATTCTTATACATATATCCCCTCCCTCTAGAGCCTCCCCCAGTCCCACCCTTTAGGTCATCACGGAGTGCCGGGCTGGGCTCCCTGTGCTCCACTGCAACTTCTCACCAGACATCCATTCATACACGATAGTGGAGACATGTCAATACTACTTTCTCCGCTTGCCCCATTCTCTCCTTCCCTCACTGTGTCGTCAAGCCCATTTTCTCCATGTGTCTCCACTCCTTCCCTGCAGATAGGGTTTGGCCACACCATGTGGCATGTGGGATCTTAGTTCCCTGACCAGAGACTGAATGCCCCCTGCACTGGAAGCATGGAGTCTTAACCATTGGACCACCAACAGGGAAGTCCCAAGGCTCAATGAATATTAAGAGAAAGGAGAGACTGCTTCTGGTTGAGGGCGGTGGGAGGGGGAGGTCTCAGACCTTCTGTGTAAATGAGGTACACAGTGGGCAGTCACAATAACATTTGGAGAAGAGTTAGGAGATGGAAGGAAAGACATTCCAAAACAATGGGACAGCAGCACAGGAAACTAGAAAGCCTAAATTATTCCAAGGAACTAAGATGGGTAACTTAGTCAGAGCAGGAGTTTTGGTGGAAAACAGCAATGCATTCTGTCTACAAATAAACAAATTAAAGAAGAGTTTGATGCTGGAAAAGAAAATGTTTAAGCAATCCAAGAAGATCATCTGTCAAGATCATCATTGTCAAGAATAACACTTCATTAAGGGCTGGAACAATGTTCATCATTTCAGTTCAGTTCAGTTGCTCAGTCGTGTCCGACTCTTTGCGACTCCATGGACTGCAGCATGTCAGGTCTCCCTGTCCATTGCCAACTCCTGGAGTTTACTCAAACTCATGTCCATTGAGTTGGTGATGCCATCCAACCATCTCATCCTCTGTCATCCTCTTCTCCTCCCACCTTCAATCTTTCCCAGCATCAGAGTTTTCCAATGAGTCAACTCTTCACATGAGGTGGCCAAAGTACTGGAGTTTCAGCTTCAACATCAGTCCTTCCAGTGAATATTCAGGACGGATTTCCTTTAGGACAGACTGGTTGGATCTCCTTGCAGTCCAAGGGACTCTCAAGAGTCTTCTCCAACACCACAGTTCAAAAGCATCAATTCTTCGGTGCTCAGCTTTCTTTATAGTCCAACTCTCAAATCCATACATGCCTACTGAAAAAACCATAGCCTTGACTAGATGGACGTTTGTTGGCAAAGTAATGTCTCTGCTTTTTAATATGCTTTCTAGGTTGGTCATAACTTTTCTTCCAAGGAGGAAGCGTCTTTTAATTTCATGGCTGCAGTCGCCATCTGCAGTGATTTTGGAGCCCCCCAAAATAAAGTCTGTCACTGTTTGAACTGTTTTCCCATCTATTTGCCACGAAGTGATGGGCCCACAATGTTCAAAGATATTCACACTCCTTTCATGGAAAAAAAAGGGCAAGAATGGGAATATCCTCAGATTATTAAACAAATAAATGCCAAAACAGAAAACTCAATGGACTAAATAATAGAATTTATATAGCTTAAGGCTCATTCAGCAGGTGGGAAAATTGCAGCCAAGAAAATCTCCAGAACATACAGCAAAAACAAAGAAAAATCTGAAAGACAGGGAGAATCAATTCCAGGAGGGATTGGTTCATCCCCCGGAGTTCTAGGTGAAGAGTGCAGAAGGATTAGTGGGGAGAAAATATCCAGAGCTATAGAAGACTTCAGATCATAAAGGCCAAAAAATAAATAAATAAATAAATAAATAAATAAAAGAAGAAGGATTAATGGGAAAAAAAGATCACTGGTAAAACATCAGAACTAAGAATAAAGTAAAAATTTCCCAAAGCTTCAAAGAGGTAGGCAGAAAAACACACGCATTCACAGTCAACTAAGAAGTATCAGTTGAACAGCAGACGTATCGGCTACACTAGATTGCAGGTATCAGAAGGGCAATGCCTTCAAAGTTGAGGAACTATCATTTTGAATCTAGACTGAAATTATCAATCAAGTGTGCAGGCAAAATCAGACATTTTCAAACATGCAGTAACAGAGCTCACCATCCATACATATTATATATAAAAAGTTACTCAGAGGCAATAGTCTACCAAATGAAAATAAAACAGGAATCTAAGGAAGGGAACAACACAGATGCAGAAAAACAATAGGAGCCAAATATAACCCCCAAACAGAAGAGTGTCTATAAAGAACAGAAGCCACTGGAACAAACTCCTTCAAGCAGTGAAACTCAGTGATTCAGTATGAAATTTCTTTCTCTGTGGATCTTATTATATTCCGTGGCCTCAGAGTGAATCCTGTTTGCACGTTAGCTTTTGATATTTTAGAAACAATCCTGGTGGCTCAGACAATAAAGTATCTGTCCACAATGCAGGAGATCCGGGTTCAATCCCTGGGTTGGGAAGATACCCTGGAGAAGGGAATGGCTACCCACTCCAGTATTCTTGCCTGGAGAATCCCATGGACAGAAGAACCTGGCTGGCTACAGTCCATGGGTTCGCAAAGAGTGGGACACAACCAAGCGACTAAGCAGATAAACAAAACAAGCATTCATAGCTATGCTCTAACAACAAGTATCAACATAATGCTGTAAAAACTGTGGTCTAACACATTGGGAGCTAATAGGTAAGGGCTGACCCTCCTGGAAGCGAGGGCTGTTCTTGGATGTGGAACTTTCAGTACTAAAAAACTGGGAAAGTCCTGGGTAAACCAGAACTAGTTTGTCACATGAGTCATGAGGAGAAGAGATGGCTAAAAGATGCTCATATGCTCACTTTGCGGAGCAGAAGTTTGATAGATGCTTTAGAAAAGAGTAAGTTGGTGACCACTAACATTAACACAGCAACTCTTAGCAGTGGCTGCCACTTAAGGAATGACGTGTCTATGTTTGACTTCAGCCCCTTCCAAATGATTTACATTTCTAAAACAATACATCCATTTAGAGTAGAATAAGCCAAGTCTTATTCAGGAGGCATCTAACTGCTAACAAAGAGCATGTTTCAAAGTGTGAAAAACCTAGGGCTCCAGACACGGCGAGCTAACTGAAAATGATTAAACAAAGGATTTTTATCTAAATGCTGATTTGAAAGCAAGAGTATAAACAAAACCAAGGACAGGAAGATCTGTTCCCTTGTCTAGAGGCAGTGTCTGTGAAGAATGGATAGTCACAGGAAAGGAACAGGAGGAAGTCCTCAGTGAACCATAAAAAGGGACTAACTGAACAGAGTTAATCACATAGCACAGCAAGCCCCAAACTTTTTGGCACCAGGGACTAGTTTCATGGAAGACAATTTTCCCATGGACTGGGTGGGATGGCTTTGGGATGATTCGAGCACATTACATTTATTGTGTACTTTATTTCTATTATTATTACATCAGTTCCATCAGATCATCAGGAATTAGATCCCCAAGGTTGGGGACCCCTGACGTAACAGATGCTATACTGGCACCACAGCTGCCGGGTAAACCAGATGGCCCTGCTCTCTCCATGTAATGGATGCTCAAAAGACATCCTGTTCCCTCTCTGTTCTGTCAGCGTGACATTTACGAGTACTATATTATATATTACATTAACTTTTCAAAACAAATCCATAAATGACATATCATGATCCAGGAGTTTTATGCCAAATTATTATTCATACAATGTATAAACATTCAAAACAGGGCATATTTTCATGTACTTTAACACTCTGAAGTTTATCTAATGACCCTGAAGAGGGATTCATATCTATAGATAATTTTTTTTTTTTTGTCTTCACGAAAACCCAAATCTTAGATATACTAATCCCTGATTATTTGCACAGGAAGCCACTAACTTATCTACTAATGATAATACAAGCATGAAAGATAATAATTGCCTCATTTCCTTCGAGTTAAAAATGCCCTCTGTTAACACCCAAAAGATGATGATATTATTTAAAATTTTAAATAGGAAAAGCCCATAGTGCTGCCTTCTTCAAGGCACACAATCAAAATCCATCATGAGTGCTGTGTGGTGCATGGAACTAGGGCCCTTGATATGCTTGACAGCTTTAATTGGTGCTGTCAAATCACTGCATACTCATCAAGTTTCCTTATTTTAAGATACACAAATATACCTGAAATCAGGATGTAGCTTACAATTAACATGAACATTTAACACAACTTGTTTATTTAGGTTCCTTGTTAAAATGTTAAATCGATTGAGTATCTTAAAAATCCAGAGTCTAGAAACTGAGGAAATCCGGAGATACCATATTCATAACTCACTGGAAATGTGTGTGATGATGACTAACACGTTTGAACCCATGAAAGGAATATGAAAAAATGTAGCACCAGATAAGCTGAGATGTTTGTCCTCTGAGTGAAGACAACTGAGACCAGAAACATTTAAAAGGACAAAATTAGACCTAAACAGACACATTTCTTAATTCTTTGGAACAACGAATAGTGGATCCACAAATTTCAAAAGAAAAAAAACAACAGAACTGTGATTCCTCTAATGTCCATCCATAGCTTTCCTATTTTTAATTTTAGTTATAAGATTCTTCAAATTGTCATTCAGTTATTCCAGGGCATTGAAAACATTTCGATGTCAGTTATTAAAAGTGAAATTTGCCACAGGTAAATCTCCACAATTCACCCCTGTCCCAATTTTTTTTTCAAAAAGCAGTGAAAACTGCAATTTACTTGCACTCCAGGAAACTAATTGAAATGTACTGGAGTAAGCTTAATGAAATAATACAAAACATTTGTGTAAAATTCAAAATATTCTGTTGTTATAAGCCGTTTATGGGAAGGAACCATATCCACCTATATTTTCATTTCTTTTGGATCCCAATGACAGCTCTATTGACTATTCAAGTTAAAAAAGATAGAGTAGTAACTATTTTTCCAGAGGAAAAGTCACTCAGTTATTTTAAAACCTGGGTAGTTTTAAGTTTCTGCACCCAAAAAACAATTCTCCTAGCTCTTCTTGGAAGGAGAACATCTTATAAATTCCTACCTACTCCTACCCTGAAGTCAGTGAAAAACCGCAACCTGGCAACTCTTAGGCAAACATGTCGGTTTTTATAATAAGCCAAAAGCACAAAAATGGTGATGTACCTCCCCTCCTTCACTGGATTCTCTACAAAATAAAGAATCATTGCTCAGTTGTTTCCTTCCTTCGTTACTTTAATGGATTTTCTCCCAGAATTAAGCTTAGAGTCTGGAATTAAAAGTTAAATTTCTCCATGTGTCTGAATTTCAACCAGTTGACCCAGTACTGGAGAAATTGATATACTCTTTAGCTAAAATATTTTAAAAGTTTATTTCTATTTACTTCATTTATTTATTAAAGCTGTATCCCCAAAGCTACGTTTCAGGCCTCTTGGCAGTTTTCAGGTTAGCCTTGAGTGTGGTTCAATTTAAAGTCAAGACAGCAGTGGGTAACCTTTTGAACTTATTCCATTTGCCTTTTGAACTTTTCATACTTTTTCTCTCCAACTACTCTTTAGAATTTCACCAAATCATCAAGCTTTCTTAGACTACCCTAGGCCACGCGTTTTTCCTATACTGCAAAATCATTTTCACATTTATTACTCTCTTACTATTCACGCAGCTACTTGGTGACATACTTTGTTTCCAAAGGCATGTAGGTTAGTTGACCTTTCCTCCTAAACCAAAGGGAAAACCAGTCTGATGATCAGGCAGTCTCTTCCATGTCTCCTAGTTATTCATGGCACTCAGTGCCTAAGTGGTACCCACACAGGAACGATGCTAGTCCCTGAATGGGTGAATGTGTGTAGTAACTATCAGTATGAATTCAACAGGGCCCTCTATATTCTCAGAAGGGAGAAAGGACCAGATCGGATTTTTAATACTGTGCTGGACATTGAGACTTCTCACAGCCACATTTACCCCACTGAAATGTGATATTTCATACAAATTCCCAGGAACATTATGCATGGGTTTCTCTCATTACTACCTTGAGCATCTAAGTATATTTTGTTATTGGAAGTTTAGACTGCTTCTTATTTTTAGAAAAACTTACAATTAATAACATGAATATCATCATTTAAATTTTAGAAAACTTTAATAATATATGAATATCATCATTTAAAAATGAGCAAATTTTTGTACATATGGCATTTATTATGGACACATAATAAAAAGTGAAAGTCCCACTTTCGCAACCCTTACTGCCTCCACTCCTCAGCCCCCAACCGAGGGGTGCAGTAGATCAGATCCTCCTGGCTCACCCACTAACCACTCTCTTAACAATACCCTTCACTCTGTTCCACTCTTGAACTCTGCAGATGCCCAGGAAAAGAACAACACAAGGTTAGTGTCCATCTTTCTCCTTTCCATCTTTCTACTATATCTGTGAGACAAAAACCACACATGCATCATGATACAACAACAATTCTGTGGTTTGCCAGCCTCAGTTGGGTTCTTGATGCTATTCAACCATCTTTTGACATTACTTTTTAAATTGAATGTTATCTGAACGCCTATTATGTGCCAGGGACTGTCCTGGGATAGCTGTTCCTGCCTTAACCCTTATCCGTTCCTTCTATAGTTCCTCTCTGCAGCAGGTTTATCATTCACTTTGCCCCACAAACCTTCTAACTCACCCTAACCCCTGTTCTCAGAAAGCAGTCTGCTATGTTAAGGAAAACAAGGCCATCAGAACTCTCTGTCTCTCTCCACTTCCTAAGCCCTGCATGTCGAATCCATCTGTGGCTTCTCTTCTTTACTGTCTTCCTGCAGGTTCAGAGGAGAGGATGGTCAGAACTGAGGAGGGACATCTCATCACCACCATTCTCGATAGCATCCATACATCACTCTCCCCCATATATCCGAACACTCCCCCCTCCACTGGCTGTTTTCTCTCTACCTCGAAGTGTGATGGTCCTCAACCATGCTAAACCTCCCCTTTGGACTCTGTGCCTTCCCCTCCTCCCCAGCTTCCTTACTTGACCATATTTTTTCACTGTCACTGTTTATGATCCACTCATTTCCTCATCTCTCATTGACTCCATCTGTGCTTCTATTCCTTTGGTTCTGCCACTGAGATGACTAGGGCACAGGTCTTCAGAGGCTCCTGAATCATTCATTATTTACAGCTTTAAGCAAAGCCTTCAGACCTTTAGACTTCCCTGGTGGCTCAGAAGGTAAAGCGTCTGTCTACAATGTGGGAGACCAGGGTTTGATCCCTGGGTTGGGAAGATCCCCTGGAGAAGAAAATGGCAATCCACTCCAGTTACTATTGCCTGGAAAATCCCATGGACAGAGGAGCTTGGTAGGCTACAGTCCAGGGGGTCGCAAAGACTTGGACATGACTGAGCGACTTCACTTTCCTTTCCTTTTCCTTTCAGACCTTTATCTCCAACTACCTGGAGAACAGCTCAGAATAGTCTCTTGGCTAATTACTCATCCTACTGGGAGAGTCAATTCCTAGGAAGGTTGATAAGAAGTCCAGGGTCCCCAAGAAGGAGAAAGGGGTCCGAGGCTCTCAAGGAGGAAAAAAAGACAAACTTTTTTTTTTTTTTCTATATTGCTTTGTCTTAGTATAACAATGTATCTTGCTCGAGGATATGTTTCCCCTTAACAAGAACATTCTGACTAATCTTGTTATCTTAAAACTTGTATACTGTGGGAGTGGGTCTGGTAAGATCTTTCTATTGTTAGTTCTAACCCTGTTATCTTAAGATGTATGTTGTGGGAGTGGATCTGACAAAAGTATATAAGGCCTTGTTAAGATTAGCAAGGGGGGCACTCTTTGTCCCCCTTCTGATGACTGGGTCAGAAGCTTTCTCTGTATCATTTTATACTTTAATAAAACTCTGCTACACAAAAGCTCTTGAGTGATCAAGCCTAGTCCCTGGTCCCAAAGCTAAACCTTCTTCTTTGGAGATCACCGTAAGCTATCACTACCAGCTCTACCCCAAGTCCTGTGAGCCTCACATAGCACTGCACATGCTGGCAGGCTGGTACTGCCTGCCTGTACCACCTCTGCTGATACACATCTTCCTGCCTCTCTGGATTCCATCCTGTTCTCGCCGCTGCCTGGTGTATCACTCCCACCCTTTGTTACCTGGTAAAGCTGCAATGCCAATGACCTCCTTCAGGAGGGTGGCCCTGAACAGAGCTTTTCCAGGTGATGCCCTGGCCTGGATTCTTCATTAGAAGATGCCCTTGTGACCTCAAGGGCAGCAACCCTGTCTCATCCGTGGGACCTCGGGCCCAGAGTCACTTGTTAAAAATGTGAAAGTGAATTATGAGTCTTCAAAGGAAAGCAAGTCCATTCGTTAGTTGTTCCCAGATGTGAAGTGTGCTTTTTGGCTTAGTAAAAATAAATAAAAGGTGCTTAAGAAGAAGAAAGCATTGCATAAGGTATTTGCACAGAATAGTTTAAAAGCCTAAATAAATAATTACATCATTAGCAAAATATCAACTAAGTTAGAAAGGGAGATTCAAATGAAGTCA